>NC_139630.1:0-515000 GCF_964638095.1 Poromitra crassiceps
AGAGGAGGGCGACTACACAGGCCCTTGGGACTGGCAAACAACAGATCCCTGTCATTTCCCCAACTCAGACCAGCACCAGGCGCCCGAGCAGCGGCAAGACAGGCCTGGTAGCGTAGGTAATAGTGGGGACATTAAGGAGGAGTGGTCCGACCCAGAACATGGGACTAAAGCAAAAGTGATGCTAAAAATTATAAAGGCAGCTCACCATTTAGCCTACGTCACTCAGGACACTCCTCCACCAGGGATAAGCAAAATTACAAGAACCCTCCTAGAGTCTATCAGACCATCTGGTCCCACCCCAGAGTTGAACCAGATTCTAGAGGGACATGCGAGAAACTGGGAAATGGCCACCATAAGGAGTCTGCAGAGTCACTATTTGACAAGGATGCAGGCTGAGATTAACACCATGCCACAGATGACCGTTTCAGAATGGCATGGGCCTTTTCAGACAGCAACAAATTGGGCAAAAAGAGCTATGACCTCATTGCAGTTTCACACCATTAAAACAGCAGAGGCCATGATAGAGGCAAAGGTCAGGAGTGCAATAACCACAGTGTCATCCGTGGGAGAGGCATTGCCCCCACAACAGGTAGCAGAATCGTGCAAGCCTACAAGAGCCATTATGCTTAATGTCAGGGATGAAGCCCCAGTAGAGAACATCCACACTGACTATGACACACCCTCGTCCGAATATGACAGCTCTGCAGCATTTAACCAGAGACTGGAAGTAGGATCAGGGCCTTCGGCCTCGCTTGTACACAGAGCAGAGGTCAGACACACCTGCTCAGTCAGGTGGCGCACAGACCAGACTAACAGTCAAAGGCCCACCAGGCATGCCTCCACACCTAACAAGTACAGGGACTGGACTCTAACCACCAATGCAGAGTGGTTACTCCTAGGGGACTCTAACTTAAAAAACATACACAAGTTTAGATGCCCCAAGCTACAAATTGATAGCTTCCCTGGTGCCCACTTTGGCCACGTCCCAGCCCTCATGACCCATACAACTGTCTGTACAGAGGTCACAAAGGTCATCCTGGCCATGGGAATCAACTGCCATGCCTGGATAGACAGACCCACCCTGTACAGACAGATGATAGAAGCGGTCAAAGCTCTACAAGAGAGATTCCCCCTGGCAAAAATATGGGTGCCAATGGTAAGCTATTCACAGCACCTGCCACATCAGTCTGCAGAGATGCTGGAATACCTTAACCACATCATAACAGAGAGACTGAGAGCCATACCCCTGCTGCCATCTCAGCAATTTTCGACACAGGGAGATCATGTCCACTGGACCAAAGGCACAGCTCAAAGAATGTTAGAGCATTGGCTTAGACACATTCAATAAGAAGGATATTCATCCACTTATTAAAAGGATATACATCCACAAAAAGCCAACACAATGCTCTCATTCTTTCTCTACCTCTCGGGCACAACACACACAATCTGTGTGTTGGAGTCACTCACAGGCCTCCAATTAAGAAACAGCCAAGCACTATAAAGCCAAGCACTATAATTTGTTTCTTAGAGGGCATTACTTACTGGTATACACCAGAGTCATTAGCCGTAGTACTACGATGTAACTAAAATGGAACAGGGGGTCCCATTCTCACTTCAACTCAGTAAAAAGTAGACGTCTCAAGGAACATGTATAGGGAACAGGGACCTAGTGATGGGACACTCAGGGCAGTGTTGTCGTGAGTGTGCACGTAGTCTGGCAACAGACTGCCGCGGTCGAGGCCTTTAGCTTCAACTGCAAATCTTCCCCCATACCTAACCCTAACCCTAACCCTAACCCTAACCCTAACCCTAACCCTAACCCTAACCCTAACCCTCGTGACAACCCATCCACTCTGCTTTCCTGTTGGCTGTTTACCCAGATAAATTACACTATAGAGTCACCTCCTGTGTCTTTGTGACATGGGCATTGCCTGCCACAACGCTCCCTTTGTATACGGCGTCAATGGAATTTAGGAGACCAGAAGAGTACCATTTCATACTATTGGCAGAGCCTGGAATGTATTTAGTCCATTAATCTCTAGTTTAACTCACTTGAGCCCTGTTCGAAACATTCCCTATTACAGAAATAGTCGACTATAGTGTGTTTGGCATGTTTTACTAGTGTCTGAATTTTCAACTTTGCCATGCATCGCCATAGCCACGCTGTTCGTAACTGAATATTGACTGTGATGTCTTCAGGGCCGGACTCTCATCAAGCATGTGAAGTTTGAGGCAGATTTGACCATGTAGCCTACCCCCGGGTTACAAACCACTTTCTGTGTTGCAAGCAGGGGTACTATATCTATGTGCGTGTCAAAATTGCACCAAATTTGCCACTGCACTAAATACGTGTGTGTGTGTGTGTGTGTGCACGTGTGTGTGTGTGCGAAGGTGTGTTTGTTTGTGTGTGTGTGTGTAGGTTTGCGTGTGTGTGTGCGTGTTTGTGTGTGTGTGTTTGCGTTCATGCTAACTGCCAAAGAGCCCCTGGCACAGATACCTACCACCTCACCCCACCCCCTGCGCTAGCACAACAGCACATTTTGCAACAGGCACAGGCACGTATACACAATATCAACTCAGGATACACACAGTCAAAGCCAACAGGGGAAGGAAGGGGGGGGGGTGGAGTGTGGTAGAGGCAGAGGGAGAGTCGGGCGGGTCTTGCCCCTGCCATCCTGCATTTCAGAAGTGGTGGTGTCTGTGTGCATGTGTGTGTGCGTGTGTGTGTGTGTGTGTGTGTGCGTGTGTATTTTGGTCCGCTTGGTCCTCCTACTGGTGTGGTTACAGGGGCGTGTTTTAAGGGAGAGCTAGGAGGTTATAAAAAAAAGGGATACAGTGAACTGAAAATTAAACTATTCAGGAGAAAGACATCGACACTGACACATCACAGATCAACTGCCTTTACAAGACAAACATGGCCAGCAAACATTCTCATCCTCGTAAGTTTATTTGGGTGATTATTTGATTTTGGGCACTTTCATGTCTGATTTTTTTTCCATGTTGTTTTTGTTATACTTGCTTAGTGTGTTTTATTACTCGGCTAGACTTTATTATTCTCTTGGATTTTTTTTATCTACTTTTATATCAGAACAAGAATCAGTTTTACTGGCCAAGAATGTACACATACAAGGGATTTGACTCTGTTTTGCTTTGCTTTCAAAGTACCATACAAAAAGAAAGGTATGCATATTTTAAAAACGGCAAGGCAAAAGGGTATATTTAGACATTAGCAAAAATGTAAAGTAACAACCATCTACAGTAAGTGTGATGTAAAGTGTCTATTTTTTATTATGGATGAAACAATGTACATGTACAGTAAATGTATAAATAAGCTACACAGGATTGTAAAGGCTTACCCAGATGTTTCAAGATATTGCATGGTTTCATGACATTCAACGTTTAAAAAAGTGAACTTTGCTTAAATGGGACCTGCTCCATCTAAATGAGCTAATGTGTTTCTCTTGAAACGCGATTTTACGAGGAAATGTTTATTTTGGCCGTTTTGGCCGTTTTTGTTTTACCTGATTCTAGTCAAATAAAGCCTTGGCTTTCATTCTGTGTAAAGATTATTCTGAAATAATAAATATAGTTTTTAGGCTCTTAAAAGGAGGAGTGAGAATGTGAAAGTATACTGTTCTGCCCTGCTCTCTGCTGCCTCAGTTGCCAGTTGCCAGATAAAGTGGGTTATAAGTACTTGTCAATGGTAGGCTTACTACTACTGCAGGATTTAAAACGCTGGTTATGAAGTTAGTCAGGGTTGTATTGTGGAGTTTTGTTATTGGTTTGTTATTTTAGACTAGTTTGAGCAGTTTGTGTAACGTTAAACCTATTCAAAATCTGCCGCCGTGTGGACTATTCTGAAACGGCCTGGCAACCCGTCTCCCTCATGCCTCTGTCTCTCCCTCCTTCTCCCTCCCTCTCCTATACACCTTCGTCCACTAACATGATTGATGAACATGTTCTCTGTGTAACAACAGGACCAGCTGTTATCATGTCCATGTATGTACTGTATGGATTTCCCTCTGGCAATTTCCCTCTGGCGTGTTTTAGAAAAAGAAAAAAGAAGCGAATAGAAAACGGAGAAAAGGAGAAAAGGCGAGTGTTTGTCATCTCATCTGTCAGTTTTGGCAGGCTGTGAAGTCCAGCGACAGGTGACTGATAAATTAACCATGAAGTTGCGCGATGAAGACATTACTCATCTTTTAAATTCAATTCCTGTTAGAGGAGCAACCACACAGCAATTGGACAGCTATAATTTCAGATTATTTCACCACTTCGTTAGCTGCTGATGATGAGGGAGAGGTGACTGGTGCGCGACTCTGACAGCGGCTCCATCTCGCAGTCGGGCTGTCCGGGGGCGAGCTCTGATGATCGTGGTGATGATGATGAGAGCGGGGAGGAAGATACCACTCGTTTCTGACCTGATGGCGACATGCAATATGTCAGATTACACTGAGACAGCATGGGAGTAGCCTACAAATGTGACTGCAAACTTTAGGCTACAGCAGCAGTCTTGTTACAAGTGCTTCACCCCGGACAAGATGGTGAGAAGAGCAACCAAATTAAAGAAATTAGTAATGCTATAGACTACATGATCTAATTAATTGATTAATTAATTAATGTATTTATTTGTTTGTTTCTAAAGCATACATACGGCAACATACGGCCGTATGCGGCCCGCGGGCGCCCCCTGGGTGGCCCGCGATGGAATTGCAAAAAAAAAAAAAAAAAAAAAAAAAATTACAGTGCACCTATACGCAACATGCAAGATACCCGCTGAATAAGTGTCCAAATGTTCATGTCATTCTGGCCAATACTCTTTATGTTATAGCATTTCAGTCTGGAATATGGAATATCTTTCAATAATAACTTTTAATAACTTTTGACTCTGAGGAAGACAGACTTGTCTGTCGAAACGTCAGTCAGCCCCTTCTATTAAAACGTGCAGACGGAAAAGAGTGTTCCGGTGTCTTTACTTCCGGTAGTCTGTGTGAAGTGCGCAGGTAAAACATTACTTTATCTTTCAATAATATTTATGACTAAAAGGCTAAAAGTAATCTAATGTGTAAAAAATGACTGTTCTACATTGAAGTAGAAATTTAAATAATTAACTTGTTGGTTTTGGATTTATTTAGCTTCAAGAGTGCATTTTTGTTCTTGTGTGACCCTCAACACAGGCTTTTTAGAATCCCGGGTCACTTATGCTTAAATTAACCCACTCATATTCTGGTTTATTTCAAGAAAAACATTTTGGCTAGTGGAAATTCTAATTGGCTGGTAACTTTAAAATCTAGCAGCCATATTGGCAGGTGGTGAAAAAAGTTAATTTCAAGCCCTGCAGGGAGAGCAGGTGGTGACATAGGAGTGAGTGAGAAAAGGATCAAATATTGGTGGAGTGCCAATGACATCTAAAGACGTCAATTCAAATAGTAACGTAGAGTGCCAATGACGTCTAAAGACGTCAATTGCGTTTTTTGACGGTGGGACGTGGATCAAAGCCTGATGCATCTCCTGTAAAAATATGGTGGATGTTGAAGGTGTACAAGCTATTTTACGGACCCATTAGGTGGCAACAGTGCTCTCCAGATTTGAGAAAGGTGAGGAAAAACAGCAGAAGAAGCCCCGTGATGAAACGGAAACCGACCGATGCATTCTGGAGCCAGAGCCGTATAGATTGCTCTGGCTGGAGCTAACGTTAGCTGCGAACAGCAGCCAATCCGTTCCCACAACTGAGCCCCTCTGTCTCTGCTGCATAGTTTCTCCACACGATTAGCCGCCAGAAAAGCAGCACCCGACGCCGAAGGGCCAAACCATTCTCAGCAGTCCGGTTTGGCTTTTCGGTGTCGCGCTGGGAGCCGGCGCACAAAAACGGAGCGCTCCGAAAATAGACGCTGGGTGCGTTAGGCTGTGTGTTAGTGTGGGGATGAGATTCTCCCAGCTCCGCCGGCATGCAGGCTGTGTGTTGGTGTGGGGGTGAGTTTCTCCCAGCTCCGGCATGCAAGCTGTGTGTTGGTGTGGGGATGAGTTTATCCCAGCTCCATGCAGAGACGCAGGTAGCAGAGATTCGAGCAGAGCCACCAGAGACACTCCCACGGAGGAGGAGTTTGCAGTTGAGGGGGGTGGGGCACGCAGGGCAACACACAACTACACCACGTCACTACATCAGAAAATATTAGCTTCAGAGTCAGTGATGTGCTTGAAATGCTTCATTTCCCAAAAGGCTCATTATCTCAGCTTCTAGTTTAAAATGTCTGTTTTTAGTGAAAACAACCTATCTTCTCCGGCTGATAACTAAGGAACGGAAAATGATATCAATAAACTTTTTTTTGCTGATGATACAATAGAGTCTCATCGTTCTTTGGGCGTGTTCAGTGTTTACATAGTAATATCGCACAATATTCTGTGGGCCTCGAGAAATCACTGAAAACGCTCTGAAAGGGCTGGCACTGGGGGCATCCGTTTTCCAAAAGTGGCTGGCACTCAATGAGTTAAGACTGAATAATGACATCACAACTGTTAATTTAAAATGAGTTATTCCTCTAAACCTGGCTTCAAATGCCCAACATTTTTCGTGCTGGCGCCGTTCAGCCCTCAGCAAAAACTGGTAGCGAGGACATTTTTTGTGGCCCTCTCTATCATCAAAGTTGCCCATCGATGGGTTATGGCATGACAATATTTGTTCGGCCCCCGGCAACAATCTGGGTTTCTCATATGGCCCCCCATGAAAAATAGTTGCCCACCCCTGTTCTAAAGGCTATAATAGGCATAGTGTGTTTTCTTGATAATCAATGGACATGTGTTTATGAGCATCTTTGAGAGACAATGTGAGAAAAATTGTTTAATAGCAAAATAGCCTATAATATTGTTATAGAGAGAGACAGAGAGAGAGAGAGAGAAAGAGAGAGAGAGAGGGAGGTACAGGAGATTATAAGACAGGTGGTTTTGTGTGTGTGTGCATGTGTGTGTGTGTGTGTGTGTGTGAGTGAGAGAGAGAGAGAGCATCTGAGACATAAACATGTGAGGAATTAATTTCTTAGCTAAACAAAATAATAGCCTAGAGTCTAATGAACGTTTGTAGGGTTGTAAATCAATTGGTACCACATGGTGAATGTTATGTTCTGAACATGGGTATATCATATATCATATATATCATAATGGTATGTCATTTTGTATCTGACAAATATCTGGTTCTGCAGTTTGGATCAGCTCCCATATTAACGTGACCCTCCCCCCGGATCATAACACCACCTTACAGATTTTTAGCCCAATCTGACCTGGGGAGGTGTTTCCAGGACTTCCAGGAATTCCTGATAACCACCTTTACCTTCCAAGACCTTTCCCAGATCATAACACACTGCCATACACATTTTCAGCCCATTCAGACCTGGGGGAGTGGTTTCAAAGACTTTCAAGGTGGTTTCCAGGATCTTCCAGGAAACCACCTGGAATGTCCTGGAAACCAACTGGATCTTCCCATGACATTCCCCAGATCATAACACACAGCTATTTAAAAAAAAAACAGCCCAATCCAACCTTGGGAGGTGGTTTCCAGGACTTTCAAGGAAACCACCTGGAAAGTCCTGAAGACCATCTGGACCTTCCATGACCTTCCCCGGATCATAACACACTGCCATACAAATTGTCAGGCTAATCCAACCTGGGGAGGTAGTTTCCAAGACTTTCCAGGAAACTACCTGGAAAGTCCTGGAAACCAACTGGACTTTCCCATGACCTTCCCCGGATCATAACACACAGTCATACACATTTTCAGCCCAATCCTACCTGAGGTGTGGGCGTAGTAGTAGTAGCAGTAGAACTGATGAAATCACGCGAAGTTTGCAGACGACACAGCAGTCGTGGGGCTGATCTCAGGGGGCGACGAGACGGCCTACAGAGAGGAGGTGGGGGCCCTGGAACAATAGACCCTTCTCACGGGAGCCATTTTGTGTCGAGAAGCCAGGGTAAACACAGGTGCAAGCAAAACACTAATGAGGGTTTCCAAATCCCAATCATGGAAGTTGGAAACCCTCATTATTGTTTTGCTTGCACCTGTGTTTACCCTGGCTTCTCGACACAAAATGGCCCCCGTGAGAAGGGTCTATGGTGCCAGGACAACCACCTCTCTCTGAATGTCTCCAAGACCAACAAGATCATTGTAGACTACAGGAGGGGGGGGGGCGCGCACACCCCCCAATCACCATCAACGGCACAGTGGTGGAAAGGGTGGAGAGCTTCAAGTACCTGGGAGTCAACATCCACCAGGACCTGACTTGGGCCGGTCACACCGAGACTGTTGTCAAAAAGGCCCAACAGCGACTACACGGACTCAGGCGCCTGAAGAAATTTGGGCTAAGGCCAGAAATCCTTAGGGACTTCTACAGAGGCACCATTGAAAGCCTGCTGACTGGCTGCTTCAGCACCTGGTACGGGAACTGTACCACCATGGACCGCAGGGCGATACGAAGAGTGAGACGCGCGGCCCAGCACGTAACAGGATGTGAGTTGCCAGAACTGCATGAATTGTATAACCAGCAGTGCCTCAGGAGGTCCCTGAAGATCATCAAAGACACAAACCATCCCCACAACAGCCTGTTCTCCCTGTTACCCTCAGGGAGGAGATACAGGGTTCCAAAAGCACGCACAAATCGCTTGAGGGACAGTTTCTTCCCGCAGGCCACGAGACTCCTTAACATACACAAATAGTGTAGTAGCTGTACTGTACCGTACTGTAGCTGCTACCATTATGTATGTCTAATGTTTTTTTGTATGTTTAATTAGCTATAAGCTATTTGCACCTGTATGTCAAATACGTCAAATTTAAAATGTTTAAGCACGTCCAAAGTATGCACATGACATGTGCACCTATGTGCAGTGAATATGCCACTGTCTCTGACTTGTCTTATCACTCTACTGCCTTATTGCTTGTTGTGTCTCTTGTTGTTTTTGCACTCATATGCCCTGTTATATTTGTACTATGCTGTAAACGGAGTCCACAGCACAATAATTTCACACGTGATACTTGTACCACGGAGTGACAATAAAAATCTTGAATCTTGAATCTTGAACTCACAGATGACATCACAATTGCTTGAGTGACATCACTGATGACAACATTATTGATTGTTTGAGTGACATCACTGGTGACATCACCAATCACCAGCAGTATTAGCAGGAGTAGTAGTGGTGGTAGTGACAACTCAGAAAATATGTTATGTTTGAATGATTTCTCTAATAAATGTTTCAGAATTGATGTCAAACTTTGAGGCCGTTTTTTCTCAAAAACCGTTTGGAAACAGTCAAGACATAAACGGTTGTATCTCACTCACTCTTTGGAGGACAAATATACTTTTTATTTTCCCAGAAAGCTTACATTCTCCTCATCCCAACAGTGTATTAAACTCAAAATGTGTTTCGGGGTCAATGTGACTCAAAAAATGATGGAGCAGGTCAAATATAGTTACACTACAGCAGATAAGTTCCCATTAATACAAGAATTGTGCACTTTCTGAAAGAAACATGAACTTTCTCACATAATGAGTGAATACCATAAGGTTTACTTTCAGATGTGGATGGAAAAACCTAGCCTGACTCCACCAGACGGGGGCGGCATTGTTCCACAAATTCACAATCCACCTCAGTCTGGCCCTGGCCTCAGATAGGCGTTCAAACCGGCCGCCAGCCAGGCAAACCAATCAGCGTGAGCTATGGGGCGGGCTTTAGGCAAGACCGGGTGTGACGCCACCGAGACGCGCCTGTGCCTTGTAGTCTTTCACTCTGCAACATGGCCGCGGCGATGAACACCACCAAGGATAGCATAGATGAAGCAATAACAACAGTTATTTCTCAACTGGACATTATTTCTTCATTGAAAGACGAGCAAAGTACGGCACTGAAGGCTTTTCTGGGTGGAAAATATGTTTTCGCTCTCCTCCCGACTGGCTTCGGCAAGAGTTTGATTTACCAACTAGCTCCACTGGTAGTGAAAGAAATGAGGACGAAGCCCAATCCTATATTGATTATCGGGTCTCCGTTGGTTGCCCTTATAGCAGATCAAATCAAAGAGGCTATGAAGCTGGGACTCACTGCTATGCAACTCGGAGATAGTGACGGTCACGCCGATATCTCACGCCGATATCCTCCACGGGCGATGTCAGCTGGTGTTTGGTAGCCCTGAATCTTGGTTACTTAACGAGAAATGGCGGAATATGCTTTCCTCAGAAGTGTACCGTGAAAACTTAGTTGGCATTGTCGTCGACGAAGTTCACGTCACATACAAATGGTAAGTTAAACACCATTAGCTAATGGCTGTATAATGTTAAACTGTAAAACAGAACGCTGAAGCTAACAACTAGCGTTAGCTAACTACTACCAGCTTGTTCATAAATCAGGCTTACAGTATCATAGCTCAATGTAGCCCCATAACGTGACGTCCCTTTATACTGTACAGTAAGTACAGTCTAAAGCGGCGTCACGTTATGGGGCTAAGCTCAAAGATGAAGTGTTCTAACAATTATGTTGTAGCTATGTTGGGGTCAAACATTATATTCAAAACAATAAGTAAACATACACGTTTAACACTTGTTCTTACAGTGAGTATGATACTGTAATCGTATTGCTGTAACGTTATCAACTGTGACCGTTGTTAGTAAACTTAGTTATCAAGACTCATTGTAGGATCTAATTTTCTTTCAACCAGGGAAGAGGCAGCAAAAGGGGAGCCCGCCTTCAGAGAAAGCTTTGCCAGGCTTGGAGAACTTTGATCCATTGCCAAAGAAGGTGAGTTTTGAAATCCAACAACGCTACGTGATTAAGTACATGACTAATTTATAGTAATTCAGAAAAGGGGCATTGTTTGGGTGTGGAAGGGGGGCTGCATTGTGGTTAATCCTGCTGCCTTGCAAGGTTATGGGGAGGGCTGTATACAGTAGAACACAGACATTGAAATGATCGTTATGCTGGGGGGGGAGGGAGGGTTACTGTGTGTGGAAGCAGGGCTGCATTGTGCTGGCAACCTAGAACCCAGACATTGAAATTATCGTTATGTTGGGGGGAGGGGGGGGGGGGGGTTACTGTGTGTGGAAGCAGGGCTGCATTGTGCTGGCAACCTAGGACACAGACATTGAAATTATCGTTATGTTGGGGGGGGGGGGGTTACTGTGTGTGGAAGCAGGGCTGCATTGTGCTGGCAACCTAGTACACAGACATTGAAATGATCGTTATGTTGGGGGGGGGGTTACTGTGTGTGGAAGCAGGGCTGCATTGTGCTGGCAACCTGGGGAGGGTATTCCAGCTGCCTTGCAAGGTTGGGGGGGAGGGGTGTATACAGTAGAACAAAGGTAGTCCAATGATGGTTATATTGAGGGTGGGGGTGTTATTAGAAAAAACAGGTACCGTTTTAAGGCAGTTAGTGTCGTCAAAGTTGATGAATACAATTATTTGCATATGCTTTGTTTAAAGAAAATATATCTGGAAATACAGCATTCTTGACCTGAAGCTGCCAGATATCATACATCACCTAATTGTTGTCCTTTTCTCCATTTAGAATGATTATCTATTAATGACTGGTTGCTGATACATGTGTGAATTTATTTGTCTTTCAGGTGTACCTGTGTTAGCGTTGACAGCATCTGCTGATAACAAGAACAGAGGCCGTGTGACCAAGCTGCTGAATATGGAGACGGCAACTCAAGTGACTGTTAGCCCAAACAGGAAAAACATCAGGCTCGGACTGAGTCGGGTTCCTGCCGATAACTTGAACTGTATGGACTGGGTAGTGAAGGAGGTCAAACATAAGGGTCTATCAATGTCTCCCATCATAATCTATTGCAGATCACTTAAGGCAGTTGGAAAAGTGTTCTGCTATCTTAAAGCTGAACTGGGAGAAGATGGTTGGGTTGACAGAGACCAGGATCATAAAGCGGAGAACCTTCTGATAGGAATGTTCCACAGTAAGACAGGGGCAGTGGTGGCCCAATGGTTAGAGAAGCGAGCTTGTGACCGGAAGGTCGTCGGTTCAATCCCCGGGACCGGCAGGATAAATCTTGGTGGGGAAAGTGAAAAGGCAGCGCTTGCCCCTCCCTCATTACCACCACTGAGGTGCCCTTGAGCAAGGCCCTTAACCCCAACCGCTCCAGTGGAGCTGATCAGCGGCCAGCAGATCAGACTGTGGTTGTACTGGTCAGTTTCCAGGTATGAATGGGTGTGTGAATGTGAACAGGGCACTCCTGAAAAAGAGAGCATTGCTCTCAGTGAGACTTCCCCTGTATAAAAAAAAAAAAAAAAAAAAAAAAAACACTCCCACAGTACAAAAACCGAGTGTTGGCATCCTTTAACTGGGGAGCTGCAGAGTGGTTGTTGCAACAACAGCTCTTGGGATGGGCTTGAATTTCCCAAATGTTTCACATGTTGTCATGTATGGCTTGCCAGAGGATGTTGAAGATATTGTTCAACAGGTTGGAAGGGCTGGCAGAAATGGGTTGCAGTCACGTGCAGTTTTGTATGCCATAAAACAAACTTCAAGGGCTGATCCTGAAGTTAAAGGACTGATACACACAGCAACTAAGAGCTGCTTTAGAAAAGTCATTTTGAAAACCAGCCAACAAGTGTAGAGCCAGGACATGTATGCTGCAGCTATTGCCACTCTGTATGTGCATGTGCCTCTGCTGTTTGTGCAGAGCCTATCCCCAAACATGAGTCCATAGAACAAGATGTTACCATTCAAAGGAAATGTAGAGTTGTAACACAGGAGGAGAAATCTATGATCCGGGACATGTTAGAGGAATACATGAGCTGTCTAGCTAAAGACACTGCACATATCTACACTAGCAAGTCTCTATGCACTGGATTTGGGGCTGAACTTATTGATGCAGTTGTAGAACACAGCACACACATATTTGACTTGGCTTACATTGTCAGCAACCTTCCAGTATTCAGATTACAACATGCAAGAGAAATTCTGCAAATTATCAGTGAAGTATTTGGTGATATTGAGGATATAGAGCCTACTTCCCAAGAGGATAGCTTCACTGAGCCAGACATGGATTGTATGGGCTATTTTGATGAGGAAGACGAGGACTTTGAAATAGGATCACAGCAGAGCAGCTCAGACTCATATGACCATTAAGCAGGAGGCCATTATAGGCTCTTACAACACTCCTGAGTGGTGTCAACGCAAGCTGTGGACTGTCTTGTTCAGTTGACTTTGTTTAGCTGAATGAATGCTCATCATTAAAATGGTTTTGGTATGTAACTTGAACATAAGCGAGTGATTAAAGGTTAGTGTCGCTCAAAACTGTCTGTTTTTTTTTCTTCCAGGGATGCAAATTCATCACCTTTAGGTGACACTCACCTTTTTCATCCCCAAAAAAGTGAATTATTTGAGTGGTTTAGGTCACCCTTTTCACCATCCATGACTCTGCACCCCTGCTTTTCACCTGTTCAAAGGGATTGTTTCAAATCATTACGCTAGAAGCATTGATCAGAGTTTGCCATTTTACTTTGAGGACACATGGAATCCAACTTCCAGATGATGTACAAACATAACTTGTTCTGTAGAGTTACAAGCAAAAAACTAATGAAAACAAATTTGAAGTAAATCCAAGTAGTTACATATAAATACAAAAGTAAATCGGAAAGTCAATTAAGTAAATGCAAACAGAAATATTTACAGGCCTTCAAACTTCTGAATCTGAATAACTTGGCTGCCTTGCAAGGTTAGCATTATTGATCCCTGGGGTGAATATGAGTCATGCTACAGGTGCTCACACTCAGGTAGGGACAAATATAAACATCAAAAAAGAGTTATAGGAATAGACTTAAAAAAAAAACAAGTGGCAGAGCCTATATACATTGCATATGCATTCTACAATCCTTTTCAAGTACTCTGAATGCGAGGTACATAATATTTTCATATATACAGCAGTGTGAGTGAAAGTAATAATGATCATTAAGATGCATTTGGTTCAGTCATTAATGAACAGTAAGTGTAGATTGTTGATTGAAGCACAAATTGGAGTATTTACCAGTTATTGCACATTGAGTTTTACTGCACAATCAGATATACATTATCAAAAGTGTATTGTGGAAAGAGTCCAAGGCTATATTTTTGACCGACTCAGAGTGTCTTACGCTCTGAGAGAGGTGAGTTTGATGGCCACAGGCAGGAATGACTTCCTGCGATGCTCTGTTGTGCATCTGGCTGGGACCAGGTCTTGCACTGAACGTACTCCTGTGTTCGACCAGCTCATCATGGATTGGGTGGGAGAGTATGTAGTCATACCAAGGACTAACATTTTTTCACAATTAAAATCCACAGGATTAAATACAAATTGTTTAAAAATATAAATACAAAACTGAATGGGGAAAAAAATATAGGAAGTAAATACAAATAGAGATACATATTTATAGTTAAAGCCCCCCACACTTATGTTGCAAAAAGTAGACCGGGACACGCACATCCACACTGGGCCAGGGTGCTGGATCAAAAGGTAAACTTACAGTGAAAAAACGGTCTGCATACCAAGAGAGCTCCCGTTGGACACTTATGTTGTCTTATGTAAGTAAGTCTGAGTCTGTGAAACTTATGTAGTCCCTTTTTTAAATTGGGACACCCCTCCACTCCTTCAACTTGGACCTCATCCAGCCCCACAACTATCTGTCCTTCAGTTTTGAAATCAGGTTTCGGTTGAAGTGGGGGAAGGCTGTGAACTGTCTGCCTGGTTGGTCTTTGAACAGCTCGGCCTCTCTGACAACCTCAACAAGTGCTAGAATGTCCTCAGTCTGGTGACCTGCATGATGGATGCCACTGGACTTCGATATGCCCAGCTCAGTGTCTGTGATGTCCATCATGTCCTTTAGGACACCAATGGACTTGCTGATCCTGTCTGCTGCTTGCTCAGTCATGTTTGGGCCTGTGCGCTTCAGGAAGGATTTCAAAAAGTTGTTGAGGTGTTCCAGATGCAAATCTAAGGGGATATTCTTCCCCTTCCCTCCCCTCCCATTCCAGAACCTGTTCCAGGTGAGACTGTGTGCCAAGCGAGGGGAAAGAGTGGCATTGACCTGCAAGCTCAGCAGGAGTGTACTGTAGGCATATTGGCCCCTATCGTTGCATCGGCGCAGTTTCTAGGCCGAGCGGCAGGCGCAGATCAAAGCAGTGGGCGTGGAAAGGCGCACTTGATATCGTCGTGCTGGCGCTAGATGCAGCCCAAAGCATTACAACCACGCCTTTTAGGCGTAAAATTATGCACCGTCATGCTCATTGGATAAGTGCAATAAACGAATCGCACGCTTGCCTTTTTAGCTCCAATTCCAGTGATCCCGCAAAACCAGACGAAAGCCAAACGCTCTGCCCCCCCCCCTCCCTTCATCCAGCCTGTCTGTCTGCATTATAGGCTATTATTCCATATTATTATGCTTCTCAAACCAATCTAACTGCAGTTTCAATACTGCAAGCATGTAAATACGCTACACTATAGCAAGATCAAAGTGAAAATAATGTTCTATGCATCAGCTAGAAAAATATAGCCTATTAGATTGGTGAAAGTTTGTCCAGAAAGATATCATTTTCTCTCGCCTGCTGCAGGAAGGATGATGCACATAAATATACCCTACATTATGTCAAGTCATTGCATAAATGTGTTTTTATTGTAAAACTAAATGTGAAATAGGGCCAAGTTATTGGAGAGACATCACAGTATAGCAGATGCCATTAGAAGCGCGTTCCGAAGCGCGTTCCGCTGTTACTTCTCTAAATCACGTTAACTCGACAAGGGGTATATATAGGCCCAGGAGGACATATATGTTTCACATAGGGTGGTGTTTTCATTTCGAGGTTTTATTTGGTCCAATATTGAAATGTTGACAATGGCAGGCTGTGTTACCATTACACATTCATTTAGAACTACCTTTTATATCTATTTTGGCTCATTTGGTGGCTATTTAGTAGCGAAATGAAGAAACACAATGCATGCTGGGAACTCAGAGAGAGAGAGAGAGAAGGGTGACAGAGAAGAAGCAGTGAAGGCAGAGAATAGGCCTGCTTTTCAAAAGCGCAAAGCGCTAAATGTAGGCCAGCTCCCAAGATATGACTAGGCTGGTATTTAGCGCCGACACGCCCACTTTGGGACTGCGCCACGCCCATTCGGCCTAAAGCGCATTTGGCAGCCTAAAGCCTATTGCTATCTTGCCGAAACAGGCGCAAGGCACGTTTTTTTGCGGTTAAGGCCCGTAATAGCGCCGATGGCCTGTGGGAGAATAGAGCCCATTGTGTATGGCCGTAGGCCTTGTAGAATAACATTGCTACTGAATACAACCTCAGCAACCTCTCTCCATCTCCCTCCTTCACTGCATCCTGCATGTTGGACAGGAACAAGCCAAAGCTGAGTAACTAGGCCTGGCTGTATCAGGCACACCCATGGGAGGTACTGTTAAGCCATGTTGTTTTAGCTCATGGTTCTCCCTAGCCTTGCTGTACTTGTAGGTGACGGGACAACCTGGCATGAGGCATGGGAGGTTCTTATCCTGTAGAGGATGGTCGCTGGCACTATCTCTGACCCTGGTTACAATGTCTGAGATGTCATTGAGGGGGCGGCTTTAGCTCAGGAGGTAGAGCGGGTCGGCAAATGACGCAAGGGTTGGCGGTTCGATCCCCGCTCCCTCCCAGCTGCTGTCGTTGTGTCCTTGGGCAAGACACTTAACCCTCCTTGCTCCCGATGGTGTGTAGGCACCCTGCGTGGTAGCCTGCCGCCATTGGTGTATGAATGGGTGAATGTAGACTATCTACTGATTGTAAAGCGCTTTGGATAAAAGCGCTATATAAATGCAGGCCACTTACCAGGCCATTTCATTGAACATAACAAACCGGTTCACAATTTGAGACACAGCTTCATGCAGCCAGTGCCTTTTCACATCTGGTGAACCAGTCCTGATGTGGTCGGGGATGAAGCCCTCCGGGACATCTGTTGAGACATTTTTTAAAAAGCGATAATTACAATAACATCATTATTATGGAAGCAATAGACACAACAGAAGAGCCATGACACTTAAACAATTCAAAAATAATAATTTAGATGCTTATTAGGGCATAGATTCCAGATACAAAGTAATGATTTACTATAGAGCGGCTGGCAAATTAGCAGATTTATGTCATCATAAAAAGAAAAAGAAATCCTAGTAAAATGTTTGGAAATTGATAATGTCAATGTTTAGAAAGACTATATAGTGGAGTATGTGACCATAATTGAACTTTACTGTTTTGGTAATGACAATCAATTGTGTACCTGCGACTCGTTCAGTCCAAAATGTTCCATTGTGGCAGCCAGAAAGAGAGCAGCCGTGTCCTTTTGCACAATCTCTTTATATGGGTTGAATGCAGCATGTGGACCTTTTTTGGCATTGCTGCACCTGTAGGAAGATGAGAATAGGATGAAAAATAAGAAGCCAAAGAAGAATTTGAAGATGATGGCATGACCATCAGACTTATGCCAAATTCATGGTGGCAAGAGTTTGTTAATCGGACGCGGCGAGTGACATATATAGTAATAATAACTAATAATAACAATATTATGATAATAATCACTACAATAATAACTTATAGCGCTTCTCAAGAATTAAGTGCTCTTTCAAATTTATCGGGCCAAAAATTGGAACATGTTGCCCCTCCACTTAAAGTGTACAAGCAGCCAAGGTGTTTTCAAGAAGAAGGTCAAATTGTGGCTTCTTGAACAAGTCCTTGTCTAAGCTCTGATGTACAGCTTCTTTTGTGTATTTTGATATGTATGTTTCTCATCTCTCATTGCATAAATCATACTGTATGGAATGCTTCTGTTAATTATTTTATGTTTATATTGTTGTTGTTGTTGTTGTTGTTGTTGTTGTTGTTGTTGTTTTTTTATCTACCTGTTTTAGACAAAGGACCACAATGGAAATAAGTCTTGACTTTATTGTGCTTTATCCTTGATGTTATTCTTTGAGATCCGTGTCTGTACCTTGTTTAGTACACTGTATTTCAATTTGTAACCGTTAAATCAAATCAAATCATTTTCGCGTTGCAGATTATATCCTAACAAGGCAATCGTTACTATTATTACTACAATATTACGGTGATGGTGTTCAGACTCGCTTTCATGCATAGTGTGACTTATCTCGTGTAATAATAATCCCGGCTTCACGGTCGGCGTTTTACTGTGAGTGTGAGCTGCCTTTACAACAGCCTATTGTCGCTGGTGTCGAGGCCAGCCCCAGAACGGGCGCTTCTTGACAGGCATAGCTGCAAATTTAGGGCGCGGGCGGAGGGAGCAGACCCCACAGCTTGGCCAAAAGCATGCAACAAACGTCTCTGCATATTGTAACCACAAAGTTATTCACGCAGTTTTAACAAATATCGATTCCTCAGAATTTGCTTGCCAAAGCCTCCCGTTTTAAGATAACATTACTTCAGTAATCACGCGCACGCAACCGATTGCACCATGCCAAATATAATCAATAATATAATATAATACAGTGAAAGCAAGCCTATATTTCATAATGCTCAGCGAAATAGCCAAAATATCGCTATAACATATTTCATATCAGTCAATATTGACAAATATCACTCCTAACACAGAGATGTAACAAATTTAGGCCTTTAGGTAACAATTGCCTTTTTGATCCCCAGAGTGAATGAGGCTGAATGGCTCTGCCTCAGCTGAGCAGCCCGCATTTTACAGCATCACCGCATAGTTCACAGCACTTTTAGCCTGTTTTATCGCCTCATCTGGCGATATATATTCATTCCACTATTACTATCTTATCAAACTAGTCGTCATATTTGTACAAAAGGTTTATTTATATATATTTATATATTTGTAAGATCTTACCATAGATAGTAGATTTTATTTAAACATATCACTCTTGTTTAGAAAAATCCCCGGGGGATCCCCATGCATCTTTTTCACTCTAACTTGGCCATTTTCTTTAACAAGCAAAACTCGGGCATCTTGACCCAAAAAATTCAACAAACACTGTTGTTCTTAGACTATACACGCATTTTAACATTTTAACTTCTCATTTCCTGCCTGGCCCGGGCTGCTTTACTTGAGTATCCACTATTCAACCAAAAATGCTTCAATTTAACGTCAGCTTTCCATATTTAAATGGCCCAAATTTAGTCAATCAAACAAATCCTTCTGTTTAAAGCAAGCTTCTCATCTCCCACATCAACGCAGTAATTTATTAGCGCGTTTTCATCCAATCTGTCTTACAGGCCCTCTGAGAAACACACATTGATGCCAGGGTCCTCGCATTGTCCTGATGAAAACACAGGCCTAATCACACTACTTTGTGTGTTTTAAACAACTAAATAATTCTCTACCTTCTCATTCCCTTTTAGACCAGGCATGCTACAGGCTATTCCAATCACAGCCAAATTTCACAATCAGTATTACAATAGACAACCTGACTTACAGTATTAACTCACATTTTTTTGTCATAAAGTATATACTAAAAGCTACTTTCAACATGTGCTTTAAAACAACTCAACAATTATCTCTCTCATCTGGGTCCAATAAGCCTTTAAACCACTTTAGTTACCCCTGGGGGACTCCCCCCTTTAAAAAGTTTTAACATCCCCACTAGTGGCACAATTTGACAGTGTCAGACTAATGTCATCACTCCCAATCTGACGTTACCTGTAGTAACGTTCAGAATGTTGCTGTCATTGTGTAATGTCAATAGTCTGTCTTTATATCCACAGATTGGACTCTCCATTTGAGAGACTCAATGGCCGTTATTAATATCAGTCATTTCTGTGCCAGCCATTTTCTAAAAAATTAACACCCCCATATGTCTCAAATTTAAACCAGAGCCCACCAAAACATCCCGAAACTCAGCTCACCCCGCAAAAAGGCACTTTTCAGGTGGACCAGCACAGCGGGAAAAACCCACAGACTCACAGCGCCCTGTTCAAATGAGGTAACTCACCTCTGGGCCCTTGAAGCGGGTGCAGCGACCCAGGAGAGCCCCCCGCTGCATCGCGCATTTCCAGTCTGAGTTTGTGATCGCCATAATGTAGTTAATTCAGCTGAGTCTTGGAATGGAATGATGAGATCGGCAATACCACGCTTTTGAACATAAGCACTTTATTCAAGTACAGCCAATGGTATTTACAGGTGCCTGCAGTGCGCCTGGAGAACGGAGCAGCCAAATGTCGTTCTGCTTTATTGAACAAAGGACATAGGGTTTTATAGCTGATTTGCCACCAAATGTGATGTCACCACTAATCCTGCGCATACTAGTAACCTAATTACCCATTCAACTAGACAGACCTATGCATCCCATACGTCTGGCCCCTGGCTCCCTTCTTGACAGCACTTTTCCTGTCATCAATTCTCGATAGCATCCTGCCAGGCCTTCATAACCACATCAAGACCTCATCAACACACAAAGGACCCTTGCTTCCAACCCCCATAACTTCCTGCCATAGCTTCCTGAGAGAGCCATGTCCTCTGGCCGGCATTCATCAAAGAGTCCTATATGTGTGTGGTATTTCACAGTTAAATGCTATAAGGGTTTATCCATAGTTTAATACACTGTAACACAGTAAGTAAAAAAAATACTGCAGGTGCAAAGCAACTAAGCTAGCTAATACACGACCCCGGCCAGGGAACGAGTTTAGCTTAGGCTATCATAACTCAACAGCTAATACCTAGCTACAGGCTGGCTAGCAAGAGAGACTACCAAGATAGCAGTTTAAGCACGAGAGAAAAACTCTTAGCTTTTTGCAGTGGGTCCCGCCGTTTCTGGCGAAGAGGGCCAGTTTGACAAAGTCGCGCAGTCCTCGTCCGCCGCTCCTGTTGGGGTTGATGGAACACAAGGACACGGGTGTCACTACTGGCTAAGAGCTAACCGCAAGCTAGCGAGGGTTAAGAGAAGAACAGACATGTCGGTATGGCTGCTGGACCAAAGCAGAGTGACAATCTAGGCAAGATGGCGCGGACGTAACGTGGTGGTCACGGGGCGGAGCGGGTGGCAGCGCCATAGCCAGATGCCAATGACGTCTTCAGGCGCAATCGGTGGTTTTATAGGTGTCCATTTTTGAGAAAATAGACATCGTCCAGTTGGTGCGCTGCACGGAGCAGCTTGGCATAGTGTGAGAGTCCGAAGTTCGAAACAAAGTAAAACCCCACTGCGCCTGAACGCACGCAGTATTCTCCATGCAATGCAGGGAAACTCCTACATACATGGCATGGATGTCCATCTCTTTCCAAAACCTTGCGCGCGCACACACTCTCCCCTCTTCAGAATGCCACATTGATTTTCAACTATAGCCTACATTGCAGAAAACACACACACCTGATTTAAAAATGAGAATTATTTTGTCATGGTTTTACATTATTTACATAATTCCCGACCCTACAGGTCTGTGGTGTTAGGTGTATAACAGTAGATTACTTTTGAGAAAGTGCCGACCAGTAACCTCTTTACCTGCAATTGCACGCATGGAAAACCATGCTTCTCCACAGCGAGGATGGCATGACCACAGTCAATAGCTTAACCCGAGTGGACAATTCTGATATAGGCTATTGAAATAGGCTATAATTAAAATCTCACACATCCCTACCCTATTAAAGAAACTGATATTTTTATGTTATAGCCTATATCAGGGTTACTCAATTAAAATTCAAAGAGGTCCAGATAGAGAAAATGTCTTCAAGCGAAGGTCCAGAACAATGTAACGTAGCTTGTGTTATGATTCAGTGCAATTGAACTTATGCTACTTCAATGATTGCAGTAGCCTAATTGTACAATGTCTGTATGTAGACTGACTGTTAAATCACAGTAAACATCAACAATGTTTATTTACAGTTTTCATATTTAACTAGATTAATTATAAATAACTAGCATATTATAATAATAAATACATGTTATTTTCTCATTTCAAGTAAAATAATGGCTGCATTTAAAAAATAACATACAACAGAGTGCTTTGGAAAAATGTGCATCTTAAAATTAAGTGCTTTAATTTGAGAAAAATAAGTTCCCCATTTTCTTCCTTTTTTTAACTCCATTTCACATTTTATCAGTCAGTCTCTCAGCCAACAAACCTCCCTTTCTCTTGATAGAAGTGAGCTCCCACTCTGTCCGTCTGTCTATCTGCCTGCCTGTCTGTCTGTCTTTCTATCTACATGTATCTATCTATCGATCAGTTCGCAATGCAAACTTTGCATGCCGTTGGGCAGTGAATGTGTGTGTGCCCTCAGTCTGAATTTGAGTGTGTGTGTTGCATGTGTGGCGCTTCCATAGACAGCTGGTCAGATGAGCTGGTTTGGAACTGCTCATGAGACCAATGAATGAACATGAGTCTGTCTGCTCTGGATTAAAACTAAAGCTTTGTTTTCTTTTGAGCACGTGATGTGAAATTACTTCTATCTCTCGCATTTCTTGCCTCTCCTCTGTCCGTGTGTCACTCTCCCGCAGCAGCAGCAGCACAGCCTAGGGACGCAACAGGCAGAATCGATTCGCTTGTTGATTGGCTGAGTAGCGTGTGATGTTATGTCAATGACTGTCAATGATTTAAAGAGCATGCATTGGTCTGTGAGCTTCCTGGCAGATAAACGAGTACGGGTGGTGTGCGTAAAGGCTAGAAAAGCATGTGCCGGTTAAAATAGAAATGCTCCGTGAAAATGTAACTATTCAATGATTTGTAGGTTATAGGGCTTGGTCCGGATAGGACGGCGTCTGGGTCCGGATGCGGACCGGAATCCGGACTTTGAGGATCGCTGGCCTATATGAATGAAATGTCTAATTACAGTAAGCGCAGGCTTTGGGACATATATAACACCATGGGGATATCCAGTGCTAAGTACGCGGCACGGCAGCCCTTTGATGTGTTTCAAATGGAATATCGTTACATCACCACCAATTTTCGTTATCACAAGTTTTTTTTATTCATTTCTAATACTGTATCTATATTGAATTTGAACTTCTTCATCTGTCCCTTCGTCGCACCCGTACTTGTAGTCAACCCGTTCGGTTTCCTGTCTCCTGCTTGTGCAGGAGGCATGGAAGAGAACGACAGCAATACGCTTTTAAATGGCTCGTTTTACTTTAAAAGAACTCCCCAAATGGCACAGTGGACAAGTCAAGAGCCGTAGTTTGCACCTTGTGTAAAACGGAATTAAAATATCACCGAAGTACATCGAGTTTGAGGCGAGCAATCACCTAAAAGTAGCTAGCGGCGAGCTAGCAGCCAGCCAGCTAGCGCGAGACTCATCACTCATTCTGCCTTCAGAGTCGCGGATGCGCGGGTCCTCTAACCACTGGGAGGTCGGCTCCAATGGCTTCACGCAATATACCAACACGTTCTCATTCCGAGTGCGTAGCATATTGACGCTTTGTCCCGGTCCCTTGTGCGTTGCTTGTTACTAACACGGTACCCTTGAGCGACCAATGAAACAACTTGGGCTTTCCGACTAAACTCCAATGTAAACCCATGGAAGTCATCTTTGATGCTCATGGCAAGTGCTCCCCCATTAGTCAACTGCTCCCCCATTAGGGTCTGGGGGGAGGTTAGGTTTAGGCGTGGGGGGTGGGAGAGGTTAGGTTTAGGGTTAGGGTCTGGGGGAGGTTAGGTTTAGTCATGGGGGGTGGGAGAGGTTAGGTTTAGGGTTAGAGTCTGGGGGAGGTTAGGGTTAGGGTCTGGGGGAGGTTAGGTTTAGGCGTGGGGGCTGGGAGAGGTTAGCTCTTCCCCCCAGACCCTAACCCCTCCTTGCGATGTGATAAAAGTTTCTCAGTGAATTATAGTTGATTGCCTCACCGAATAATCTGCTGGTTACCCAATTGGCAGAATTTAATGTCCTGGGGTGGCTCGTCCATGCGTAATGATGTTTCTGCTCTGCACCGCATGGAGATTATGGTGCGATCAAGCGCAGCAAGTGTTTTAGTGCCTAAGAGGTGCTTTTCAAAGCTCTTAGTGCAAAGTAATTGTGCACTGCTGACTATAGGATAATGCCATCTATCCCCACATTTTAGCGCTGAAACATATGAAACATGTAGCACGCCTATTATGCCCAGTAGGATAACAGGCAGGCTTGTGCCCGCCCCCAATTTGCACTGGTGTGGCGTTAAACGAGCGCAAACGCTAAATTACCGCTTTTGCAAAGATAGGGCCCTTGGAGATGAAGCATTCTACCCTTAACACTAGGGCTGCCAGGTTTTCAACACCCCCTCTGCCCGTAGTAGTTGCCAGCCCGACCGCTGTGTAAAATGCATCTTAACAATAAAAAAAAATGACGCCCCCAATCCTCACTCTCTGACGAGAAGGGGCACACCTAAAATGTCCGCACTCAATTGTCACTCTCTGACGAGAAGGGGCACCTTTCTCTTCTGAAAGTGACGACTAGGGGTATGGGCATAACGTCGGACGCTTGACGACTTCGGAGTGAGAATTTGTTTCAACGACAGATAAAGAAAAGAATGAGAGAGAGGGGAGAGAGAGAGGGAGGCTCTGTGCACTGCAGACAGAGAGGGGGAGAGAGAGGGATTCTCCATATGGGCAGAGAGAGGCGGAGAGAGAGAGGGATTCTCTGTGCGAGCAGAGAGAGGGGGAGAGAGAGAGGGATCCGCTCCATGCCGCCAGAGGGGGAGAAAGCGAGAGGGAGGCTCCGTGCAGGCAGACAGAGGGGGATAGAGAGAGACACAGAGAAAGAGAGACAGAGAAGGAAAAGGAGAACGAGAGAGAGGGGAGAGAGACATGCTGCTGCTCTGCACTGCAATATACACTATAACACTGTCCAATCACAAACTGCACTGGTCTCTGTGACCGCGCTGGCCTTCCAAGGATTAAATTATTATGACTCTCTTACCTTTCATGACACAACTTTCAAACTTAGATAGATGGGGGCATGGTAAGTGCTGTCGCCTCACAGCTAGAAGGTTGTGGGTTCGATTCCCACCTGGGACGCTGTGAGCGCTGAAGGAGTGTGTCTCCGTCTGCATATCCTCGAGTGCGGGTGGGGTTGTCAAAAGGGCCTTTCTGTGTGGAGTTTGCATGTTCTCCCCATGCACCCTGGGTGTTTCCTTTCAGATAGGAACCCCACACCAAAACATGCGATATCCTGGTCGCTGATGTGGTGCCTCCTCTGGTCGTTCGGGGCGGCTGTTTGGAGGGGGGGGAACCCATTGGAATAGCGTGATCCTCCCACATGCTATGTCCTACCGGTGAAGCGTCCCCTGTCAGGTGAAAAGAAGTGGCTGGCTACTGCCCATGTCTCGGAGGGAGCATGGAGCCAGTCCCGCCCCCCCCCCCCCCCAATTGGCAGAGGGTGGAGCAGCAACCAGGATAAATAAATTAAAATTAGCACTAACGGGGGATAAAAACAGGCAGGGTCATATCTTTTATGGAGGTTGCTGCTCATTGAATCTGTTTCCATATTTCCCAGACTGATCTGTTGATTGCTACGTTGTTGTTATCCCCCCAGACCCTAATGGGGGAGCAGTTGACTAATGGGGGAGCACTTGCCATGAGCGTCAAAGATGACTTCCATGGGTTTACATTTAATCTGTTTCCCAGACTGATCTGTTGATTGCTACCTTGTTGTTATCCTGTTAATTGTTATTCATATCTGTTGCTCGTTGTTGTCTTGTTTTCTGTTGTACTCACACTGTTCGCATCTTTGGGTCCTTGAAAAGCACTATATAAAATAAATGAATTATTATTATTATTATTAATATTAGATGGAGAGAGCTTGTCTGGAGAGAGCTTGTCGACAGATGGTGTGTGGTGCCCCAACGACCTTCTGGGTTATGGGATAGGTGAAGGTGAATACTGCCCCCAATTTGCATTGTGTGCAGCCTTAAACAAGCGCAAAACAAGCGCAAATGCAAAATTACCGCTTTTGCGACGATAGGGCCCAATGTTGTCAGTCGCCCGATGTTGTCAGTCTGGTAACTCATATTTGGATGTGAACATTGTGACAACTCTTACAACAATAATGTGCTTATACAATTCTCCAACAGAGGAACAACAATCAAACAAAGCAGAACTGCGAATTGTGCTTGTTGGGAAGACTGGAGTTGGGAAGAGTGCATCTGGAAATACCATCTTGCAAAGGAAAAATGCTTTCATGTCTAGGCTGTCCCCTTCTTCGATAACAACAGAGTGCCAAAAGGAAACAGGAGAGTTGGAGGGACAATGTCTGGCTGTTGTTGATACTCCTGGTGTGATGGATACACAAACGTCAAAAAATGATGTGGTTAAAGAAATCGGAAAATGCATCTCCTATGCTTCTCCTGGTCCTCATGCGTTCCTGGTTGTGATCGCATTGGGCAGATTCACAGAAGAAGAACGGGAATCAGTCAAAATCATTCAGACCACCTTTGGTAAGGAGGCACAAGATTATACTCTGGCCTTGTTCACCCGTGGAGATGATCTGGTGTCTGAGGGACTTTCCATTGAGAGTGTAATTGGTGAAAGTGTCCCTCTTAAAGATGTTGTCAATGCTTGCCGTGGGGGATACCATGTTTTTGACAATAAAAATAAAGATCCCTCTCAAGTCACTGACCTACTCCAGAAGATTGACAAGATGCTTAAGATAAATGGAGGAAGCCACTACACCACTGACATGTTCCAAAGCGTGGAGAAAAGCATAAGAGAAGAAAAGCTACGCCTTCTGGCAGAAGATGATAAGTTGACAGAAGAAGAAGCAAGAAAAATAGCTGAGAAAGACAATCCATTCACCAAGAAATTGGTTGCTTGTTTGATGACTGGAGCAGGAGTTGCAGCTCTTGGAGGGGTACTTGGAGGTGCAATAGCTGGAGCTGAAGTTGGAGCTTTAGTTGGAACTCTTGGTGGTCCAGCGGGAACTATAGTGGGAGCTGTATTGGGGATTGCGGTAGGAGGAGCTCTTGGTGCAGCAGGATTTAAAGTTCATGATAAATGCATTACACAGTGAATGTGACCTGCTCTGACAAAATCAGTCACATTGACCCTGAAACACATTTTTAGTTTTATACACTGTCGGAAAGAGCAGAATGTAATATTTCTGGTGATATCAAAATGATCTTTGTATTCAAAGATTGAGTGAGATGCATTGCTTTGTCAATTTCAACACCCTCAAAGTTGGACAAAGTAAGCTAGTTCTGGCTTGTCACCCTAACTTTATGAGCTTCAAAACTATATTTAGCATTTCAATTTCACAATTATCTTTATGGTCCGTGTATCATCCGGTCAATAATTTAGTCCAGTGCATCCTGGTAGCTCACCTGGTAGCTCAGCCCTTCGCGCGGCCGACCCGGGTTCAAATCCAACCTGTGGTCCTTTGCCGCATGCCATCCCCTTTCTCTCTCCCCACTTGTCCTGTCTGCCTACTGTCCTATCTAAAATTAATAAAAATAAAGGCGAAATGCCCAAAAAATAATAATAAAAAAAACATTTATTGCAGACAGACCCTTTACACAGAATGAAAGCCAATGCTTTATGTTGCTAAAATCTGATGAAACCCCAAAACAGCCTAAATCAATATATTATCATACAATCATGTTTCTACACAAAAGGGCCTGTGCTATATACTGATTTAGTCTGACCAGGTCACATATTTCGAGGCTGAATAATTAGGCCAATACTTAAAACTGAAGAGGAAAATCTTGATAGTAGTTTTATTTTATTTTATTTTAATGTACTTTCTTTTGTTTGGCTTGATTTGTTCCTTTTCACAGACAATATTTTAAAATAGCCTGTTGGTTAAAACCCCTGTTCACATTGCCAGTGAATTGGTTGATGGGTATCAATATCCCCCCCCCCCATCTTTATTCAAGAGTGCAGTCTATCAATTTGACAGCATGATTTTATTGATTTCATGTTCAGTTTTTGTAAGGCTTTCCATCAAAACCCTGCATTCGCACTCAAATAGCCAAACTTAGCCAATTTAGATTTGCTCTGCTTCTGCTCACACTCTGTGCTTGCACTTATTGTTGCTTGGACATATTTCCTGCCCTCATAGTCAAAGTGCTTCTGTGTGCTTGTGAAACTTCTGCTCTTGGATTTCTTCTCTGTGCTTGGATTTTTTGCAAGCATAGAGTTTGAGCACAAGCAGAGCAAATCTAAGGGCTTAAAAAAGGGGGAGGGCATTTCGATTTTATTTTGAGTACTATGGAGGACAGGTATTTTATTTTGAGATAGGGAGTGCATATAATGTTTTTTTCCTTTCTGTTTTGCATTAGTTTGCATTGTGTTCACTATAGCCTATGTTTTATATCCACCCACCCCCCACGCAAATGGCTTCTCCCTATTTGGTCCTAATTCAATGTGTGCTGCTGGTTGCAGCTGAAGAGGCACACTTGCCTGGACTCTGGAGGACATCAATCCACAATAGCCTACCCACACGGGTAGGCTGTTGTTTTTTTGTTTTTTTTTTATTCTTCTTCTCCGCTAAAACTGTATGTACAGCAGAAACTGTAATGCGCAGCATAGCCAGACTGGGCACATAGATTGGAAATGTGACTCACTACTCAGAAACAAAAAATGACCCATATTGGCCAGATGGTGGCGCCATTTTGCGTTATGGTCCATATATTCTGAACCGTGAGGGCTATACTCAAAATTCCACTTCTCAGGGATTCCTTGGATCAAGATGCATCTATTCATATAGGCCACGCCCATTTGCATGTGCAAATTATTTTGCACAGATTTTCCGCCATTTTGAATTTGATCAAAAACCTACTTTTGCGAACTCCTCCAAGACCGTTTGGCCAAATCACACGGAATTTCTTCAGGGTCATCTACCCCGACCAAAAGTTATCAAAGGATTTTGGATACGTGAAACGGTTTTTAAATGATAAATGTCTAAACTTTTGCATATTTGCTTTTGTTCTTTTCCTGCCCTAAAAGTGTGTGGATCTCAGAAACCATACGCCCCCCATCACCCAAACTTTCCACACAGGTTCAGGACATCACCCACTACTCAGAGTAAAAAAATCACACCAATCCACCAGATGCTGATGCTATAACAGCCAATTTCAAGTTTTTCGGTCCATAACTTCTGAACCACGAACCGTAGAATCAAAATTCCACATCTATTGGTTTCTCTGGAGCATCCTGCATCCAACCTATTAGGCCACGCTCATTTCTGCCTGGTACATTTTCAGCCATTTTGAATTTGATCAAAAACCTACTTTTGCAAACTCCTCCTAGACCGTCTCGCCAAATCATACGATTTTTTTTCTGGGTCATCTATGGACTACCCCAACCTAAAGTTATCAAATGATTTTGGATACGTCAAACCGTTTTGAAATGATAAATGGCTAAACTTTTAATGAAACACACCCTGACATTAAATTGCGAACAACTCATTAACCAGTCAATTACAACTACTGCTGCTACTACTGCTACCACTCCCACTACTACTCTAGTACTTATATTACTACTACTGCTACTACTACTACTACTACTGCTTGGAAACCGTCAGGTCACCGGATCTCAACCACACTTTGTTTACTTGTGCACAGACCAACTCTGAATAAATGTGCACTATTCAGTGTCTATATTATCTGACATATACCCCCCAAGTCATCAGAAGCTTAGACCCCGCATCGCCGCTTGCGGCTATATTTTATTTGTATACTAATTTTTTTTCATTTCCCCTATTTACTTGAGGGGACAACATATTGAACTATGAACAGTGCGTTTGGGGTGGTGATAAGGGCACAAGCTACCATGCTGATATTGTGGTCAGTCATAATTGGGACTGTTTGGTGACTGTTATGTTTGTGTGGTACCCTGTCTTTGGGCGTCAGCGTGGGGGAGGGAGGCTGTTGCGGTTGTTGTTGTCTTTGTTGTCATTGTTTGCTTGTTTCTTGTTTTGTTTTTGTTTTTTAGTAACAGGGTCTCATAGAAATTGTATACTCTAAGCCAGCTCACACTGTTCTCTCTATGTCAGACTAATTTAAATGTGTTACATTGAACGTTCAAGGGATTGGTCATGTAATTAAGAGGGAAAAAATTATAATGTTTAAAAAAAAACAGAAAGTGGCTTTTGCTTTACTTCAGGAAACGCAACTGTCTAGTGAAGAGCATTTAAAACTTAAAACAGATTGGGTCGGCTAAATCTATTTTTCTTCTTATAACTCAAATAAAAGAGGCACTGCAATCGTTATAAATAAGAATATTCCATTTATACTTGAAAAAGAAGAGCATGATCCAGAAGGTAGATTCATTTTGATTACAGGCTCTATTCTTGGCCAGCATATTACTATCTTAAATGTATATGCTCCAAATGTGGACTCTCCTCAATTTATGTCACATATGGTATTGCTCTTTAATCAACATTGTAAAGGTCTTGGCCTCTTAGCTGGCGATTTTAATTGTATAATGAACATCAATCTAGCCAAGTCCTCCACCACACCTTTGACCAACTCAAGATCTTCTCGTACTCTGAAAAATATGTGCAAATACACAGGCCTATTAGACCTCTCTCCTGTATGGAGAGAGTTGCATCCCACAGTCAGGGACTATACATTTTACTCTAATCCTCATAAATCTTATTCCAGACTGGATTATTTTTTTATTCCCAGTAATTATATACACACAGTGAGCTCCTGTCAGATAGGCTCTATTGTGTTATCCGATCACTCTTGGGATCACAATTCCCAGATCTTCACATTGGAAATTTAACTCCTCGCTCCTGAATAATGTTGCCTTTTGTTCATTTGTCAGAGAAAAACTTTCACATTTCTGGGCAAGACAATCAATTCTCACCTGTCTCTCCTGCAACTATGTGGGATGCAGCTAAAGCCACTTTACGTGGTCATCTTATTTCTTATACATCCCTACAGAAAAAAATCTTAGCAAAAAAATGGAAGGATCTTGAGGAGGAGGTGATGTATTTAGAACAGCTACATAAAAGGTCTCCAACCGAAAGTAATTGGAATTTATTGATTAATGCAAAAACAAGGCTCAATTTAGATCATACTGGATTTGTACCTATCCAACTCTCTCCTGCGGTCTCCTTCAAGCCACGCCCCCTTACACCCTGTTCCCACAGAGGGATAGGTGTTACGTCACAACGCGCCTTTAGCATACTGCGCGTGATCTCTCTCACACAAGCTACCTGCGCCATTTTGTCTATTGTTTGCCATAGCAAGCTGTTTCAGCCCGAGATTCATCATGACCTGTTGGTCTGTGCTAACCATTTCAGCCCAGAATGTTTCAACAATCTGGGGCAGTACAATCAAGGTTTAGCCACAAAATTAACACTTCTAGCTGGAGCGACGCCAACCGTACGTGATCCAGCAACTGCAGAGGTGAATTCGGTAAGTCTAGGCATTTTGAGATGTCCTGTTTAGCGTAGCAACCGCTAAGTTAGCGATAGCTCGTTGCTAACGTTAGTTGTGGACACAACCTAGCATGCTGGTCCACGGACACTAATCTGATTGGCCGCTGCTAGCGTGCTGGTCCACAGACGCTAATCTGATTGGCCGTCGGGAGCCTGGGGCGGGCTCTCCCCCAGCGGCCAATGGGAACTGTTAGTCCTGAGAAACAGACCATTCCTGGGAAGCGACGAGATGAGGAAGTGAGAACTCCATCAGAACGAACGGGGTTGCTATATTTTCGACAAATTAATCCAGAATAATGTTTTATGGACCAGAGACACACGTTTTTAAGAGGTTACAGCTGCACGAATTGGGACCTTTAAAAAAGAATGTAATGATCGGGCGATAAAATCTGCTAGGACAACTCAGTGTTTGCTCACTTGTGACCCTCTTCTGATAAATAACACCTTCAGGGACTTTTACAAGACTCTTTACACTTCTCAGTGCACGGGTTCACTCTCTGACATTAGCTCCTACCTACATAGAATCACTCTGCCTACTGACACAGAGGAGGATCCTTAATTTATGAATGTGTCTTTTAGTCAAGAAAAGGTATGGGAAACTATTCAATCTATGCCCTCAAAGCACCAGGCCTTGATGGGTATTCGCTTGAGTTTTACAAGGCATTTTGGCCTGCGATTTGTCCGATCTTGATGCCTGTACTTGAAAACCTGTCTGATGGAATTCTGCCAGAAACATGGAAGATGGCTTCTATTAGTTTAATTTTAAAGAAAGATAAAAATCCTCTTGATTGCTCGCTCATATTTCCACCCAATTAGTTTACTTAATGTGGACTTTAAAATAGTAGCCAACTACTAGCTCGCAGATTAGAAAGATTACTTCCTCACCTTATTAAACTAGACCAGACAGGTTTTGTCGAGTCCAGATATGGTGCTGATAATCTGAGGCGAGTTTTTAACATTGTACACCATCTCAATACTCTTAAAACACCCAGCTTTGATTGTTTCCCTTGATGCAGAAAAAGCATTTGATCAAGTAGAGTGGCCGTTTTTATTTGCTGTTTTGGAAAAGTTTAATCTGGGCTCCAACTTAATTTCCTTAGTTAAACTCCTATACTCCGATCCATTGGCAGCTGTTAACACAAATTGACTGTTGTCTGAGAAATTCTCAGTAGACAGGGGGTGCAGACAGGGATGTCCTCTATCCCCTCTTTTATTTTCATTAGTTATTGAACCCCTAGCAGAGTCCCTCAGATCCAATAACAATTTTTGTGGTGTAAGAGGCGAGGTAGAGCACTGTATCCCGTTATACGCTGACGATGTTCTCTTATACTTGACCAATCCTGAGACCTTGATCCCAATAGTTCTGGATCCATTGCTTGTTATAGTAAGCTATCAGGCTATACAATTAATTTAGATAAATCAAAGGCAATGCCTTTAAACATTCCCTCTAAGGCCGACATGTTTGTGCCTTTTCCTTTTCACTGGTCAGAGAAAGGTTTTAAATATTTGGGTATTTCAGTTACTCCTGACCTCACAGATCTATTCAATGCTAATTATCCACCTCTGATTAAGAAAATTAAAGAAGACTTGGTTAAATGGTCGACTTTACCAACTTCCTTTTTTGGGAGAATCAATGTCATAAGGATGAACATTCTCCCCTGTCTGAACTACTTGTTCCAGAGCCTTCCCTGTTTTTTGTCTTCTACCTTTTTTTAAAGACTTAATCATCATATTTCTAAATATATATGGAAATACAAAAAGCAGAGAATTAAGTTTTCTACGCCTACTAAATCAAAAGACCTGGGCAGAGCTTCACTGCCAAATCTCCAGCTTTATTACTGGTCAGCTCAAATTAAAAACATGTCAAACTGGTTTTCGGACATGCATGACTCTTTATGGACTAGTATTGAATCATATGGTTGCCATCCAAAACTGCTTAAAGGAACACTCCGCCCATTTTCAAATTAATAACTCATTAACTCAAATCAACTCTCAATAACTGTCAAACTATTCATCATTCATCTAGTTTGACAGTTATTGAGAGTTGATTTGCGTTAATGAGTTATTAATTTGAGTTAGTTTGGACCAGTGTTGTCACTTGTCCACACTTTAACACTCAATAACTGTCAAATTAAATGACAGACTTCAAAACCGTTTACAGTTTTCTGATATACTACTGATGTTCTAAAGATACAAAGCTGGTTGAAAATGGGTGGAGTGTTCCTTTAAGTCACTCCCTTTTATTTATAATTTCGATCAGGTGGAGTCTCTATCAAGTAATATGATTGTATATAACACACTTTTAGTTTGGAGGGATGTGAGAAAATACTTAAATATTCCTAAATGTATTTCTATTTGGTCCCCTATTGCTCTCAACCCTGACAAACCCCCACAAATTGGAAATATTGGCCTCTTGACTTGGCTCCCAAAAGCCCTCTTTGATTTTTCTGGTCTTTTTTCACAGAACAATATAAAATTGTTTGAACAGATTAGAAATGGTTTTGATTTACCCAATAGGGATCGTTATACATTTTTACAAATAAGACACTTTACACAGTATCTCCTGAGGGAAGAAAAATTACGTCTGGAATTGTCAGAGATTGAGCTGATGAAAGGCAAAATTTCATATATATATGCTCTTCTGTCGATGGCCAGCTCATCTTCGTTTGACACTTTGAAGTCTGTCTGGGAACATGATCTTGGGGCCACGTTCAGTACAGAGAGCTGGTCAGCAATCTGCAATAAGATATTTCCTAAATGCACTCCTTTTAGTGTATCTGAACAAAATTATACATTTTTTAACAGAATCTATCTCACCCCTGTTCGCCTCCAGAAAATGTTCCCAGACACTTCCAATTTGTGTTTTAAATGTAAAGCTCATCCAGGAACTCTTATTCATTTATTTTGGTCTTGTGACAATATCCAAAATTACTAGAGAGATGTCCACTCTACTATTCAAAACATTATAGGAAAACAATTTACTATGCGTTCAGTCTTGTATCTTTTGAATTATGACCCAGTTATGAATTTTGACAAAGATACAGTCTCTTTTAAATGTTTTATTTTATTTAGCAATATCATTATTATGTTCTACTCCTCAAGTACCCTCTGTAAACATGTGGCTGTCACAGGTCTCAATATTCTTACCTCTAGAACAGTGGTTCTCAACTGGTGTAGCCTCAGGACCCACTATTTTCCTTGTCATGAAGTCGCAACCCAAATTTCAGATTTTTTTTTAAACCACTCAAATTTATTGCACAAAAAATTGTGTATTAAATTAATACACAATTCCTTCATGCACTGTTATAAACCTCAAATGAACAAAAAAGTGTAACAGAAGTGCAACTAGGGCTAAAAACCAATTGATATAAGGCAGACTTGAATTACAGGCCTATATGTTTTTAAATTTAAACAAGTCAAACTGGTCATGCTCAGAAAGTCTTATTTGAACTGTATGAAATATGAAATAAAAGGCAGACTTATCTTGAATTACATGCCTATATGTTTTTAAACAAGTTAATAATAATGATAATAATAATAAAACAAGTTAACCTGGTCATGCTAATCCAGTTTCAATAGTCTGAATTTAACTAATATGAAATAAAAAGGAATCACAGGCAAGCTATATGCTTTTTAGTTAAGCTGGTCATACATTTTAATTAAACTGGGGCCATGCTAATCCAGTTTCAATCATCTGAATTTAACTAAAAATTAAATATGAAATGAAAAGGCAGACTTCTCTTGAATTACAGGCAGAGCATATGCTTCGGCTTGTTAAACAAGTAAAACTGGTCAGGCTAATCCAGTTTCAATAATCTGAATTTAACTCAAATTAAATATGGAAAATGGTGGCCAATGTCCGCGACCCAATCAAAACGGCCCGGCGACCCACCTTTGAGAAATGCTGCTCTAGAAAAACTGACTTATGACCCACATCAGAAATCTGACACTTTTCAGAGAATATGGTCACCCCTGTGTTCATATCTAGAGAGATTCTGACTGAGACACCTTTACCTTTGTACTTGACCCTGTATACTATACTCTGTTCATTTAGTCAGTTTTATCATTTGTGTGTGTTTTTGTGTGTGAGAGAGAAAGATAGTTTTTTCTTTCTATTTGCTCTTGTCTATCATAGCGGAGCCGGGTCGACCGTTAAAGGCACTGTCACGTGCCCCAGTCATGTGTAACATATAACTTGGTTTCTGTTGTCAGCTCACTTTCCTTTCGCTGTTGATGTCACTTGTTTCATGTGGTTGTTTTGTCTTGTATCCTTTTTATTCAAAATAAAAAAATGTTAATGAGAAAAATAAAAAAAGCCTGATGTTTTTTTTTTAACATCTGCAGTGGGAGGGCAGAGAGAAAACTAGAACGACTGCAACGCAGACTTATGCCTCCGCCATTAGTTCATTCTTGAGTCCAAATTGCCATTTGAGGCAAATTGGAAGAAATTCCGTCAAGGCACTCCTGTGATGTTACGTTACAGAGCTTGGAAATTGGGTGTGTGAGGTCACAGTGACCTTGAACTTTGATCACCAAAATGAAATCACTTCATCCTTAAGTCCAAGTGGACGCTTGAGGCAAATTTGAAGAAATTCCATCAAGACATTCCTGAGATATCGCGTGAACAAGCTTGATAATGGCATTCGAGGTCACAGTGACCTTGACCTCTGAGAAACCAAAATGGAATCAGTTTATCCTTGCGTCCAAGTCGATGTTTGAGCCAAATCAGAAGAAATTCTATCAAGCCGTTAATGAGATATTGCGTTAACCAACTTGGGAATGGCGTCTGTGAGGTCACAGTGACCTTGAAGTTTGAACACCAAAATGTAATCAGTTCATCCTTGAGGCCAAGTTAATGTTTGAGGCAAATTTGATGAAATTCCATCAAGGCATTCCTGAGATATAGCGTTAACAAGCTTGAAAATTGCATTGGAGAGGTCACAGTGACCTTGACCTTTGATCACCAAAATGTAATCCTTTCATCCTTGCGCCCAAGTCGACGTTTGAGCCAAATTGGCAGAAATTCTATCAAGCCGTTCTTGAGATATCGCTTTAACGAACTTGGGAATGGCATTCATGAGGTCACAGTGACCTTGACCTTTGACCACGAAAATATAATCAGTTCATCCTTGAGTCCAAGTCGATGTTTGAGGCAAATTTGATGAAACTCTGTCAAGGCATTTCTGAGATGTTGTGCTAACAAGCTTGAAAATGGGGTTTGAGAGGTCACAGTGACCTCGGCCTTTGACCTTTGACCACAAAAAACGAATCAGTTCATCCTTGAGTCCAAGTCGATGTTTGAGGCAAATTTGATGAAACTCCGCCAAGGCATTTCTGAGATGTTGCGCTAAAAAGCTTGAAACTGGGGTTTGAGAGGTCACAGTGACCTTGGCCTTTGACCTTTGACCACCAAAATCTAATCAGTTTATCCTTGAGTCCAAGTCGATGTTTGAGGCAAATTTGATGAAAATTTGTGAGATATCGCGTTGACAAGATGGAAAATGGCGTTTGAGAGGTCACATTGACCTTGACCTTTGACCTTTGACCACCAAAATCTAATCAGTTCATCCTTGAGTCCAAGTCGATGTTTGAGACAAGTTTGATTAAATTCCGTCAAGGCATTCCTGAGATATCGCATTAACAAGCTTGAAAATGAAGTTTGAGAGGTCACAGTGACCATGATCTTTGACCACCAAAATCTAATCAGATCATCCTTGAGTCTAAGTCGATGTTTGAGGCTAATTTGATTAAATCCCGTAAATGCATTCGTGAGATATTGCGTTAAAAAGCTGGAAAATAGCATTTGAGTGGTCACAGTGACCTTGACCTTTGCCCTTTGACCACCAAAATCTAATCAGATCATCCTTGAGTCTAAGTCGATGTTTGAAGCAAGTTTGATGAAATTCCGTCAAGGCGTTCCTCAGATATCGCGTTACCAAATATCGGACGGACGGACGGACGGACAACCCGGATCCATAATGCCTCCGGCCTGGCTATCGCCGGCGGAGGCATAATAATATAAATGTCAGGGAGGACAGTTGATTATTTTAACGGTAGATCATATTTTACCCCACACCACATAAATAACGGACAGTCCCTAATTAGCTGTAATACAAATGAAAAATACTTGAGAACTTACCCCTGTCCCCAATGATCAAAGCAGCCTTGTTTTTGAGATGTTTATTCCTGATATCTTTATAAAGGTTTTGTAGAGAACTGAGATTTTTGGATTTTTTTTATATATATTTTAACACATTCAGTGCAAACAGTTTTTTTTTTACTGTAGGTAGCTTCTGCCAAGTTTTTTTTTTGAGGATTCTGGCTCATCTTTTAAGAGCCGAGGATTATTTTCTGCTAGGATTTTGTGAACACAAAATATCTCAAAAGAACTAATAGAATGTGTGCTTTCTCTGTCTAAAAGAGTTAGTTTGTAGAGTTAGTAGTTATGTAGGCATTAGCAGTTGAATACAGCATGGTTTCAGCATCTGAAAATTTAAGCTGAGATAAATGCCTTTTTGTGAAATTCGATAGAACAGTCACTTAAGCCATTTATTTTTGGCATCAGTAAGACGTCAGACATCTAAACAATAGTTTTGAACAGTAATTTCCTCCATAGCAGCACCCTCACCCCCCTCTCCTTCAAACTCCTCCCTCCGTGTGTGTTCTCCTCCTCCCTCCGTGGCTGCAGCGGGTGTGTCACAAGCGAGTTTCTGCTGTCTGTGCTGCCTGGCTGCCCCTCGTCGGGCGAGTCTGGATGGGCTCGCTCGTTTCTTGGGGTTTCGGTTGAGAGCTTTGATGAAGCTTTTGCGATTCTGGGCTTATTTATGCTGCGTGTTTCAAAGTGTGTTGCACCCAGTCTATTTTTGGAACCCCCCACCGTTGTACGCCACTGTTGTGAGCCAGCGCGAAAGCGTTTTCGCCAAACCATTCTACAGTATGAGAATGGTTTCCTCGCGCTTTCCCCTGCAGTTTTGGCTCGGCTTTTTCTAGTCTGGAGAGCACTGTCGCCACTTAGTGGATCGGTGGAATGGGTTGTACACGTTCGGTGGCTCCCATATTTGTATAGGAGATGTAAAAGGGTTGGATCCACGTCCCACCGTCAATTTTTTTTTTTTTTTTGACGAGTTGACTCGTCCACGGCAGTCAAGCGTTGGTTTCTGCTTGACGAGTTGACTTGTCCACGGCAGTGCACGTGTTAAATGTGTCAATCTGGTGCACTCTGAGAGCAAAAGGAAGAGGCTAGTAGATCTGTGATGAACTACACACATCACATTAACATCCTCTTCACTATGCTTCACTAGGCTTTAGAATTATGAAAAAATAATTGTCTCCTTATATTTTCTGCATGAATCACTATATAGCCACTTTCAGATATGGACTCAGGGTAGCTCAGGAAAATCATTCCATGGGCATTACCTCAAATTACCCTTTCAGACAAGAGGCATTTTTGCTTTCACACATGAGGAACACCTCTGGTGTAGAGTAGAGAATAGTGATTGTGGTAATGTTAAACGTTGGAAAAGGCGATCATACAGCTAGTTTGACAATCTCTCAAATACAAGACATATGGCTGGCCTTTGTACTGACTTGACGAGAGTTGGTGACACTGACCCGAAATGACGAAATTAGATCCCTGTTAAGACTGCTGGAAATAGCCCGGGGGAGATTGGCAGTCTGATCTTTCTTTAGGGATCATATAATGATGATATGGGTCGAAAACGGGAATAAAACTGTCTATTTACATAGAGGAACAGCACGCTGCCATGTGGCCCCGACGGAGCTCAATTCTAGGACTGGCTTGGACACTATTGATCTCCAAATAATGCCTAGGAGGCACAAAAATGCTGCGGAGAACACTGGGTGAGTCGTCAGTTAATAATTAATGTGAGGAGAGGGCTCCAGGTTAAAAAAGAAAACGACATTCACTGGTAGGATGATGCACATAAATGTAGCCTACATTATGTAAAGTCATTGCAGAAATGTGTTTTCATTGTAAAACTAAATGTGAAGTAGGGCCAATTTATTGGAGCAGACATCACAGTATAGCACATGACAGTAGAAGCGCGTTACGCTGTCACTTATCTAAATCACGTTGCATCGACGAGGGATATATATATAGGCCCAGGATCACATATATGTTTCACATAGGGTTGTGTTTGGATTTCACGATTTTATTTTGTCCAATATTGAAATGTTCTACAATACCATGTTGTGGGAACTTTACACATTATTTAGATCTATTTCGATGTACCTTTCTATCTATTTAGGCTAATTTCGATGCAATTTATTATGGAAATGGATTAGCCCAATGCATGCTGGGAGATTTCACATGTCTGGCCCAGAATCATCTCGTTTTCACTCGCCTTCACTGCACAGGTAGGATGATGCAATAGCCTCTGAATGTGGGCTCAGAACTGTCATGTTAGAAAAAACTGTTATGTTGTTAAAATATGTATGCAACTTATTTTTTCTGAGAGAGAGAGAGAGAGAGAGAGAGAGAACCGGCTAACCTTTTTTCAAGGAGTCCGTATTGTGCCTGTCAGATTGATGAGTAAGAGAGAGGGAGTGACACAGAGAGAAGGGACAGAGGAAAGGGCAGAGGAGTGCTCCGCGCAACCAGCGCACTGAATAGGCCTGGTTTTCAAAAGCGCAAAGCGCTAAATTTACGTCAGGTGGGAAGATATCATTAGGCCGGTATTTAAGGCCGAAACGCCCATTCTCGCCCATTCTGGGACTGCGCCATGCCCATTCCGCCTAAAGCGCATTTGGCGGCCTAAAGCCATGTTGATATCCACCCGAGGCAGGCGCAAGGCACGTTTTTTTGCGTTTAAGGCCCGTTTTAGCACTGAAGGCCTGTGGGAGAATAGGGCCCTATATGACACAACATGCCACCACATTTTCACAGCCGTGCTGGAACTATTATTAAATAGAGGGTGCTGTAAGGAATGTCAAAGAAAATGTTATGTTTTTTTTACTTTTATCCATATTTAGAAGAATATTTAATTTTAAATTAACATTAGGATTATACTGTTGTGATGTAATTATTCAGTATCTTCTCCTTTTCTCACTCACTTTCATGTAACCACCTGCTCTCCCTTTAGTCGTTTTACACTACCACTTGACGGATAGTGCAGCTACTGTAGGAGTTGTTTGTGATAGCCTATATCTAAAATAAATGTGTTTGTGCTCCTACAGCTAAATGACAATCTTACCTGCTGAAAAATTACTATAACATGCTACCTCACCTGTGCCTAATGCTCCCTGCATCACACAGCCTGCGCTTCATATCATTCTCACAACCAATCTATTATCTGACTGATCATGATCTTCAATAACAGTCATAACAAATTATCAGAGTTCATTATCAGACAGTCATGTTACTCTCACAGGCGGCAGCGGCATTAATAATGTTGCCTAAATGATCGATCACTGAAAAAAATCCTGTAGGTATTGATGATTTCACTGTAGAAACTTGGAAACGGCATGGCTGCGCTGGTCCCATTTCCACTTGGATGCGCGCGTGGAGAGACAGGGCGGTGAGAGCGCACAGCGCAGACCTTGCCGGTTTGTGATTTAATACACACACTGTTTACACTATCGTTTGTTTGTTTGTTTCTCTGTCTCACTGTGATTGTATCCCACTGTGATTGTCCCACTGTGATGTCATAAATCCCACTGTGACATCATCCGTGATGTCATAAATCCCACTGTGACATCATCCGTGATTTCATAATCCCCACTGTTGACATCATTAGTGATGTCATAAATCTGGGGCCTGTACTACGAATGTTCTATAAGAAGATCCAGGATCTGTCCCTTGATCTGGTTTGTCTAAACCAGATCAGCTCGATTGTAGTTAACTTGTACTACGGACCTCGTTTGCCAGTCGTTAACTCGAACCAGGTTTTTCTAATCAAGTTGACTGCGTGTGCACATGAAAATGCCCATGCACATGAGCTTGTGCCCGCAAAAGAGGCGTGGTTTTTAACAACTAGCCAATCACAATGCAATATGGACCGCTCAGCTCAGAACCGTAGCTTTTACAGCGCCAGACACGCCTATTTCCTAATTCATCAAAGCCATCTACTACTGTGTCAGAATTAAAATCCGCATTGGATATTATTAGTCTGTTCCCGAATGACTGTCTAAAGTTACCACTTTTATTCACATCAGTCATTTATTTGAAGAGCGGTCTCAATAAACTGCGAGTGGAAGCAATGTGTAATGTCTCAGTCCAAAATCCGTATGTATAGACCATTTAGGCTCAACGAATAATAATGATGTCATGATGTATTTAGTCGCACTGATTGAATAATTCCTATAGGCTATCAATAAAAAAAAGAATGATAATAAAATTAAAAGAGGCTTATGAACTGAATCGACACCGTACGTGCGGGCATAGATTTCATTTATAAAAAATAGCCTATTTTGTGGTCACATATATTGTCAGCAGAGTCGCATATCTCCATATTTCATATAATGATGCTGGAAATATGAAGTTCAATCACATCATACAGGCCAAAAGCAACACAGTTGCAGCTGCAAAATGCAGCAGTAGCCTAGATATGAATCATCTTAATATGGGATCGCCTGTGTGCAGGTGATCCCATATTAAATTGCTTAGATGTAGTAGGCTATTCCAGCATGTAGGCTATGACCATTTCAATTCCAACCCAACGTCAGTCTCAGCTCCGTTGCGCACACGGCACCGTGCGCTTTGGATACGTTTATGTAACCTTTTTATTCTGGTTTAGTGATATTTCTCTACTCACTATTCAGCTGCAATCGATCAGCGTGGTCAAACAACGTATATAGGCTACTTGAGAGCACAAAAATGAATATATAAAAACATATTCCAAAGTGGTAAGTAGGGCTTAATTAAAATAGCCAACAAGTGCAAGGCTTTAGTCCTTGATTAATTCAACAATACAATTTGTGCTCCTTCCTAGATGGGAAACTCGTCCAGAAAGGGGTTGGCCATTTTTCCAAACTGCTGATTCGATTGGTTCGTGGGTGGTGTATTTAAGGTATAATCTTATCCTTGCAACTTAACCTGCTGCGGACCAGGTTAAGTGTGAAGCATAAGTTGCTATGGAAATATATGTCGGTAAGAAGTTGACTCATTCATGGCCAGTTTAGGACTGCCAATATTTAGCTCAGGCCAAAGATTTTCATAATTGTTGGTCATCATTCAAGACCCACAATAAATTATCTATTAGCACCAAAGTGATTTGCAATACCTCAAAATGAAGATGTACGTCTCTGGGTTCACCAGAAAAAAAAGTGAGCTTTTAGCATGTTCTGTACTCAACTTATAGCCATTTATATACACCCTATTTTCACCAAAAAGGTCTCTCTGAGAACAGAAATGGGAGAAAAAGGCATTTTTGTAAAGGACACAATCTCAGGCAGAACTCGCTCTCAATTCTTTTATTTTGAACTGTATTGACATCAGACATGTAAATAGTATTAGTTATGACACAAATGACAAAATATATATATATATATATATATATATATACATGAAGTGCTTTTTTTACATTCAACAATACAGTTTACTCAGTGTGAATGTGTGTCTCTTTACATTACATTACGTCATTTAGCAGACACAGCAGTAGAGTAACAACACACACACACACACACACACACACACAGAGAGAGAGAGTTCTGTCCACAGCTGTGCTGGATCGCACTTCCTTCCCAGGGAACACTATTGATGTCCCCGCAAATTAGCATAGGAGGAGAACACCAAACTGATCAGCGTCTAGCCTCCTCTGCCTCTGCATCGTAACAAAATGTGTGGCGAGGCTGCCAAGCTTTACGGGCTAACCGAACTACAATTTTGTGTGATCTGTGTTTGAAAGAGCCTATAGTCACTTTCAATGTAATCCCGGCGGGTTGATGCACGGCGCAAATGCACTGTGAAAAATGGCTCCTGTCTGTTGGCTGTGGTTTCCTCATTCTCCTCCTCCTCCTCCTCTTGTTCCGCCTGCGACACAGGAACCGGGTCCGGCTTGGGTTTGGGACCAGGTGCTGGAACCGGATCGATCATGTTGGTCACGGGTTTGACTACCGCGAACAACTCATCCAGGTTCGCTGCCCTGCAGCAAGGCGACCAGCGCAGCACGCAGAGGGGCGTTTCAATGGCGTTTCTCCTACTCTGCAACAGGCAGCGTTTCTCCGCAACATCCTCCTCCCCCATTTCAAAACAATAGCTGCGTAGTTGTTTGTTCACGTGTTGTCAGCTTGTCTTTGAGGCCAGGGACCTGATACCATGTCACAGGCTGGGGAAGTCTTTGAACTACGCGCTGCACTAATAAAAACAAAAACACGTCAAACACGTCCTTGGCTGGGAGGCACATTCCTGATGAGACGTTAAAGACGTATTTGGCCATGAATGAGTTAACTTGCTTTGTAGTATGGCTAAACCAGGTTTAAACCCAAACTTAGCAGGATCAACCTAAATCTTGCTTTGTAGTACAGGGTCCAGATCAGCTCGATTGTAGTTAACTTGTACTACAAACCTTGTTTGCCACTAGTTTAGTGGAACCAGGTTTTTCTAATCGAGCCTAGAGCTCATGCACATGAAAATGCCCGTGCACATGAGCTTGTACTCATAAAAAGGGCGTTCTCTCCGACGTCTGACCAATCACAACATGGAGACGCCAAACACGTCATCGGCTGCATCTGGCAGCAGCAGCAGCAGCAGCAGAGCTGCATATTTCTCGCTTGAGGATATCTTTTATAAAGATCTAATAAAAACAAAGGGCAACACTGTTGCACATAATAAGCGGCGAAAGGAGGGCTGGCAAAAAATTGCAGATTGTCTAAATGCGTAAGTTATTCAGCTTGCTTGATTTCGCCACCAAAGCGCCAGACACGTCTATTTCCTCATTGAATGAATCCGCAAATAATTGGATATTCTTAGTCTGTTCCCGAATGACTGTCTAAAGTGATCACTTTTATCCACACCAGTAATTTCTTTGAAGAGCGGTTTCTACCTAATAATAGTAATCTATCTCAGTCCAAAATCCGTATGTATAGACCATTTAGGCTCAATGAATAATAATGATCTCATGATGTGTTTAGTCGCACTGACTGAATAATTCCTATAAGCTAATCAATAAAAAAAAGAATGATAATAAAATATAAAAATGCTTCTGAACTGAATTGACACGGTACGTGCAGGCATAGATTTCATTTATAAAAAATAACCTATTTTGTGGTCACATATAGGCTATAGGCTATTGTCAGCAGAGTCGCATATCTCCATAGACAATTGTCTATTATGTTGTGCTAGCAGGAGCGGGTTTGGTTATGAAATATGATTATTAATAATTATGAATTATCAATATTCATAAATTTATTAGATTTGACAGATAATATTGTATTCTCTGTAAGATTTGGGGCACCACTGTAGTTAGGGCTACACTAAAAGTCAAGTTATGACTATTTCAGACACCAAACCAAATTGTCATATCAGTCTCATAATTGTTGTGGAATGGTTTACCGGAGGAGTTAAAGGAAAGTAAAAATATTGTTCATTTTAAGAGAAAGTTGAAACACTTTATACTGGAGAAATATAGAACTGATGGTTAACTGTCTTTCGATGATGTATAGTTCAAATGCTAAAAATGTATATATGACGTATAGATCAAATGTAAAAAAAAAAAAAAAAAAAAAAAATTGCTTGCTGTTTTTGTTAACTCATTCTCTGCCAAAGACGTACCCGGACATACTTTTAACAATGGCGTTCTGTGCCAAAGACGTACTCGGATGTACTTTCATGTTTTGGCTGTTTACATTACATCAGCCTGTGACATTGTTTCAAGTCAAACTGATAAAAGGAACGCGCTAGTTTAGTATTTATGGGTGGAGCCTGTGGTCGAAACAGAGTCCGATCCAGAGTTCTCGGCTGGCGACGATGGCGAGGAAGACGCCAGCGTTTTTGTTATTGCTCCACGACGGAGCGCCATGGCGACGAAGGCTCCCCTTCACAGCGTTTCCTCTTGCCAGCTCTCCCTCTCAAGGGAGAGTTCTGTCACACTCAAGGGAGGGGGAATCACATGGATACGTCAAACCGCGTCCACACACCCGTCCCCAGCAACCAAGGCGAAACATGTGTCACATAAACATTTCAAAGTTTACAGCACTAACGTAGCTATTGTGTGATCTTCTGTGCTAACGTTAGTTATGAGAGGTAACGTGACAGCAGGTCACGTTACAGCACTCGTTATTCCTGTGTGTGTGTGTGTGTGTGTGAGAGAGAGAGAGAGAGTGTGTGAGTGTGACCACATAAGGGTTCGTTCCATTTGTTTATGCTTCTATCAAGCTAAGCTAAAAATCCACATGGCAACTGTAAAATACATTCTATTATTTTTTATTTTTTATTTATTTATTTGGGAAAACAAATACTGTATATGTCTGATGTGTCACTGAGGCAAAAAATAAAAGGCTCAAAAGAGAGTTCTGCTTGAAATGGTGTCCTTCACTAAAAACCTCTTTATCTCATATTTCTGTCCGAAGGAGGGCATTTTTAGTGAAAACAAGCTAACTTCCACTGCTTGTAACTAAACAAGGAAACATGGGAGTTTTTTACAAGGGGTAAGAAGAGAGTCTCTGCTTTATTGTGAGATATGTTGTGTAATTTTATTCCTAGCACAGAATATTCTGTGGGTCCTGGAAGATCAGGAAATATGCTCAAAATCCTGGCACTGGGAGCACACAGACCGAAATGACCCTGGCAGATAATTAGTTAATTTGTTCGTTTGTTTTTTTGTAATTAGACCATTTGGAAACTTTGTAATTTATAAGATGAACTGGGTTAGGGCATTTACAAGCTTATAGCTTCAGCCCTAACCTTTTCGGCCAGCATCGTATGTTTGTTTTGTTTTGCATGTTTGTTTTTTGTGATGTGGCGCGAAATAAACTTTATTCATTCATTCATTCATTCATTCATTCATTCATTCATAATGATATAATTGAAGTTAATTGAAGGGTCAAATTCCGTAAGCTTCTGTCACAGATTTCCACAGATAAAATACCTCATGAATAACAACCAAGATTCATAGAATTATGTAATAAAAAGATTTAATAAATCACAATATCAATTGACATTAACTCATTCACCGCCAAAGACGTCTTTGACGTGTTATCAGAAATAGCCATCCACGCCAAAGACGTGTTTGACGTGTTTTTGTTTTTATTAGTGCAGCGCGTAGTTCAAACACTTCCCCAGCCTGTGACATGTTTTCAGGTCCCTAGCCTTAAAGTCAAGCCGACAGCACGTTATCAAACACATACCGCAGCTGTTGTTTGAAATGAGGAAGAAGGAGGTAAGGAGGAAAAACAGAGAAACGCGCTTCCTTGTAGAGAGGAGAAACGCCATTGAAACGCCCCTCGGCGCGCTGCACTGCTCGCCTTGCTGCAGGGCGAACCTGGATTGCCTAGTCAAACCCGTGACGAACATGATCGATCCGGTTCCAGCAGCGCCTGGTCCCAAGGCCAAGCTGGACCCGTTCCTGTGTCGTGTCGCAGCATTCGTCCCAGCCCGAACGAGAGGAGGAAAACGAGCAGAGGCAGAGGAGGCTAGACGCTGATCTCAAACCAGTTAGGTGTTCCCCTCCTATGCTAATTTGCGGGGGAAGGAGGTGCGATCCAGCAGCAGCTGTGGACAGAACTCTCTCTCTGTGTGTGTGTGTGTGTGTGTGTGTGTGTCTGTGTCTGTGTCTGTGTGTCTGTCTGTCTGTCTGTCTGTCTGTCTGTCTGCACACTCACTCACACTGAGTAAACTGTATTGTTGAATGTAAAAAAAGCACTTCATATATATATATATATATATATATATATATATATATATATATTGTCATTTGTGTCATAATTAATAATATTTACATGTCTGATGTCAATACAGTTCAAAATAAAAGAATTGAGAGCAAGTTCTGCCTGAGATTGTCTCTTTTACAAAAATTGCCTTTTCTGCTGTTTCTCTTCTCCGAGAGACCTTTTTGGTGAAAACAGGGTGTATATAAATGGCTCTAAGTAGAGTACAGAACATGCTAAAAGCTCACTTTTTTTTCCTGGTGAACCCAGAGACGTACATCTTCATTTTGAGGTATTGCAAATAACTTTGGTGCTAATAGATAATTTACTGTGGGTCTTGAAAGATGACCAACAATTATGAAAATCTTTGGCCTGTGCTAAATATTGGCAGTCCTAAACTGGCCATGAATGAGTTAACATAATGATTAAAATATCAGTTCATCACATCTACTTCTACGACTAATAATCTACCACATCTATAGCTAATAACTAATATGAATAAACATAATATGAGTTGTGTGTGTGTGTGTGTGCAGTGATTTAAGTCTGCAGGTCTGGCGAGAGCAGGCTTGAATGTGTGTGTGTGTGTGTGTGTGTAAGTATGTGGGTGTTAATTTGCATTTGTGTGTGTGTGTGTGTGTGTGTGTGAGAGAGAGAGAGATAGAGCAGAGAGCTCTTGTGGAGTCTCCTATGTCACCTCAGGATTGGCTGAGGGGCGGGCTGATCGTGTGAAGACAGCCTCTTTTTTCAAAATGGCGGTTTTGCCAATTTTGGTGAAGAAGAGACAGGGAGATCGAGAGAGAGAGAGAGAGAGAGAGAGCAAGGGAGAGAGAGAACACGCTGATGGCATCAAATTCTCACAGATCGCTAACAGTTACATACATGATAACCGTAATCAACATACATGATAATGCATTTTAACCTAACTGCCCAGAACCATTAAACCATGAACTCTCACGCGGGTTGGTTAGGGAGAGTTGCTCTGCACGCGCCTCTGGGGTTGCCGTGGAGCGGATGGCATTGGTTTGTGGGAGCGATGGCCTGCAGCGCCGTTCACCCTGGCCTGGGAAAGCGTGCAGCGGACGTCTGATGGGGGTTGCAGAGCAGTGGTTGGTTCTCTGCAGCAGTGAGTTGGCTCTGCTTCGGTGCGCTCTTGTGGCCGGTTCTGCGGTCCTGCTGGGCTTATCTGAGCTAGGAGAGCGGCTGCTCTACGCACGAGTTTGAACGCACAGGAAGGGCTTTCCTTGCGACTTATAACACTAACCCGACTTAAATTAACTGAGATTAAGTAGATCTATCTCAGTTACGCATGCTATTTCTTATAGACTCAGGCTTTTCAGCCTATTTCTGCCTCTGGTGTTGCTGTCCTGAGGCCTGGTTCCTCTGGGCTTGGTCGCCTGCAGGGGGTGCAGAGATGGGGGGAGGGGACGTGCTGCTTCTGGGCACCTCCACCCCCTTCCCACATCAAGGTCTGACGGAATCAAAAGCTTACTGCGACTGCCTGCAAACAGTTTTTAAGGAGGTCACATATTAAAATAAGCATGCATGGTGGGCCAATCACAGCGTTCTGTGAGCTGGAACGTGCCCACCCACTATCGAGTTTGAGTTCAAAGGGTGTTGTCCCTTTTAGCTGCGGGGGAACCATTGTCTTTGATTAGGTTGAGAGATAAAACAATGGCAAACCCTTTGAGGGTCTGTGTCCAGCTGTGCTGGTATCTGTCACCCACTTGTGGGAGGTCTAGGTTGTGCTCTAGCCATCATTGTCTTTTCATGTGAGGTTACATTCAAATGTAGGTTCCATACACTCAAATGTCTTACGTTCAAATATATAAGTAATACAGTACAGTCCATAATGTGTGCATCACAACAATTACCTCTAGAATATTCGAGATAAATTAAATTAACACTAATTTGTATTTATTTATTTATTTATTTATTTATATTAGGCTATATTAAAAAAATCCCATTGGTCAAATCTAAACAGTAGTGGCTAAACTGAAAGTATGGGTTGGATGTCTTTTGGTGTTTTCTTCACAAAAGTGGAGAAGGAGGCAAAACAGCACTAGCACTGCAGCAGGTGCTCCTGCAGACCTGGAGGTGGTGTTGAACTTATCAGAATCAGGAACCTTCAGGTAGGCTACAATTCCAGGGCATAAAGTGAAACATGTAGGCTATATGCCTATTGCTTTCACATTAATGTCCTTCATGGGATTATCAGTAGGACTGCACAATACAGTTTAAAGTGGAGATGAAGCAGTTTGATTTTTTTGTATTTGCATTTAACCTCAGACAAGTCAAGACAGGACTCTTCCTTAAAGGCCCATTCCGTCGGTTCTGGCGAGAAATAAATGTGCACAAAGTGTTTTTTATTGGCAATGAGTGAATGCGCCTTGATGTAACTTAAAAATGGCGACCAGGGGCGTTTCTCTCCGACCAGCCGTTCAGAAGATACACGGAAATACTGCAGTTTCGAAGGGGTTAGCATTTCCTGCCACAGCTAGAGGATGTGACGTCTGCACGTTCTCGAGGCTCCCTCTTGCCCTGGCTCCGGCGTAAACGAAGAAGACGGCTAACAGGAAATAACTAGCGTTATGTTCGTCGCTAGCTGCTAGCAAAATGAAACAACACAGACTCTAGAAAAAGTCCACACTAAATAAATAAATAAATATTTATCTAATGAAGCCCGTCTGGCCAGACAGCAGCAATGTGACCGACATCGGGGGGAAATTAGAGTCAGGACTGTGTTTTCGGTTCATGAAGGAAACTTGCTGCTTGTAGTTACTGTAATGTGGTTTTGACCAGATAACGTTAGCTGCTTGCTAATGGATTTTCAAGATTCAAGATTTTTACTGTCACTCCGTAGTACAAGTATCTGACCACCTGGTCAGAAACTCTGCTAACATTACCGTCTTGTGTGAAGTAATGCAACCCTAATGTTACTACCGTTATGCTTATGGTCATGGAACATTATTGTTTGACTGCAGTTAGCTGCGGTGGTGAGTCTGCCTATTAGAACGATAACGTTAGCTTGATGCTATACGCTAACGTAGATGCTAACTAATAGATTTAGCTATATTTATAGAAATTACCACCAGCCCCACTAATAACGTTACTGTCTTGTGTTGATAATGAATCAACACAAGTCGGAAATATGCCTTACGTTAGCCTACTGTCTGTTATGCTTACGGTACATTGTTTGACTGTTCAGTTTGGTCAAGACGTACCAGGGAGAAGGCTCTGACTGCAGTTAGCTGCAGTGGGACTGCACATAGTAACGTTAGCTTGATGCTAATCGCGGCTAACTAATATTAATTTACATTTATAGAAATTACCACCGAGTTCCACTAATAACGTTACCGTCTTGTGAGGATAATGAATGTAACAGTCGTAAATACACCTAACGTTACTGTTATGCTTATGAAACATTGTTTGATTGTTCAGTTTGGTCAACTCCAGGCATTAGACGGTACTGTACATACAGGGGAAGCAGGGTAGTTCCTGGCTCACGGTAACGTGAATATCATATCCATTTCCCAGCAGCCAATGTAAGCCAAAACACGGCCAAACATGCCACAATAACGTTCGATAATTCATCCAGAAACCTTCCTGGGCATTTCGAGGGTGATCTGACCGATACATTGTCCAGGTTGCCGTTTTCAAGTGACTTTTATGAGTTAACGTTACAAAGCAAGCAACACCTCTGCTGTTGCCAGGTAAACTGCTTGTGCGCGTGCGAGTATGGTGCCCGCATGTCAGCTCGTTCAACGCTGCCTGCAGTTACACTAACGGCCACCGGTGTCAGTAATAGTGACAATTGACGGAATGGGCCTTTAAATTAAAGTCCCTGGAAACCAGAAATATTTCATTATTATTTAGCATTTTGAGTTCATCACATCACAGGAATCTATGTTAATAAGCCACCAGCCAAATTTGAACGATGATGAACGTCGCAAAGTATATAAATTTAGGTTTGACAGTCATGGCAAAAGTAATGAGAATCAATTATATTTTAGAGTGTATTTTCTCCCGCGGACTGTGTGGGCGTGTCCCGTCTGCAGCAGGGAAATGTCCCTCTCTCAGAGAAGGAAATAGAGATTGTGTGTGTGTGTGTGTGTGTGTCAGTGTGTGTGTGTGTGTGTGTGTGTGTGTGTTCGCGCGTTGCTCCGCGCATAGCGTACTGACTGACGGTCATCTGTCTATCTGTCTGCACGGGCGCACACACACACACTGACACACACACAGCAGCGCTGTGCACTCGCAGGCAGAGCAGAGAGCTCTCCCTCTCAAGGTTCCTACACACCGCCGACGAGTCTAAGCCATAAACTCGCAGATAGACAGATAGACAGATAGATAGATAGACAGATGATAGATAGATAGATAGATGTTGGTTCTTAAAAGAGCCTTTGTGTTGACGCAATGCATAGTTAGCTAGCTGCAAAAAGGTGTGGGACCACTAGAACTCTGAAGAGAGATGGAGGCAGAATGTGCGGGACTGCGGGTTGCGCGCGTGTACAAAGGTTATATAGAGCTTATGACGTCATAAGATTTTGCATTTGGGCACCTTGCGCACTGCTATCTTCAATGAGGAAGTACCGTGTAGAATCTTGTAGAAAAGTGTTGATTTTAAGGCTTTGGGTTGAAAGTAATGCATAATAATTTTGGAGGCACACAATTACTAACATAAGACCCTAAATAACATAGTTAGAACGTTTTTGTGGATTTTGGTTCCCAGGGACTTTAAGTTTGCTGTGAATCTTTTGTACAGAGGCATGTTTTTGTTTTTACGTCTTCATATTATCCTTGCAATGTTGAATTATATTAGTGAACAAATATGTAACATGTTGCAGGTAACATGTTAGCATTATAATCACCAAATCCCACTTCAAACTGCTCAAATTCTTTGCCGGCATGTGTGTCCGCGTGTGTTGGCCTGGTCTGCATGGTATCTAATGCCTGGCCTGAATTATGGTCCCAGTACGCCCCTGCATGCATACACACAACCACACAAAGTCCCAGTGATGATGTCATCAGTGAAATTGTATCGTCATAAATTGTAAAGCAGCTACGAGCAAGATTTTCGATTGTTATTAAACAGTATAATTACAATATTGATGCATCACATCTTACCTATAATAAGATGTGATCAAACCAGACCAAAGCCGTGTGAATCGGAGATTGCTCTGTTGATGATTATAGAGTCTGTGTCTGTCTAACCTTGCATCACTAGGGGGCTCTGTCTCTATCTGTCTACTGGCCGGAGTATCTGGACGAGTATCTGGCCGGATAAACCCGGAAGTGAAACGAAACGGTTCACGGCAGCTCCCTGCCTTCCGCATTTTTGCTCTGCCTAGCAACAGACCATAAACAAGGAACACGCCATGCAGGGGCTAGCTACTCTCGCGAACATCTCTTGTTATATTCTAACAGGTTTTTTGGAAGTTATTTTGTGGTTATGGCCGAAGTAGCGGCTCTAAACCATTTTATTTGATCTGCCCTGGCCACAGACTAACACTGGCTGATTCCCTCTGGGTTCAAGCGAGACTACTCAGCGTTGGTCTCGTCTACTATTACAGGATTCAAGATTCAAGATTCAAGATTTTTATTGTCACTCCATGGTACAGGTATCACGTGTGAAATTCTTGTGCTGTGGATTCCGTTTACAACATAGTACAAATATAACAGGGCATATGAGTGCAAAAACAACAAGAGAGACAACAAGCGATAAGGCAGTATAGTGATAAGACAAGTCAGAGACAGTGGCATATTCACTGCACATAGGTGCACATGTCATGTGCATACTTTAGACGTGCTTAAACATTTTAAATTTGGCGTATTTGACATACAGGTGCAAATAGCATATTCCTTATTAAACATACAATTAAACATTAGACATACGTAATGGTAGCAGCTACAGTATGGTACAGTACGGCTACTACACTATTTGTGTATGTTAAGGAGTCTCGTGGCCTGCGGGAAGAAACTGTTCCTCAAGCGATTTGTGCGTGCTTTTGGAACCATGTATCTCCTCCCTGAGGGTAACAGGGAGAACAGGCTGTTGTGGGGATGGTTTGTGTTTTTGATGATCTTCAGGGACCTCCTGAGGCACCGCTGTTTATACATTTCATGCAGTTCTGGCAACTCACATCCTGTTACGTGCTGGGCCGCGCGTCTCACTCTCCGTAGCGCCCTGCGGTCCATGGTGGTACAGTTCCCGTACCAGGTGGTGAAGCAGCCAGTCAGCAGGCTTTCAATGGTGCCTCTGTAGAAGTCCCTAAGGATTTCTGGCCTTAGCCCAAATTTCTTCAGGCGCCTGAGTCCGTGTATTTGCTGTTGGGCCTTTTTGACAACAGTGGCGGTGTGGCTGGCCCAAGTCAGGTCCTGGTGGATGTTGACTCCCAGGTACTTGAAGCTGTCCACCCTTTCCACCACTGTGCCGTTGATGGTGATTGGGGGGTGTGCGCCCCCCTTCCCCCCCTCCTGTAGTCTACAATTATCTCCTTGGTCTTGGAGACGTTCAGAGAGAGGTGGTTGTCCTGGCATCATTGTTCCAGGGCCCCCACCTCCTCTCTGTAGGCCGTCTCGTCGCCCCCCGAGATCAGCCCCATGACTGCTGTGTCGTCTGCAAACTTCACGATGGTGTTCGAAGTTTGAGTCGCCACGCAGTCGTGGGTGTAGAGGTCGTACCAGAAGGGGCTGGAGACGCACCCCTGGGGCGCTCCTATGCTGATGGTCAGTGGGGACCATCAGCCTGAGAACACCTGAAAACATTTATGATCTTTTAGTGATGAATTGAAGAATGAACAGTATACAGATAAATTAATTGAAAATGGGGGACCCTGATGTAAACAAGACAAACGTCTTTCTCTGGTCTGCATCCCCTTAACAATTGTGTGTAATGAGCCGTACTGTATTGTACCCATTCTGCAATCTATTAAATAAAGTTTTCATTCATTCATTCATTCATGTTGGTAGACACACGTAACAGTATCCTATAGATCCCCGTTATGAGGTCTGTTGATCAAAAGATCACCAAACGCTATATCGAAATCGGGTCTGAGCGGACGGGCAGCGACCATACAAAGGACAGCTTGTACAAGCTGGGGCTTCTCATCACCTGGACACATTTTATGGCAAAATTATCTGATAAACTGGCTGCGCATAACATTACTTATTTGCGGGAGTGCACGTACCACATACCTCAGTCAGACTCTGGCAAATCCAAATGACTAATAATATAAAACGTAGTAGTTACTGTATGTTACACGTGGCTAACGTTAGCTAGCTTCTGACATGTTTTTCTAGAATTCATTAGATCGTTAAATGCTCCCGTAATCTAGCTAACGTTACCTCGCTAACCCACTACAGCCGATGAGGAAAAGTCAGTCATTTATCGAATGTCTTTCTTACCAAACACAATTACGCTAGTTTCTGAGATAATATATAGTGTGGCATATACCTGTGAATAACATATTCTTACCTGGAAAGCGCTCTGGCAGAGGGGTCGAACCTGGCGTAGAACGCGTTGAGTTCGTCTGGCAGGGTGGGTGACGCGTTGGCGTTTTGCTGTCTTTCCCCTTTGAAGTCTGTGGCAGCATGGAGTCCTCTCCACAGGTGTCTGGGGTTGTTGGAGTCCAGTTTTGCCTCCAGCTGCCTTCCATATTCTCTCCGCGCTTTTTTTATTGTAGCTCGGAGGGCGTATTTCGTCTGCTTGTATTGTTCTGGCCTCCCGGACTTGAAGGCAGTGGTCTGGGCGTGTGCAGGTAAGATGTGATGCATCAATATTAAATTTAGACTGTTTAATAACAATCGAAAATCTTGCTCGTAGCTGCTTTAACATCATCAGTGATGTCAGGCATTGTGACATCATCAGTGATGTCATAAGAGTCCCACTGATGATGTCATAAGAGCAAAATCAAGTCCCAGGGGCAGACACTGAAATAAATCGGGATTTTGGCTTCAGACCCCCATCTTCAGCCATGAACAGCTGTATGTTACCAGCTCCAGGACAAGTGATCCAGCATCCCTGAAGTATGCCATCAAGGAGCAGCCAGGGCGATGCCACGCAGCTGCGTATGCGAGTTGCAGGGTGGGCGAGCCTGCGCAGTGGGCAAGCCTAGGCATCGAGCGGGCATAGCGCGCAAGATCGATGCCTAGTATCCAAAAACTAAACAGTTTTGCAGTCATTCAATTTGTTGAAAATCAGCGGAGTGTTCCTTTAATTCTTCATTATGATGTCTCCACTTAGCGCATTATTAGAAATAGGCATCGATTCCACCCTGCCGCTCGCATACGCAGCTCGGCCCCTGTGCAGGCTCAGTTGCTCCCTCGCCCACCCTACAGCTCGTCCGCTATGCGGGCTTATTGCTCTTATGGCATCACTGATGATGTCACAAACTGATAATGTCACAACTTTGCATCACTGATGGCATCACAATTGATCTTATCACATCACTGATGATGTCACAATGCCTATGACATCACCAGTGATGTCACAATGTACAATGCTCAAGTGACATCACTGATGACATAATTTCCAGGACAAAATTGAAACGGAGAGAGACAGAGGAGATGACATGCAGCAAAGCACCTCCGGTCGGATTCAAATCCATGTCGGCCACACGAAGGACCGAGCCTCCGTGGTTCACACGCGCCAGGTGAGCCACCAGGAAATAAAAGGAAAAGTAACCACATCAAAATCTGTGGTGAGGTGCCGACGACTGGCAGCAATAAGTTGAAAAAAGTGTTGCACACTGCATTTCTTTAAAGGATGATTTTACCAGTAAACAACCGACTTTTTATCATATATAATCTCGGTATCATAAGCACATGGGCAGTGTTTTGCCTTCTCTCTCTGTTTACCTAATTTGCACTTGTAGTCCCTGAGCAGGAGACAATCAAAAGGTACATTAAAAATAATTCATACAAAACACAAAATATCACACATCATACAAACAATATACAAGTACAACTGGTGAAATCACACTGCATTATTAACATACAACCACAACTCCTGGACAGTGGACAGCTAATCCATTTGTATGTGCCCTATGTTTAAATCCACCTAGAGATCCACCCTATTTGTGCATACATGTTTGTTTAGATTTTAAGTAATATTTCAATTTAATTTTAAAAGTATGGTAATTAGCACAATTCCTAATGGCTATAGGGAGGCTATTCCAGGTTTTTAAAGCTCTCACTGAAAATGCAGACTTTGCAAATGAACTGTGTCTGCGTGGAATAACACAGTCTCCTCTTGTAACTGACCTTGTTACTCTGGAGTCATTGTTCTTGATTTTGATGTATGCATTTAGAGGGGGAGGAGCTAATCCATTAAGGATTCTAAACACAAGGCACATATCTGTATACAGTTTAAAGCTGTCCATATTAAATAAATTGTACTTAGTAATAATATTAATATTACCATTGGGTTTTCTGTCCAGGACTTTCAGTGATTGCTTGTAAAGTGCTTCAACTGGTCGTAAGATAGTAACTCCAGTTTGAGACCAGCTGGTTAGACAGTAATTAAAATGAGAGAGTATCATGCATTATACATGCATGTATAATTTGGCTGCCTGCAGCGAGATATAAGGTCTTAAGTCAAGTCAAGTCAAGTCAAGTTTATTTATATAGCCCTAATTCACAAGCATGTCTCAGAGGGCTTCACAGAAAGTATGTCTAGCTGATTCTAGCTAACACAACAGTAACAAGAATATACAGAATAAAGATAACATTTGAACAATTGATAAAATAGAAAATATAGAAATGAAGAGAGAGCAGAGGAGAGAGCAGGATAAGGGGGAAGAGCAGGGGGAATGTGAGAGAGTGATGGGGTGGGGAGGGAATGGGAGATGTTGGAGGGTATAGGAGGTGGGGAAGGAGCAAGAGGAGAGAGCAGGAGAGGGGAAGGGGGAGGGGTGTGGGGGAGAAGAGAGCAGGGGGAGGGAGGAGGTGGGGAGAGAATGAGAAATATAGACGCACATCTTGCAAACGGACATATGTCAATTTCTAAGCAACCAAACTATGCCTAATTTAATTGGCTGCAAGCCTTTAGTAGTGAGTCCTTTTGTCAAATAAGCACATGTTCACATATAGAGCTTATGGGTGCCTTGCTTTAGGGAAGAGTGGGTGCCATGCTTTGAATAGTGGCAAAATACTAAGAGCATGGGTGCCATGATTTAAATAGTGGCAGAATATTGCCATGCTATGCCATGCTTTAAATAGTGGCGTAATATTGGAGGGGATAGAGTGGGTGCCATGCTTTGGAGTAAAATGTGTACTATGCTTTAGAGTAGTGGGGGAAGGGGGGAAGAGGAAGAACACCGGGAAGAGGAGAAAGCAGGAGAGTGGAGGAGGGAGGGAGAGCGGGGGGATGTGAGGGAGGAGAGGGGGGAGGTGGGGAGAAAATAGGAAATGTGGAGGAGGAGAGAACAGAGGAGGAGAGATGAGGGTGCAGGGGAGGGAGAGCCAGGGTAGAGGTAGGGTCTAGGGTTGGGGGAGGGGAGGGGAGGGAGTATGATACGGGCCCGGATTAGGGCGAGGGTGGGGAGAAATGGGAAATGTGGAGGAGGAGAGAACAGAGAAGGAGAGGTGGGAGGGTGCAGGGGAGGGAGAGCAGGGGGAATGTGAGAGGGAGGAGAGGACAGAGAGGAGGAGAGAACAGAGAAGGAGAGGTGGGAGGGTGCAGGGGAAGGAGAGCAGGGGGAATGTAAGAGAGGGGAGAGGACAGAGAGGAGGAGAGAACAGAGAAGGAGAGGTGGAAGGGTACAGGGGAGGCAGAGCAGGGGGAATGTGAGAGGGAGGAGGTGGGGAGGAAATGGGAAATGTGGAGGAGGAGGGAACAGAGAAGGAGAGATGGGAGGGTGCAGGGGAGGGAGAGCCAGGGTAGAGGTAGGGTCTAGGGTTGGGGGAGGGGGTAGGATACGGGCCCGGATTAGGGCGAGGGTGGGGAGAAAATGGGAAATGTGGAGGAGGAGAGAACAGAGAAGGAGAGGTGGGAGGGTGCAGGGGAAGGAGAGCAGGGGGAATGTGAGAGAGGGGAGAGGACAGAGAGGAGGAGAGAACAGAGAAGGAGAGGTGGGAGGGTGCAGGGGAAGGAGAGCAGGGGGAATGTAAGAGAGGGGAGAGGACAGAGAGGAGAGAACAGAGAAGGAGAGGTGGGAGGGTGCAGGGGAGGGAGAGAAGGGGGAATGTGAGAGGGAGGAGGTGGGGAGAAAATGGGAAATGTGGAGGAGGAGGGAACAGAGGAGAGGAGGGAGGGTGCAGGGGAGGGAGAGCCAGGGTAGAGGTAGGGTAGGTCTAGGGTGGAGGGAGTGAGTAGGATAAGGGCCCGGATTAGGGCGAGGATGGGGAGAAAATGGGAAATGTGGAGGAGGAGAGAACAGAGAAGGAGAGGTGGGAGGGTGCAGGGGAAGGAGAGCAGGGGGAATGTGAGAGAGGGGAGAGGACAGAGAGGAGGAGAGAGGCAGAGAAGGAGAGGTGGAAGGGTACAGGGGAGGCAGAGCAGGGGGAATGTGAGAGGGAGGTGGGGAGGAAATGGAAAATGTGGAGGAGGAGGGAACAGAGAAGGAGAGATGGGAGGGTGCAGGGGAGGGAGAGCCAGGGTAGAGGTAGGGTCTAGGGTTGGGGGAGGGGAGGGGGTAGGATACGGGCCCGGATTAGGGCGAGGGTGGGGAGAAAATGGGAAATGTGGAGGAGGAGAGAACAGAGAAGGAGAGGTGGGAGGGTGCAGGGGAAGGAGAGCAGGGGGAATGTGAGAGAGGGGAGAGGACAGAGAGGAGGAGAGAACAGAGAAGGAGAGGTGGGAGGGTGCAGGGGAAGGAGAGCAGGGGGAATGTAAGAGAGGGGAGAGGACAGAGAGGAGGAGAGAACAGAGAAGGAGAGGTGGGAGGGTGCAGGGGAGGGAGAGCAGGGGGAATGTGAGAGGGAGGAGCTGGGGAGAAAATGGGAAATGTGGAGGAGGAGGGAACAGAGAAGGAGAGGTGGGAGGGTGCAGGGGAGGGAGAGCCAGGGTAGAGGTAGGGTCTAGGGTGGAGGGAGGGAGTAGGATACGGGCCCGGATTAGGGCGAGGGTGGGGAGAAAATGGGAAATGTGGAGGAGGAGAGAACAGAGAAGGAGAGGTGGGGGGGTGCAGGGGAAGGAGAGCAGGGGGAATGTGAGAGAGGGGAGAGGACAGAGAGGAGGAGAGAGGCAGAGAAGGACAGGTGGGAGGGTGCAGGGGAAGGAGAGCAGGGGGAATGTGAGAGCGGGGAGAGCAGGAAGTGGCAGGGATTCAGGAAAATAGGGGAGAAGAGGAGAAGGAGCAGAGGGGGGAGAAGGAGGAGAGAGCAGGAGAAGGGAGGGGGGCGGTGGGATGTGGGGGAGGAAAGAGCATGGAAAGAGAGGAGAACAGGATGGGGGAAGAAGGGAAGAAGCGGGGGAAGGGGGAAAGAGAGAGGGGGGGAGAAGATCAGACAACTGACTACTCTAAGCATTAACCAGAGCTAACTGGGACATAGTATCTAGCAAATCTACAGCCTAATCTGGCCTATCCTTTTATAAGTTTAGACTGATACTGCTGGCTTGTGATAGCCCGCTCAGCAGTTCAGGACTAAATTTATTCACCAGCTATTAGATTTTCTATCTGAGCTACTGGATCGGCTGATGCCATATTATTAAATTAGGTCAAGTCTAAGTTTATACTGATACTGCTGGCTTGAGATAGCCCGCTCAGCAGTTCAGGACTAAGTTTATTCACCAGCTATTTGATTTTTATATCTGAGCTACTGGGTCGGCTGATGCCATATTATTAAATTAGGTCAAGTCTAAGTTTATACTGATAAAATTTTAGGATCTTATGATCCTAAAATTGGATAATCCAAATTTAACTGTTTTAACAACTTTGTTCACTTGTTTTTTTATGTTAGATGAGAATCCAAAATTATACCAAGGTACTTAAAATTATCCACAATTTTTATGTTTTCCATATTTATAGTCACATCTGGGTGTGCAGTACTATTGGACCTCTTAGAAAAGTTCATGCATACAGTTTTACTAGTGTTCAGGTGCAAACAAGAGTCAGCCAGCCACCCGGAAACACTGGTCATAGCCTTTGTTAATTTCTGAGCCACTTCCAGCCTGCTTTTCCCATGAACATACAACACCGTATCATCTGCATACATTTGAATATCCACCTCTGGACAGATAAGCGGCAGATCATTAATGTAAACACTAAACAAAAGAGGTCCTAATATTGATCCTTGGGGAACTCCAAAATTGTTATATAAAAAGTCAGACAGACTGTCCCCTATATTAACTTTTTGGCCTCTATGAGTTAAGTAAGATTGCATCCAGTTGATTGCTTCACTAGAGACATTATACATGGACAGCTTAGTCAAGAGCACATTATGTTTTACCGTATCAAAGGCTTTTTTAAGATCCAGAAATACTGCACCAACTTCACCTTTAAAGTCCAGTTGCGATTTAATACGCTCAATGAGACTGCAGATTGCTGTTTCAGTTGAATGGTTATTCCGAAATCCAAATTGCATCTGATAGAGCATGTTGCTCTTGTTAAAATGAGAAGTTAAATGCTCAGCAACCCATTTTTCAGCAACTTTAGAAATAGCAGGATAGTTATGGGTCGATAATTATTAGCATCTCTTGGATCTCCTGCTTTGAATATGGGAATAACCCTAGCACTCTTCCAAGCAGTGGGGAAAATTCCACTTTTAAATGATAAATTCAAAAAGTGAGTAATTGGGACAATCAAAGCTTCTTTGTGTTTCTTCAAACAAGGCCAGGTCAAAACCTGGCATAGGGCCGGTGTGCTCAGTAAAGTGCAGAACTCTGCCAAGGTGTATTGAGTCATTTGTGTTCAGTCTAAAATTTTGGCCCCTTGACACCAGATTAGAGGACCATTTACATTAAGATTAGACTGTTTTTCAGTCTTAACCATCAATTTGCTGAGTGAGTGGCACTGCTCTTGCCCAGATGTAGCTATATAGGTAAAACACTAATATTTTCTGACTCACCTCCACCACCACCTGCTGATGTCTATATTATTTAACCATCTCATTCTCTTTAACAGTCCAACATAAAATCTATCAAATAAAATTAAAGCAAGAGCTTGTCCTCAAATAAAATGAATGATCTGATCGGCCTTTTGAATGACGACGAGACCAGTTATAGAGCTGTGATTGACCACTTCTATAACTGGTGCTCAGATAACTCACTGATTTTAAACACAAAAAAGACCAAAGAAATGGTATTTGATTTTAGACGAAACCCGGTTTCTCTGTCCCCCGTGTCTATAAATAATTTACCAATTGAAATAGTACAGGAGTACAAATACCTGGGCACTATTATTGATAGTAAACTCACATGGAATGCCAACACCAATGCCAGGTCTGCAAAGGCCCAACAACGTCTCTACTTCCTAAGGAAACTTAGAAGTTTTAAAGTGGACAGAACCTTGCAGATACTGTTCTATAAGACCTGCATCCAGAGTGTTCTGACTTTCTGTATTCAGTGTTGGGGTGGAGCACTAAGTGTACAGAACAAAAATAAATTAGACAGGGTCGCTAAACTAGGAGGTAAGATAACTGGTGAACCAATGTGCAATATTACCATCATGTCAGATCAGAACACCAGGAAATTGGCGGAAAAGATCATAGGTGATCCACTGCACCCCCTATGGTCTGAGTATGCACTCTTACCTTCAGGGCGAAGGTACTGTATGCCCAGGATGAAAACCAAACGAGGCATTACATCCATCGTCCCACGCAGCATTCAGCTGCTTAACAAGCTTTAGCTCATAGCTGATTTCTTAGCACTTTGAATTTGCACCTTGCACCTTGTGCCTTATTGATCATGCAATTTTATGCTTTTTTATGATGTATGTATTCTATGCTTATATATTTTTATTTTTATATGTTGTGCTTTATGTGTGCCTGTGTTCTTTTTGGGCTCTCCCTGTGCATAACAAATTCCCTGAGGGGCAATAAAGGTTTCATTCATTCATTCATTCATTCATTCATTCAATATAGTGGAATTCAAAATAAAATAGTAGAATAAATTAAATTCAAGTCACTTTCAGGAGGAATACCAAAAACCTTGTGCAATGTCAACTGAGTTTAGCAGCAGTCCAACATAAAATCATCATCTTAACAGTACAATGATGTGCAATTTTCAGTAACAGTGCTCTTAATTTTGGAGAAAGACAAAATGCTCCATGTAAGATGGTCACACACATGGACTGTACACACATCATCCAGACACAAGACTGTTAGTAGCATTCACACCCAACATGGGTCCATGTGAAAGCGAATGCCCACTGGAATCGACTGGAATGAGGCACGCGACCTGTTTGGAAGAGTGTGCTGATGTCAAATGACGCTCCGCTGATGGGTAATGTGGCTAATATGTTAGCGGCTAACTGTTACTTGTCGTTACTTTACATGGCAGTAAAACGCCACCAAATGACCAAATTGATTTAACTGTTAACCATTTCGATTTCCACTTTCCATACGGACCGCCAGCATTGGTTAGTTTATAACGTGACTATATTTATAATGTTTATAACGTGCTCCAGCTTCCGGTTTATACTATCAGTCTGAATACAGCCAGGGGTTGGAGCTATTGCGCAACACCGCAAACCGGTCGGAGTACGTTATAAACGTTATAAATTGTCACAACGTTAACAACTAACCAATGCTGGCGGTCCGTATGGAAAGTGGAAATCGAAATGGTTAAAAGTTAAATCAATTTGGTCATTCAGTGGCATTTTACTGCCATGTAAAGTAATGACAAGAAACAGTTAGCCGCTAACATAAGCTACACATTTTTTGTTTTGTGACGATTGGGGCGCGTCGAGGCACGTAGCGACGTCATCGATTACGTCGACTCGCCGGGACAGTCTAGTCCGAGGAGCAAACGATTATTCCCATTCACAGCTGCTTTACATTAGGACAAAAAAGCCGATACATGTCAACTCCTCAAAAATCGAATCAATAAATTCCTAGTCGGATCGAGAGAGGCACCAGACGGTGAAATGTCTGACGACCGGCTCTTGTGGAACTCTCTGAACGAGCTAGCCACAATATTAGCCAGAGGTGCATTACCGCAACCTATTGGACTGGAGTGTGGAAAGACATTTCCTCGCCCTGAATCTGTGCTCAAATGCGGCGAGCCGGCGACAGAGTGGAATGTAAGGGCCCTGCTGTGCATGCTGCACACCGGCCCCAAAAAGCAGTATCTAGGCCATGTACATCTTTAGCTTTTGAGTTATTTGAAGAAGTAATGATGTTGTTAACTTCAGATAATGATATTTCTTGAATTCTAAATATTGGTTTAGAAAAGGAAGATCTCCATGCGGTAAACACTGTGCATGTGCTTATATTACCAAGATTATGAATGATACAAAGTGGGTTGATTACCGGTAAAGCCATCCTTTAAGTCAGATGCTATTTGCAGGTTATGATGAAGTTCATTCAGGAGCTTTATACATAAAATATGTCCAGATTAAGAATTTATGCAACATAAAAAAAAAATAACACAGTAACCCATCCGGGACTTGAACCCAGGTCTCTAGCATGGAAGCGCAACATTTTACCACATAAGCAGTGGCATGCTATAATAATAATAATAATAAACATGGGTTTTATATAGCGCTTTCCTAGGACTCAAAGACGCTTTACAAAAAAGAAACACTAAAGGGGCGGGGACGACGTAAGTGCAACAGACAATGGACAAACACGACCCAGTCACACAGGGATAGGCAGGGGGAGCTAAGAGAAGGCAGAGAAGAGATGGGTTTTGAGGCGGGATTGGAAGACAGTGAGGGAGTCTGATTCTCTAATGTCCGGGGGGAGAGAGTTCCAGAGCTTGGGAGCTGCCCTGGAGAAAGGTCTATCGCCAAAACTGCGGAGGTTGGATTTGGGGGTGGAGAGAGGCAGAGGTGGATCGGAGGGAACGGGAGGTAGGGGGAGAGGAGGTTGGTGAGATATGGGGGGGGGGGGCAGTTGGTGGAGAGCTTTGTAAGTGATGACGAGGATTTTGTAGGTGATCCGGGAGGAGATGGGAAGCCAGTGGAGTTGTTAAAGGACTGGGGTGATGTGGTGCCAGGATTTGGTGTGGGTGAGGAGACGGGCAGCTACGTTTTGGACCAGTTGGAGTCTATTGATGAGGGTGGAGTTGCTGCCGTAGAGGAGTGAGTTGCAGTAGTCCAGACGGGAGGAGATGAAGGCGTGAATGAGTGTTTCAGCAGCAGGGTGTGAGAGGGAGGACCAGATCTTGGCGATGTTGCGGAGATGGTAGAAGGAGGTTTTGACAATATGGCGGATGTGGGGCTCAAGGGAGAGGGTGGGGTCAAACATTACACCAAGGTTGCGTGCCTGAGGAGATGGGGAAATGGTGGTGCAGTGGCTGGTGAGTGAGGGCTTGTTGAGTTTGCTGAGGGTGGATTTGGAGCCGATGAGGAGGAGTTCAGTTTTATTGCTGTTTAGTTGAAGGAAGTTGTGTTGCATCCAGACTTTTATTGCAGACAGGCAGGAGTTGATATGGGAGAGGGGTGGGTTCTGAGGGGATTTAGTGCTGAAGTAGATGTGGGTGTCGTCGGCATAGCAGTGGAAGTTGAAGTGGCGGAGGATCTTACCAAGGGGGAGGATGTAGATGAGGAAGAGGAGTGGACCGAGAACGGAGCCTTGGGGGACACCGTGTGAGGCTGTGGAGGGGGCGGAGGAGTGGTTGAACTATATGAGCGGGGAACGTTCACAGACATAATTTATTTCATTCAAACCTTAATCCCGAAGAATCATTGATGTTTCTCTAACATTTTGCAAGTATAGTAGCGTGAGGAGGACATGTAAAGAGGGAAGGAGCGAGGGAGAGAGAACCAGATCTCAAAAGCAAGTTGGATGAACATAACTAACCTTTTTTTTTCTTTTTTTTTCTTTTACCTTTATTTAACCAGTTAACACATTCACTGCCAGCCTTTTTTTTTTTTCTGTAGGTAGGTTCTGCCAGAGGGTTTTTTTGAGGATTCTGGCTCATTTTACAAGAGCCGAGGATTATTTTCTGCTTGGACTTTGTGAACACAAAGTTCACAAAAGTACTAATAGAATGTGTGCTTTCTCTGTCTAAAAGAGTTAGTTTGTAGAGTTAGTAGTTATGTAGATATTAGCCGTTGAGTACAGCATGGTTTCAGCGTCTGAGACTGAAAGCTGAGATAATCGCAGTTTTGTGAAATTCAATCAAACAGGCAGAACAGTCACTTTAACCATTTATTTTTGGCATCAGTGAGAGATCAGACATCTAAACAATATAGTTCTGAACGCCCTCTCCTTCAAACTCCTCCCTCCGTGGGCGTGTCTGGTGGCTTTGAGCAGCGTTTGTCACAAGCGAGTGTTCTGCTGCTGCTGCTGCTGCTGCGAGTTTGAGCAGCCTCCCTCCCTGGCAGCGAGTGTGGATAGGGCTCACTCGTTTCTTGGGTTTGAGAGCTTTGATGAAGCTTTGTGCGATTCTAGGCTTTATGCTGCGTGTTTCAAAGTGTGTTTTCCACCCAGTCTATTTTTGGAATGCCCCAACGCCAGCTCCCAGCACGATAATGCGCGAAAGTGAAAGTGTTTTCGCCAATCCATTTTACAGTAGAGAATGGTTTCCTCGCGCGTTCCCCTACAGTTTTGGCTCTGCTTTGCTTTTAGTGTGGAGAGCACTGTCGCCACTTAGTGGGTCCGTGGAATGGGTTGTACACGTTCGCTGACTCCAATATTTTTATAGGAGACGTGGGGAGCGTTGATCCACGTCCCACCGTCAATTTTTTTTTTTTTTTTTAAGCCGAGATATCTCGTCATTGGCAGTGAACCGTTGGATTCTGTAAGCCGAGATATCTCGTCAATGGCAGTGAAGGTGTTAAGTCATTAACTCATTCCTGGCCATATACATCTTTAACGTCTTATCAGGAGTGTGCCTCCCAGCCAAATACGTGTTTGACGTGTTTTTGTTTTTATTAGAGCTTAGCGTAGTTCAAAGACTTCCCCAGCCTGTGACATGGTATCAGGTCCCTGGCCTCAAAGTCAAGCCGACAACACGTGAACAAACAACTACGCAGCTGTTGTTTTGAAATGGGGGAGGAGGAAATAACAGAAAACGGAGAAACGCTGCCTGTTGCAGAGTAGGAGAAACGCCATTGAAACGCCCCTCGGCGCGCTGCACGAGCTGGTCGCCTTGCTGCAGGGCAGCGAACCTGGATGAGTTGTTCGCGGTAGTCAAACCCGTGACCAACATGATCGATCCGGTTCCAGCGCCTGGTCCTAAACCCAAGCCGGACCCCGTTCCTGTGTCCCAGCCCGAACGAGAGAAGGAGGAGGAGAACAAGGACAACGCAGCAACAGACAGGAGCCATTTTTCAGAGCGCATTTGCGCCGTGCAAACCCGCCGGGATTACATTGAAAGTGACTATAGGCTCTTTCAAACACAGATCACGCAAAATTGTAGTTCGGGAAGCCCGTAAAGCTTGGCAGCCTCGCCACACATTTTGTTGTTGATATATATGCATTGCCAACGATGCAGAGGCAGAGGAGGCTAGACGCTGATCTCAGACCAGTTTGGTGTTCTCCTCCTATGCTAATTTGTGGGGAGATCAATAGTGTTCCCTGGGAAGGAGGTGCGATCCAGCAGCAGCTGTGGACAGAACTCTCTCTCTCTGTGTGTGTGTGTGTGTGTGTGTGTGTGTGTTGATGTTACTCTACTGCTGCAAGGCTGCTTTGGATAACAGTGTCTGCTAAATGACGAAATGTAATGTAATGTAAAGAGACACACATGGGCCCCGCGCACACACACACATTCACACTCACTCACACTGAGTAAACTGTATTGTTGAATGTAAAAAAAGCACTTCATGTATATATATATATATATTTTTTTTTGGTCATTTGTGTCATAACGAATAATATTTACATGTCTGATGTCAATACAGTTCCAAATAAAAGAATTGAGAGCGAGTTCTGCCTGAGATTGTGTCCTTTACAAAAATGCCTTTTTCTCCAATTTCTCTTCTCAGAGAGACCTTTTTGGTGAAAACAGGGTGTATATAAATGGCTATAAGTAGAGTACAGAACATGCTAAAAGCTCACTTTTTTCCCCCTGGTGAACCCAGAGACGTACATCTTCATTTTGAGGTATTGCAAATCACTTTGGTGCTAATAGATAATTTACTGTGGGTCTTGAAAGATGACCAACAATTATGAAAATCTTTGGCCTGAGCTAAATATTGGCAGTCCTAAACTGGCCATGAATGAGTTAAGAACAAATTCTTATTTACAATGGCGACCTGGCAGAAGGCACAAACTTTTGAGGGCTAGGGGGTAGGGGATAAAATAAATACAAAGTTGGTTTGAACAAATTAAAACACAAGTTAAAACACAGTTAAAACATGGCAAGACAAACAGAGCAAACAAAACAAACAGTCAGAGCAGACAGGCAGGGGATAACTACTAGCTCAGGAAGCAGTTGCAGGTGTCAGTGATAATGTCCATGATCATCATCATCAGGTCGAGTGGGTTCCTCGGGCAATGATGGATCTCCATTGTTCCCCCACCTGCATACACGTTCCAATTTCTCCTGCAGTCAGCCTGGTGTCCCGCCTTAAAGTGTCGACATATGTTAGTTGCTGTCTTCCCCTTCTTTTAGTTCTGTGTGTCGGCTCCCACAGTACCAGCTTCTGTGCTGCTAGCTCTGGATGTCTATAACAGTGAACAGCAAGCCTCAGCCGCCTGCATTGTATCTTCTCACTTAGCTTAGGCAGCTCTTGGTAAAGATCTACATTTGTGATATGGGTGCCAGGGTCGATGTTGAGGGCATACTTAAGCACCCGCGTGTAGCATCCGTTTAGTCTGTTGTCCCTCTGTTGACTCAAGGTCCATGTTTCAGAGCCATAGATCAACACTGACTCCACGGATGCAATGAACAGGGCAAGTTTGATTTTTCTAGAAAGGCATGTCCTCCTATGTTATGCAGTGAGTGGGGAGCTTTCCAGGCCAGGCCCTTCCTGACCCTGAGGTCCTTTTCTGTACTAGCCACCCATAGGTACTTAAAGTCATCCACCTTCTCCAGTGGATCCCCTGACAGAGTAGTAATGGGATTATCATCTCTGCTGTATTGAGTACAGTGCACTCGGTTCAAGAGTTCCTGGGCTTCTTTGATTTAATTTGATATTAACGCGAAATCAAGATCGGTTAGTACTTGGGCCTGCCTACTCTAACGTGGCTTGATGGTAAATCCAAGTTCATTCCCCTTGTCTCCAATGTCGTTCCTTAGTGCATAGTCCAGCACTATTATAAACAGATATGCTGCCAGTGTGTCTCCCTGTAGCACAGCTGTCTTAATTTGGAATTCTTCCATTAATCCGTCCGGAGTTTGCACTCTTGCTCTGGTATTCATGTACATGTCAGATATCACCTGAACTATTCGGGTAGGAATTCCGTAGGCAGTCAAGATTTTAATCATTTTCTGCCTGTTGTGTTGAAGGCCTTTTTGAACCCCATGACAGAGGGCAAGTTGTTCTTCCTGACCTCCTGAATGATTCTGCGGAGGGCAAGAACTTGGGCGCAGTTGTAGTCCTTTTGGGTCAGAACCCATTTTGATTATATCTCATCTTTCATGATATATAATCAAGCGCAGGGCATATTCTGTTTAGGATTAGTCTGTTATATAGCTTCGCAATGACTGGTGCTAGACTAATTCATCTATAGTTGTTAGGGTCAAGCATGTTACCAGACTTGAAGACAGGAATTATATTCATCAATGACCATGTCCCTGTCCATGAGCGAGGAATTGCACGTGTCCAGCAGAATGTCATCCAGGCTGCATAGTTCTGGTGGGATCAGATCTGGTCCTGCACTTTTCCCCACTTTTAGTTACTGTTTGGCCCTATTGAATTCTTTCGTGGTAAATGGACCATCGTAGATATTTAAATCTTCAAGGAACTATTCCTATTGTCCTCAGCCTCATCTCCCAGTAGATTTTTAAAGTGAACATACCAGTTTTCCAGCCTTTCTTCCTGGGTGTTGCCATGAATCTTTGCCACATTCCTCGTCCGTCTACCAGACACTTCATGAATTAGCTTCCATGCCTCACGATGCTGCTGATCGCCCCATGATCTTTGCACTCCCCCAATTTGTTCCTGCTAGGTATTTTTTCCTGAAGCTGGTTGTATTTTGAGTGCAGTACCTGCTTGGCTGAGTTCAATTTGTGTCTGTTGTTCTCATGAAGTGCATCGCTATGAAGATTTTGTATGCTTTTTCCACTTCCTCTCTAGCTCGAATTACATCTGGGTGTTTGGAGAATCTCCGCCTCTGTCTTTGTACCTACTTCGGTACAACTTCTGAAATCTCGGCCCGAGCCCTCCCCGACCCGTGACATGCAGACCCGTGCCCGAGCCGGCCCGGATGAATTAGTAAATGAATTGGCCCGAGCCCATTGCGAGGCCCGAAGCCAATATTATGATATAATGACACATCTCTCCCTCTCTCTGTCCGCTGCTGTACGGACGCACACAAGGCTTGTTTCTCTCTCTCTCTCTCTCTCTCTCTCTTTCTCTCTCTCTGTTCGGGAGCAGTCCGCTGCTGTACACCGACGGACACGCGGCACACACGCTTGTTTCGTTGTTTTTTACATACTGACAGCACGCTGTCTGTTGCTGACTGAGCGGAAAGCTACATGTCATGACATGAGTCCTGGCAGACTAACGTCACGTGAGGGTCTGTGTGTGACTGTGTGGCTGGGGGAGTGTATGTGCACTCCTCTTTGTCTGACTGCTCTGCTGTGTCAAATCAAGCGAGTAATACAACGTTCATTTATTTAATCATTGAAACGGCCCGGCCCTGGCCCGGCCCGGCCGAGACCTATTGATTAAAAAAAATAAAAAAACGAGGCAGGCCTCGGCCCCTATTGGCAGGCCCGAGGGCCCCGCGAGGGTACCCTCGGGTTTGCAGCTCTCTACTTCACAGTCACCAGGTTTTTATCCACCTTAAGGGCTTCAAACCTGTTGCATAATGTGAGAGTGTATTGATCCTGCAGTTCACATCTTTCGGAGAATGCCCTCCAGTCGTACTCAGTCCTGGCAGGTGTTTTAGACTTTGGTGCTCTGGGACTATCTTACCACCGGCTGTATTTTTGCGTTAGCGTCCGTTTTGCGCTGGAATAGCCATCTCACGCCATCTCGGCGCACATGTATGTATAGGCGTGTTTATGCCGAAAAGCATTGTGGAGGTGTGGTCATGCCCATAAAACCACAGCGTCACGTCAGCAGCTTCCTCCTTCACTGAGAGGGACTAGAGTGAGAGAGAGAAAGAGGGGGAGAGAAAAGATAGCCTAGATGGGGAGAGGGAGAGAGAGAGATATGTGAGGCTGCAGTAATATACTGCAGCGTACTGAGAGCTGTGTGATGCTGCTCTATTTGAAGAATTTGAATTTCGTTCCACCAGCACACATTTTATTAATCAGCTATTTTCTATTTGTTTCTATTAATATAATTTGTGCAGGCGCGAGTAGAGAGTGACATCCATGCCGTGCGTAAATGGATCCAAGCAAGGATTTCCTGCACTGCACGGAGATGTGGAGGCTGTCTGCACTCAGGCGTACGTCTGCACTAAGACTAGCTATTTCCTGGCGTTAAAATTGAGAGCACCCAAGGCGATTTTTTCTCACACATTGCGCTGGAACGCCTATTTTGAAATGGCAACTCCCAAACCTCTCTTTGCGCTCAGGCACATACCGACGGTATCTTCCCCACAGCACTAAATGACACTTGCGCAAGACACGTGATAGGCTAGAGTCCCACCAACACACCTGGGCCACCCCTACACCTGTGTCATCACAGCGCAAAACTGGACGGTGGAGGCAGACGATAGCTTAGATGCTGGGAAGATAGCAATAAGGGGCGCGCAAACGCAGCGCAAATGATAGCGCCGTACAACGATAGGGCCCTTACGCCTACATTCCACTAGGTCCGTGTTCGGTCCGTCTGCGCTGCGTCTGCGCAGCCGATACGTTTCCACTCTAATCATTGTGTCAACTCCCACCTACTCTGCTGCCTTGCGTGTCTACTCCGTCCCAGCTCCGACGATCCGGAGCTCTCTGAAAAAGATATGCAAGGCTTCTATTTTTCGCGGATGACGGAGCAAAGCTGCAGCAAGTTGGGCGGAGCCAGGAATGAAATCAACCGGGCAGAGGTGTTTACAGCATTCAATATCAAGCCAGAGGACAAACATGGATGAGGAAAAGTTAATACTTGAAGTGGAAAACCACAAAATAATATATGACACGACACATCCTTTTACAAGGACAACACCAAGCAAGTCCACCCCTCCTCTGCTTCTCCAGTTGGGAACAATGATATTCTGCCTGTTTGTTGTTGTATTTATCCCACATACAAATTGTCTCGCGCAATTTCACAGTGAGAACTTGTCGGTCTCGTCACTCCAGCTGTCTGGCGGAGCGGAGCCGTGACGTGCTCTGCACGCAGCCGGTTAGTGTTGGCGGAGCACAGAGCACGGAGTAAAACCGGAGCTCAGCCGCAACGCAGCGCAAATGCAACCAGTGCAATCCCGGCGTTAGTCTTACTTCCATGGTTACTATTCTATGGTCTGATCCTATTGAAAACGTGTTGTATGCTTCACTGTTCATTACGCTACTCTTCCACTTTTTACAGACTAGGTCGGATGTAGTCAACTAAATACTTTTCACCTGATGGACTCATCCAGGTCCATTTCTTACCACTTTTCTCCTGGAACTGTGTATTTGTTATGACCAACTCCTTTTCCTTTGCAAATTCTGCCAGGAACTCTCCATTCCTGTAAGTGATCTTATGGTAGGGATGCAGGGCATCACTCTCCTCTAGACTAGCGTTGAAGTCACCAGTGACAGACAATAAATTGTGCGGTGGTACACTGTCCACAGCTGTTCGGAGTTCGTCATATAACCTCTCAATGTCTTCCACTGGGCTTATATTGGTTGGTGAGTATGCAACTATGATTGTTGTGGCTGGGTTGCCCTGAAATGTGGCACTTAGAACTCTCTTGCTGTATGATTTTACACTTGTAAGTAGTTTTGCCACCAGCTCAGTGGCCTTGTGGTCTGAGTGTACCCGCTGAGACTGGGAAAGTCAAATAATGTGAGTTCGATCCCCGGCTGAGTCATACCAAAGACTATAAAAATGGGACCAGGGGTGAAAGTGCTTTGAATTTCTTACAGGAACTATACTACCCTTAACCTTCATCGTTTCATAATGTCCTCCTCCCGCCCCCAGCTTCATGCATCCCTGAACACACACATCCATTTTTTGAATGCCTGTATGGTGTAGAAATTAGAAACACTTGACAATATGTATAGTGAATTATTTAGGCCTGTTTAAACATGACAACAACAGACTCTCCTATGTGGACTATCATATCCTTTTTGACCAAAACATTTACCACACACTGAACAATTAAATTGTTTCGCTCCTGTGTGAAATATTATGAATAACCGCGGTAGGCTACATTGTATGCTTTGGTGCAATGTAGGATGATTTTGTCTTTCAATAATAATATCCTCATTGCAGCCTTGCTGTAGTTGTTGGTGTTGTTGCGGTTATTTGACTTTCTGACCACCCGCCTCAGTGCTTATTATGAGGCCAGAATAACAGATGCTGCCCTTGGCCATTGGGAAGGCTAACCATTTACTTTTGGCTTCATTGATTGTGTATGATTCAACTTTGTATCTATGATTTTATATTATTGCATGTTTTTGTAGATTGTTGGGACTTCACTGGCCTGGATCACACTGCTGGACTGGGGGGAATCAATAGCTGTGCCAAAAAAAGAAGAAGCTAGGCCTATGTGCTGTAGCCTATTGTATTTTTAATTTTACATTTTTTATATTTTTCATTTGCAAGTTCAACTGTCAGCTGAGCTCTTTTATTGAAGCTTTGGCTAAAGCCCTGAATTTTACAATGATGTTTTGAAATAAATATGTTTAAAAATCGTTTGTGTGTTAAAAGCTTGTGTTACGTTTTCATTAGCGTTAATATATTACAGTAACTTATTTTCAATGTCTGCTATCAAGAGCAATTTGGTTAGGCTTAATCCCTTAGTAGTCTCTGGCGTGCAAGATCCACCGGCGTGTGGAAATGCTCTGGTGCCTAGACAAATTCCCCGGGAACTATCCCGCAAAATAGTACTCAACTATGAGTTGAATAGCAAAATAGCCTTGGTGTTAGGCTATGGCTAAATAGCCTGCTGTCTTGTTCATATAAAATAAAACATATACTGTATGTATGTATAGTTATTATTCATATATAGTTTTATATGTATTAACCATATATGCCTGTATAGTGTCAATGCATACAAATGTACATATAAATAATTGTCATATGTGTCCATATACAATCTATTCATGTATGCACATATATGATTATATAGGACAAACATATATGGACCATATATGAAACGTTCCAATTCCATACATGTTCATATATTGTGATATATATGCACATATATGCACATCTATCCTGGATATAGGTGGATATATGTCAAATACAGATAAATACATACAGTTATACACAGGTAATAGTCATATATGTTCATATAAAATAAAACATATATGTATGTATAGTTATTATTCATATATAGTTTTATATGTATTAACCATATATGTCCATATAGTGTCAATGCATACACATGTACATATAATTAATTGCCATATGTGTCCATATACAATCTATACATGTATGCACATATATAATTATATAGGACAAACATATATGGACCATATATGAAACGTTCCAATTCCATATATGTTCATATATTGTGATACATATGCACATATATGCACATATATCCTGGATATATATGTGGATATATGTCGAATACTTATATAAACATATACTACATATATGTTTACTACATATATGTGCATATATGCCTCTTCCGTATTGTTTCTCTATTTTTTTAATGAAATGTTTTAACATATTGATTTTAAAATTATCTATTTTTCCTTGAGGGTTAGTGGCAATCGAAGTAAGGCTGGAAATAATTACATTGAATCAGCACTTCCTCCCTTCCTTCAAAATAAAATCATGTATTTCTCCCCACCCAGAGTGCTTCCTGTGCCTTCAGTGAAAATGGGAAATATCAAATCCAGAACGAAAAGTAAGTGTGTGTGTGTGCATGTGTTCAATGAAGGTAAGACTTGTCAGCTACAGTCACTTAACGTTGCCCCCTATAGGTGAAATGAACACCCCCCCTTTCAGCTCAGAGTACATCGCTGCACACCTGTACCAAGATTGGTCAGCATCGGCCAATGTGTTCCCTAGTTATGGCGATTTTTGTGAAATAGGCCTGAACGACAGAACTTTGGAAGTCAATTATATAATGGTGCCGTCTTTGACAACACCGCAAAATCGTCCACACATGTCTGTTTTAGTTTGGTGAAGATTGGACAAAATTTGGAGGAATTGCAAAAAATAATAATATTATTAACTCATTGAGTGCCAGCCACTTTTGGAGAACGGACGCTCCCAGTGCCAGAGTTTCAGAGCGTTTTCAGTGATTTCTCGAGGCCCACAGAATATTGTGTGATATTACTATGTAAACACCGAACACGCACAAAGAACGAGGAGACTCTCTTCTATCATCTGCAAAAAAAAGTTTATTGATCCCATTTTCCGTTCTTTAGTTATGAGCCGGAGAAGATAGCTTGATTTAACCAAAAACAGCCATTTTTTTCTAGAAGCTGAGATAATGAGCCTTTTGTGAAATTAAACATTTCAAGCACATCACTGACTCTGAAGCTAATATTTTCTAATGTAGTCACACCTCAAAAATAATTTCCTTCAATAAAACAGTGAAGGCCAGGGAATTTGTTTGGCAGAATCATATTTTTTAGCTGCAACCAGCAGCTGGCCCCTGCATGCGTTGCTGGTTGCAGCTTCTTGCTGGTCTTGATTTGCTGCTGGTGGGCATCGGATATTCTGGCTTGCGTTTGCCAATCCTGTCCTGCTGTCTGGGTCTGTCTGGGTGTTGTGTGCTGCTCTGGGTGACCCACCCCCCCACCCCCCCCCCCCCGCCTCAACTGCAAACCCCTCGTAGTGGGAGTGTCTCTGGTGGCTTTCTGCTGCTGTGCACAGTGAAGGGTGCTTTTTGTGCGCCACCTCCCAGGCAGCGCGACAAGGAAATGCCAACCCGGACTGCAGGGAAAGGTTTGGCTTTTCAGTGTCGGCTGCTGCTTTTCTAGTGGCTAATCGTGTGAAGAAACTATGCAGACAGACAGACAGAGGCAGAGGAGCTCAGTTGTGTGCGCGGATTAACTGCTGTTGGCAGGCACCGTCAGTTGCAGCCAGAACAATCTACATGGCTCTGGGCTGCAGCATGAGCGGTTTCTCTTTGAATCTCTTTGATTCAGGCTGTTTTCCAGACCTTTCTCTAATCTGGAGAGCACTGTCGCCACCTGATGAGTCCGTAAAATAGGTTATACAGCTTCAATAGCTACAATATTTGTACAGGACATACATTAGGCTTTGATCGACGTCCCACCGTCAAAAAAGGCAATTGACGACAGCTATCGTCAATGGCACTCTACGTTACTATTTACTTCGACGACAGGCGTCGTCATTGGCACTCAATGAGTTAATAATAATGATACAAAATAATAAGGTTATATCAATAAGCGTTAATTAATAGCTAATATGTCTCTTATAAGTGTTTATAAAGTGCTTATTAACATTATTATAAGTTTAATAAGACTATATAACTGTAAATAATAGTATCATAAACATCTTTATTGGTAGCTTATTAGACATTTCTAATTGCACATTTACAAGCCTTCTTTTGTTGCTTCATTAAGGTTAATAAATAGTTTATTAATTTATTAGCAGTTAAGCACAAATACACACATTAAGATGGCTCTTTAAAAACTTGTATTTTATTTCCAAATAGTGCAATAATGTAACATGAAAACTTAAGTAGGTTTAAAAATATATATATAAATGAAATAGTCTTTGTAGGAAATACATTAATTATTTGGTAAAAACTAACAAATCATAAAATCTACCATTTCCACCATTATTCTGATTAGTGGTGGGACTCGATTATAAAGAATAATCTAATTAAAGGCCGGCTTTACTGATTTTCAACCAGATTTGTGTCATCACAATGTCAGTAGTATGATTAGATAAGCAGCCTTTACCTCCCCTCACTCAACCCTCTTGGCTGTTGTCCCTTATCTTTCACATATTTAGTACACCGCTCTGACACGTTTTACGTTTTTACTTTTGTGTGTGCCGCCATGGTCCCGCCTCTAGGCGTCCTCCACGCCCCTCCACAGCTCCAAAACCAAAACAGTAGGCAGCCATCTTTTTCCACCGCATAGCCTGCTACGCTAGCTAACGTTAGCTAGCTAGCTCCTAAGAACCATGGCTGAAGGAAATATTTCTGGTGAAATTGAAGAGTTTGATATGGATGAAGACGCCGTGCGGGGACAAGTTCTGCCTCGTGCCGCTGCCGATGGATCGCTCTGCTACAGCAAAAGGCCAATTTCTTCTTGAAGAAGTCACTGTGTAAGGTGTGTAAGGTTGCATAAAAGTTTTGGACCATAGATCGTTGGGTTTTAGAGACTAATTTTACATGAAATTACAATAAAAAAGTTGAACCAAAGATGTATCTGTTATCGCTATTATAACGTACTAAGCATATAAGCATATAGTGGGCAATTGCAGAATTATGGCCAGATATTAGCTACTGTGAAACAACAATGTATAGCCACCCCATTATGTAACTTTTTCATGTCAATCCCTGAAGCATACTTTATTTGTACTCCTACAGCAACGTTTATCTTGGGTGATGTTGGCACTGGCATGCTGGAAGGTCTTGTGGATCTCCTTCAGGTGGACTGGTCTTCAGTCTCTCGTCCAGCAGCAGCAGATGTCATCGACGTCATCACCATCATCAAAGTCATTATCCACGTTATCGATGATTATTTATAAAAAATCTCATTGTGTAAATATTTTGTGAAAGCACCAATAGTTAGAGAAGGAAACCTCTCTTTGCATTTTATTTTGGTTGGTGTTTTAATAAAAGTACTTGTGCTCACATGTGGCTTTGATTTACCATTACAAATTTAGCCCAATTTGTAGAAAATTCAGATTTGAACAGGTCTAATGGCAAATATGGAATATCACCCAAGGAAATACCACGGTTTAATGCCAACAGACAAACCATACAGATTTGTTGTAATTGTCAACACAAAAAAGGAGCAGAGACACAGTATAACACAATGTACAACTTTTAGTCAAAGACAGGATTGAAAAATATAGTTCACTTGCATTCACCTCAGACAAGACTGGACACTACGTTTAAGTCTGAAATGTACCTAGATTTACTAGAAGAATTGACATTTCAGCTTGTCACCTGATGTCAGTACAGTACTAGGAGTACATTAACGTTAATATTTATTTTATCGTTAGGTCAAACACACCTTAACGTTATGAGTGCGGCCGTTTGTCCATGATCAAGTCTAGCATTTGGGTATATTCAGTGTGTGTGGAAAGGATAGATAGGCAATAGGCTAGCATTATTAGCACAGATATGTATGTAAAATGCTATTTACAGTCCATGGTCAAATGTTAGCAGTGACCACTGACAATTTCATTCACTCACCAAAAAAAGCAGAAACCACCCTTCTTTGAGGTACGGTTAATACAGCCAACTGCATCGCAAGAAGGCATATTTACTGTCCAATATTGACTAAAAGCCACTGTTAGGCATGCTGTGAGACTGGTGGATTTACGTGCGGATACTTAATGTCCAAGACACACTTGGTAAACTGAAGTCTCGATAACTAGGAACGCTGTAGCACTTGATAGCTGAGTCTGCAAAGTTCGAAGATGGGAACTGTGCAGAAGGTTGCCGTGAGGTTAGTCTATGAACAACTACAGAGGACCTGCAGAGCACACCCTTATAGTTCCCGGCTATGACATCACACTGCGTAGTGACAACATCAGTAAGGCCATCAGAGACATGATTTAAGACACTTATGAATCATGACATCATCACCGTCTGCGACATCATCAGAGTTCTATGACATCATAGTAGGAATGATGACATCATCCCAAACATCCCAACGCCAATACAACAACACAATAGCCTAACGTTAGCAGACACCGCAAACAGCCCCCTTGAAACAGGCTGAGCCAGTCTCGTTCTGGAGGGAACCCAACTGGATTCACGTTGGATTATGATATCAAGCCTTGATCCATTTTTATTTTACTTCTTAGCAGTGTGGATCGTACAGATATAGTCCTCCTCTTTGAAATGGCGACTGCAAACACCCAGATCGAAGCAAGCTTGGTAATGTAGCCGTTCTGTAGCTATGCTAATGTTAGCTATCCAGAGTAGCCAAGCAAAATGCCTTCTTCTTCTTCTTTGAGTTTTATGGCGGTATATATGTGCATTACCGCCACCTACTGGAGTTTGATATCATCCAAATGCCTGAGGGGTGGGCGTGGACTTAGAAAACCACGAGTCCAGTGCATTCTGGGAAGTGGAGGATTTCTGCACCCTGCACCTGCCCATTCCACCCCCCCCCCACCCCACAGAGTATATTTTCTTTGATTTATCAGGCTATGAACAACCGATTCAAAAAAATTCAACGGATTCCAACTCCATAGGTGCGTCACATTTAATAAATCTTCATATTCACCACGGTAAAGCCATCCTTTAATTAGTGGCTTTGTAATTAATTGAAATTAATCGCATTTTAATCGCATATGAATATTTGACATTTTTCAATTCAAATGGATTTTGGTATCAAAGTCAAAGGTCAAAGGTCGTTATATTGTTCCATTGCAGGGAAATTGGTTTGCAGCCAGGTAATATAAAACACACACATCATATAAAACATACAAATGTATAAAAAAAGAAGATAAAGGACAGAAGCCTAAAAACCTAAAAACAGGGCCATAGAGGCAGAGATACTTTAAAAAGTACAACAGGTAGCAGCATTGGCAAAAGTGCATAAGTGGGCAGTCTGTGCAAAAGGGCTGAACCAGAGAAATAAAGTGCTATCTGCTGTTCATCAGCTGAATCACAGCTGTGACAAAGGCGAGTTTGGTCCTCGTTGCGGGCACCCTCAACTGATGACCTGAGGGGAACAGCTCAAACGTTAAACGAAGGGGGTGATCTGGGCCCTCCAGGAGGGAAGTGGCTTTCCTCAGCAGCACCTGCCTCTCATACAGGTCTATGAGCTGGGCTTGGGTACTCCCAGAAATCTTGCTGGCCACTCTGACAAGGCTACGGAGCCTGTTCTCATTAGCCAGGGTCATGTTGCCAAACCAGGCCACAATACAGAACATAAGAACAGATTCAATAAAACTTCTATAGAAAAGGGCCATCATTACAGAAGAGACATTAAAGGAACACATTTTACTTAGGAAAAAAAGCCGCTACTGGACTTTTATGTGGCAGCAACATGAGAATCAAAACACAGTTTGTTGTCAAGAACAACACCCAGGTATTTATAGCTGTCCACAAGCTTGATGTCTGTGCCTTTGATGCAAGTAGGAGTAGGAATAGGAGGAGTCTTTCTAAAGCTGATGATCATGTCTTTAGTATAGACACATTTAGCTCTAATGGTGAAAACACACCGCACGCGACTCCTGCACGTAAGCTGAGCGGCGCGACCATTCGCGACCTTGTGCGCAGCCAGTTTTCATTAGGACACCATGTTAACAGATCTGTCAGTCCACACCGAATTGCGCGCAGCACGCAGCTCTGCTCAGCTCAGCGGACGCTCAGGGCGTGCAACTCAGCCTGGATTTCTATTTTCCTACACGGCCGTCTGCGCCTGTGAGCGACTCTGTCAAGCAGAACAGATCAGATCAGGGCAGAGAGTAACTCTGAAACCGTACATTTGTACGTCATAAAACAAATTTCAAAGTGAAATAATGTTTATTTACATTACATTACATTACGTCATTTGGCAGACGCTTTTATCCAAAGCGACTTACAATAACACATTTTTTGTCAGCAATAGAGCAATCAACTATGGAGCACAGTCTATGACAACTACAACTTCTGAAGGAACAGTGGTACAAGTTTAGGTTAGTGGTACAAGGTAGGTTAGAGAGAGAACGAAGTTAGATCAAGAAGGGCCCAGATGGAGCCTGAAAAGGTGTGTCTTTAGTCTTTTCCGAAAGATCGGCAGTGATTCAGCAGTCCTGACCGAAGGTGGAAGCTCGTTCCACCATTGAGGTGCCAGGGACGAGAAGAGTCGAGATCGGGATGAACGACTTTTGAGCCCCCGTAGCGAAGGAGGGGCGAGGCGACCTGCACTGGTGGAGGAGCGAAGGGAGCGCTGAGAGGTTTGGAACCTGACCATGGATTGCAGGTACAGGGGAGCTGACTGGTGTACTGCCCTGTAGGCCAGTACCAGTGTCTTGAATTTGATGCGGGCCGAGATGGGAAGCCAGTGGAGCTCCTGGAAGAGGGGAGTGACGTGAGAGAATTTGGGTTGGTTGAATACCAGACGGGCTGCAGCATTCTGAATGAGCTGAAGCGGTCGGATGTCGGTGGCAGGTAGGCCGGCCAGGAGCACGTTGCAGTAGTCCAGGCGGGAGGAGACAAGAGACTGGACCAGGAGTTGAGTCGCTTCTCTTGTGAGAAAGGGACGGATTTTGCGGATGTTGTAGAGAGAGAACATACAGGAGCGTGCTGTAGCAGCTATGTTGGCAGAGCAAGACAGCTGGTTGTCAAGGATCACCCCAAGGTTCTTAGCTGTTTGGGAGGGAAGTACAGTGGTGTTGTCAATGGAGATGGAGAGATCTGCGAGAGGGCAGTATTTTCCTGGGAGGAAGAGTAGCTCTGTCTTACCAAGGTTGAGCTTGAGGTGGTGGGCAGACATCCAGTCGCCAATGTCTTTGAGGCATGCAGAGATGCAAGCCTCGATTTGAGTGTCGGAGGGGGGGAAGGAAAGGAAAAGCTGGGTGTCATCAGCATAGCAGTGATAAGAAAAGCCATGAGAAGAGATCACATAGGCAAGAGATCTGATATAGAGAAGGAAAAGTAAGGGGCCCAGGACTGAGCCCTGGGGGACACCGGTGGTAAGAGGACAGGATCTGGAGAGGGACCCTCTCCATGTGACCTGGTATGAGCGGTTCGAGAGGTAGGAAGCAAACCAGGAGAGTGCAGAACCTGAAATGCCGAGGTCAGACAGAGTGGAAAGAAGGATTTGGTGGTTGACTGTATCGAAGGCAGCAGACAGGTCAAGGAGGACAAGAACAGAAGAGAGGGATGAGGCCTTAGCAGTGTGAAGGGCCTCTGTGACAGCAAGAAGAGCTGTCTCAGTGGAGTGAGATGCCTTGAAACCGGACTGCAGAGGGTCCAGGAGGTCATTTTGGGAGAGATAGAGAGAAAGTTGTTCGGACGCTGCTCGTTCGATGGTTTTGGAAAGGAATGAGAGAAGAGAGACAGGTCTGTAGTTGTGAATAGCAGTAGGGTCAAGGGAGGGTTTCTTAAGCAGAGGCTTGACTCTTGCAGTCTTTAGAGCAGGCGGAACAAGACCACAGGACAGAGAGGAGTTAATGAAGGTATTGAGGAAGGGAGATATGTTAGGTGAGATGGTTTGGGGGAGAGAGGAAGGGATAGGATCGAGGGGGCAGTAAGTGGCTTGGTTCGAGCTGATGAGTTTAAGCACTTCATCAGGAGAGAGGGGAGAGAAGGAAGGAAATCCAGGGACAGGGGGCCGAGGAGCAGGATTGGAGTCAGGAGTGTTAGTGAGGGTGCCTGGAGGATGGAAGGAGGAGCTGATGTCATCCACCTTTTTAGTAAAGAAGGTTAGAAAATCATCAGCAGAGAGGAAGGAGGGAGGGGGAGGGGAGGGAGGGTTGAGGAGTGTGGAGAAGGTGGAGAACAGTTTACTGGGATTGGATGCAGAGGACTGGATTTCAGAGATGAAGAAGGAGGTTTTTGCTTTAGAGACAGCATCAGTGAAGTTTGAGTGGATAAGGTGGTAGGAAGAGAGATCTTCAGGGAGATGTGATTTTCTCCATTTTCTCTCAGCTGCCCGAAGCTCAGTTCGATACGTTTGCAGAGATTCAGTCAGCCAAGGAGAAGGGGGAGAAGATCGGGCAGGCTTAGTGGTGAGTGGGCAAAGAGAATCAAGAGCGGAGGAGAGAGAGGAGAGAAGAGTGGTGGAAGCCTCGTCGGTGGACAGGAGAGCAAATTGCTCGGCAGGGGGAAGTAGGGAGAGGACGGTAGAAGAGAGGGAGTCGGGTGAGAGAGTTTTTAGGTTGCGTCGGGTGGTGGTAGAGTGAGGGGGAGATGGGTGGGAGGAGGGGAGCAGGATGGGAAGGGAGAAGGTGATAAAGTGGTGGTCGGATACAGGAAGAGGAGTCACAGTGAGATTAGAGGTGGAGCAGGATCTGGTGAAGACCAGGTCAAGCACATTCCCTGCTTTGTGAGTAGGAGGAGATTGAGAGAGGTAAAGGTCAAAGGATGAGAAGAAGTTAAGGAAAGACATAGATTGTAAGGTTACTGGCTGGATGTTGAAGTCTCCCAGAAGGATGAGTGGAGTACCATCCTCAGGAAAGACGGAGAGGAGGGTGTCCAGCTCGTCCAGAAAGTGACCAAGCGGACCAGGCGGGCGGTAGATTACCACAATGTTGAGCTTGATGGGTAGGGATACGGCAACTGCATGGGACTCAAAAGATGAGATAGACAGATGAGAGAGAGAGGTGACAGTGTAGGTCCATTTGGGAGAGATGAGGATACCAGTGCCTCTGCCACGGCCAGAGGTGTGCGAGAAGGAATAGGCGCTGCAGGAGTAGCAGTATTTTCAGGAATGATCCAGGTCTCTGTGAGAGCTAGAAAGTGGAGGGTTTGAGATAGAGCATGAGCCGAGATGGTCTCAGTTTTCTTAACAGCCGACTGACAGTTCCAGAGACCTCCGGCAATAGTAAAATGACTGTTTGCGCGTTTAGGGTGGGAGAGATTACCGGAGTTACTACACCTGAAGCAGCCGTGTCTACGGCGTCTGTGGGCTGAGGTTACAACAGGGATGGGAAGAAAACACATAGTTAGGTAGATGAGTAGGTAGAATAAGAGAGGTAGCAAAAAACCCTATTCTATGGCCTCTCTTGTCTTTGTGCCCGAGTCTTCGTGCCGTGAGGCTACGTGCCGCTTACCGCTGCCGCTGTAGACTGACAGTGTTCAGAAATACTGCTTCAACAGGGCTATAAGCCACGCCTATCTAATCAGCCCCCGTCATTCCCAGGTGGGTGATTGGCCTGGTGTCAGCTGAGAGCTATCAACCAGCTATCAACCAGCTGAGCCACAGGTTCACTCAGAGACAAAAACTAGCCTAAAAAACTACTACTTTTAGAATAAGGAGATAGCAGACACAAATAACACAGCCTAAGCACTTACCCACTGGAGCCAAAGTTAAATCACAGAGAGAGGTATCCACAGAAGAGCAGTTCTATGTCAGACAACTAAAATGTGCAAACTGACAAGACCTTTCTGCAGCAACACTTATATGCAGCCTATAAGCCACGCCTATCTAATCAGCCCCCTTCGTTCCCAGGTGGGTGATTGGCCTGGTGTCAGCTGAGAGCTATCAACCAGCTATCAACCAGCTGAGCCACAGGTTCACTCAGAGACAAAAACTCGCCTAAAAAACTACTACTTTTAGAATAAGGAGATAGCAGACACAAATAACACAGCCTAAGCACTTACCCACTGGAGCCAAAGTTAAATCACAGAGAGAGGTATCCACAGAAGAGCAGTTCTATGTCAGACAACTAAAATGTGCAAACTGACAAGACCTTTCTGCAGCAACACTTATATGGAGCCTATAAGCCACGCCTATCTAATCAGCCCCCGTCGTTCCCAGGTGGGTGATTGGCCTGGTGTCAGCTGAGAGCTATCAACCAGCTGAGCCACAGGTTCACTCAGAGACAAAAACTAGCCTAAAAAACTACTACTTTTCGAATAAGGAGATAGCAGACACAAATAACACAGCCTAAGCACTTACCCACTGGAGCCAAAGTCAAATCACAGAGAGAGGTATCCACAGAAGAGCAGTTATATGTCAGACAACTAAAATGTGCAAACTGACAAGACCTTTCTGCAGCAACACTTATATGCAGCCTATAAGCCACGCCTATCTAATCAGCCCCCTTCGTTCCCAGGTGGGTGATTGGCCTGGTGTCAGCTGAGAGCTCTCAACCAGCTATCAACCAGCTGAGCCACAGGTTCACTCAGAGACAAAAACTCGCCTAAAAAACTACTACTTTTAGAATAAGGAGATAGCAGACACAAATAACACAGCCTAAGCACTTACCCACTGGAGCCAAAGTTAAATCACAGAGAGAGGTATCCACAGAAGAGCAGTTCTATGTCAGACAACTAAAATGTGCAAACTGACAAGACCTTTCTGCAGCAACACTTATATGGAGCCTATAAGCCACGCCTATCTAATCAGCCCCCGTCATTCCCAGGTGGGTGATTGGCCTGGTGTCAGCTGAGAGCTATCAACCAGCTATCAACCAGCTGAGCCACAGGTTCACTCAGAGACAAAAACTAGCCTAAAAAACTACTACTTTTAGAATAAGGAGATAGCAGACACAAATAACACAGCCTAAGCACTTACCCACTGGAGCCAAAGTTAAATCACAGAGAGAGGTATCCACAGAAGAGCAGTTCTATGTCAGACAACTAAAATGTGCAAACTGACAAGACCTTTCTGCAGCAACACTTATATGGAGCCTATAAGCCACGCCTATCTAATCAGCCCCCGTCGTTCCCAGGTGGGTGATTGGCCTGGTGTCAGCTGAGAGCTATCAACCAGCTGAGCCACAGGTTCACTCAGAGACAAAAACTAGCCTAAAAAACTACTACTTTTCGAATAAGGAGATAGCAGACACAAATAACACAGCCTAAGCACTTACCCACTGGAGCCAAAGTTAAATCACAGAGAGAGGTATCCACAGAAGAGCAGTTCTATGTCAGACAACTAAAATGTGCAAACTGACAAGACCTTTCTGCAGCAACACTTATATGCAGCCTATAAGCCACGCCTATCTAATCAGCCCCCGTCGTTCCCAGGTGGGTGATTGGCCTGGTGTCAGCTGAGAGCTATCAACCAGCTATCAACCAGCTGAGCCACAGGTTCACTCAGAGACAAAAACTCGCCTAAAAAACTACTACTTTTAGAATAAGGAGATAGCAGACACAAATAACACAGCCTAAGCACTTACCCACTAGAGCCAAAGTTAAATCACAGAGAGAGGTATCCACAGAAGAGCAGTTCTATTTCAGACAACTAAAATGTGCAAACTGACAAGACCTTTCTGCAGCAACACTTATATGGAGCCTATAAGCCACGCCTATCTAATCAGCCCCCGTCGTTCCCAGGTGGGTGATTGGCCTGGTGTCAGCTGAGAGCTATCAACCAGCTATCAACCAGCTGTTCACTCAGAGACAAAAACTAGCCTAAAAAACTACTACTTTTAGAATAAGGAGATAGCAGACACAAATAACACAGCCTAAGCACTTACCCACTGGAGCCAAAGTTAAATCACAGAGAGAGGTATCCACAGAAGAGCAGTTCTATGTCAGACAACTAAAATGTGCAAACTGACAAGACCTTTCTGCAGCAACACTTATATGGAGCCTATAAGCCACGCCTATCTAATCAGCCCCCGTCGTTCCCAGGTGGGTGATTGGCCTGGTGTCAGCTGAGAGCTATCAACCAGCTATCAACCAGCTGAGCCACAGGTTCACTCAGAGACAAAAACTCGCCTAAAAAACTACTACTTTTAGAATAAGGAGATAGCAGACACAAATAACACAGCCTAAGCACTTACCCACTGGAGCCAAAGTTAAATCACAGAGAGAGGTATCCACAGAAGAGCAGTTCTATGTCAGACAACTAAAATGTGCAAACTGACAAGACCTTTCTGCAGCAACACTTATATGGAGCCTATAAGCCACGCCTATCTAATCAGCCCCCATTGTTCCCAGGTGGGTGATTGGCCTGGTGTCAGCTGAGAGCTATCAACCAGCTATCAACCAGCTGAGCCACAGGTTCACTCAGAGACAAAAACTAGCCTAAAAAACTACTACTTTTAGAATAAGGAGATAGCAGACACAAATAACACAGCCTAAGCACTTACCCACTGGAGCCAAAGTTAAATCACCGAGAGAGGTATCCACAGAAGAGCAGTTCTATGTCAGACAACTAAAATGTGCAAACTGACAAGACCTTTCTGCAGCAACACTTATATGCAGCCTATAAGCCACGCCTATCTAATCAGCCCCCGTCGTTCCCAGGTGGGTGATTGGCCTGGTGTCAGCTGAGAGCTATCAACCAGCTATCAACCAGCTGAGCCACAGGTTCACTCGGAGACAAAAACTCGCCTAAAAAACTACTACTTTTAGAATAAGGAGATAGCAGACACAAATAACACAGCCTAAGCACTTACCCACTAGAGCCAAAGTTAAATCACAGAGAGAGGTATCCACAGAAGAGCAGTTCTATGTCAGACAACTAAAATGTGCAAACTGACAAGACCTTTCTGCAGCAACACTTATATGGAGCCTATAAGCCACGCCTATCTAATCAGCCCCCGTCGTTCCCAGGTGGGTGATTGGCCTGGTGTCAGCTGAGAGCTATCAACCAGCTATCAACCAGCTGTTCACTCAGAGACAAAAACTAGCCTAAAAAACTACTACTTTTAGAATAAGGAGATAGCAGACACAAATAACACAGCCTAAGCACTTACCCACTGGAGCCAAAGTTAAATCACAGAGAGAGGTATCCACAGAAGAGCAGTTCTATGTCAGACAACTAAAATGTACAAACTGACAAGACCTTTCTGCAGCAACACTTATATGGAGCCTATAAGCCACGCCTATCTAATCAGCCCCCGTCGTTCCCAGGTGGGTGATTGGCCTGGTGTCAGCTGAGAGCTATCAACCAGCTATCAACCAGCTGAGCCACAGGTTCACTCAGAGACAAAAACTCGCCTAAAAAACTACTACTTTTAGAATAAGGAGATAGCAGACACAAATAACACAGCCTAAGCACTTACCCACTGGAGCCAAAGTTAAATCACAGAGAGAGGTATCCACAGAAGAGCAGTTCTATGTCAGACAACTAAAATGTGCAAACTGACAAGACCTTTCTGCAGCAACACTTATATGGAGCCTATAAGCCACGCCTATCTAATCAGCCCCCGTTGTTCCCAGGTGGGTGATTGGCCTGGTGTCAGCTGAGAGCTATCAACCAGCTATCAACCAGCTGAGCCACAGGTTCACTCAGAGACAAAAACTAGCCTAAAAAACTACTACTTTTAGAATAAGGAGATAGCAGACACAAATAACACAGCCTAAGCACTTACCCACTGGAGCCAAAGTTAAATCACAGAGAGAGGTATCCACAGAAGAGCAGTTCTATGTCAGACAACTAAAATGTGCAAACTGACAAGACCTTTCTGCAGCAACACTTATATGGAGCCTATAAGCCACGCCTATCTAATCAGCCCCCGTCGTTCCCAGGTGGGTGATTGGCCTGGTGTCAGCTGAGAGCTATCAACCAGCTATCAACCAGCTGAGCCACAGGTTCACTCAGAGACAAAAACTAGCCTAAAAAACTACTACTTTTAGAATAAGGAGATGGCAGACACAAATAACACAGCCTAAGCACTTACCCACTGGAGCCAAAGTTAAATCACAGAGAGAGGTATCCACAGAAGAGCAGTTCTATGTCAGACAACTAAAATGTGCAAACTGACAAGACCTTTCTGCAGCAACACTTATATGGAGCCTATAAGCCACGCCTATCTAATCAGCCCACGTCGTTCCCAGGTGGGTGATTGGCCTGTTGTCAGCTGAGAGCTATCAACCAGCTATCAACCAGCTGAGCCACAGGTTCACTCAGAGACAAAAACTTGCCTAAAAAACTACTTCTTTTAGAATAAGGAGATAGCAGACACAAATAACACAGCCTAAGCACTTACCCACTGGAGCCAAAGTTAAATCACAGAGAGAGGAATCCACAGAAGAGCAGTTCTATGTCAGACAACTAAAATGTGCAAACTGACAAGACCTTTCTGCAGCAACACTTATATGGAGCCTATAAGCCACGCCTATCTAATCAGCCCCCGTCGTTCCCAGGTGGGTGATTGGCCTGGTGTCAGCTGAGAGCTATCAACCAGCTATCAACCAGCTGAGCCACAGGTTCACTCAGAGACAAAAACTAGCCTAAAAAACTACTACTTTTAGAATAAGGAGATAGCAGACACAAATAACACAGCCTAAGCACTTACCCACTGGAGCCAAAGTTAAATCACAGAGAGAGGTATCCACAGAAGAGCAGTTATATGTCAGACAACTAAAATGTGCAAACTGACAAGACCTTTCTGCAGCAACACTTATATGGAGCCTATAAGCCACGCCTATCTAATCAGCCCCCGTCGTTCCCAGGTGGGTGATTGGCCTGGTGTCAGCTGAGAGCTATCAACCAGCTATCAACCAGCTGAGCCACAGGTTCACTCAGAGACAAAAACTTGCCTAAAAAACTACTACTTTTAGAATAAGGAGATAGCAGACACAAATAACACAGCCTAAGCACTTACCCACTGGAGCCAAAGTTAAATCACAGAGAGAGGTATCCACAGAAGAGCAGTTCTATGTCAGACAACTAAAATGTGCAAACTGACAAGACCTTTCTGCAGCAACACTTATATGGAGCCTATAAGCCACACCTATCTAATCAGCCCCCGTCGTTCCCAGGTGGGTGATTGGCCTGGTGTCAGCTGAGAGCTATCAACCAGCTGAGCCACAGGTTCACTCAGAGACAAAAACTAGCCTAAAAAACTACTACTTTTCGAATAAGGAGATAGCAGACACAAATAACACAGCCTAAGCACTTACCCACTGGAGCCAAAGTTAAATCACAGAGAGAGGTATCCACAGAAGAGCAGTTCTATGTCAGACAACTAAAATGTGCAAACTGACAAGACCTTTCTGCAGCAACACTTATATGGAGCCTATAAGCCACACCTATCTAATCAGCCCACGTCGTTCCCAGGTGGGTGATTGGCCTGTTGTCAGCTGAGAGCTATCAACCAGCTATCAACCAGCTGAGCCACAGGTTCACTCAGAGACAAAAACTTGCCTAAAAAACTACTACTTTTAGAATAAGGAGATAGCAGACACAAATAACACAGCCTAAGCACTTACCCACTGGAGCCAAAGTTAAATCACAGAGAGAGGAATCCACAGAAGAGCAGTTCTATGTCAGACAACTAAAATGTGCAAACTGACAAGACCTTTCTGCAGCAACACTTATATGGAGCCTATAAGCCACGCCTATCTAATCAGCCCCCGTCGTTCCCAGGTGGGTGATTGGCCTGGTGTCAGCTGAGAGCTATCAACCAGCTATCAACCAGCTGAGCCACAGGTTCACTCAGAGACAAAAACTAGCCTAAAAAACTACTACTTTTAGAATAAGGAGATAGCAGACACAAATAACACAGCCTAAGCACTTACCCACTGGAGCCAAAGTTAAATCACAGAGAGAGGTATCCACAGAAGAGCAGTTATATGTCAGACAACTAAAATGTGCAAACTGACAAGACCTTTCTGCAGCAACACTTATATGGAGCCTATAAGCCACGCCTATCTAATCAGCCCCCGTCGTTCCCAGGTGGGTGATTGGCCTGGTGCCAGCTGAGAGCTATCAACCAGCTATCAACCAGCTGAGCCACAGGTTCACTCAGAGACAAAAACTTGCCTAAAAAACTACTACTTTTAGAATAAGGAGATAGCAGACACAAATAACACAGCCTAAGCACTTACCCACTGGAGCCAAAGTTAAATCACAGAGAGAGGTATCCACAGAAGAGCAGTTCTATGTCAGACAACTAAAATGTGCAAACTGACAAGACCTTTCTGCAGCAACACTTATATGGAGCCTATAAGCCACACCTATCTAATCAGCCCCCGTCGTTCCCAGGTGGGTGATTGGCCTGGTGTCAGCTGAGAGCTATCAACCAGCTGAGCCACAGGTTCACTCAGAGACAAAAACTAGCCTAAAAAACTACTACTTTTCGAATAAGGAGATAGCAGACACAAATAACACAGCCTAAGCACTTACCCACTGGAGCCAAAGTTAAATCACAGAGAGAGGTATCCACATAAGAGCAGTTCTATGTCAGACAACTAAAATGTGCAAACTGACAAGACCTTTCTGCAGCAACACTTATATGGAGCCTATAAGCCACGCCTATCTAATCAGCCCCCGTCGTTCCCAGGTGGGTGATTGGCCTGGTGTCAGCTGAGAGCTATCAACCAGCTATCAACCAGCTGAGCCACAGGTTCACTCAGAGACAAAAACTAGCCTAAAAAACTACTACTTTTAGAATAAGGAGATAGCAGACACAAATAACACAGCCTAAGCACTTACCCACTGGAGCCAAAGTTAAATCACAGAGAGAGGTATCCACAGAAGAGCAGTTCTATGTCAGACAACTAAAATGTGCAAACTGACAAGACCTTTCTGCAGCAACACTTATATGCAGCCTATAAGCCACGCCTATCTAATCAGCCCCCGTCGTTCCCAGGTGGGTGATTGGCCTGGTGTCAGCTGAGAGCTATCAACCAGCTATCAACCAGCTATCAACCAGCTGTTCACTCAGAGACAAAAACTAGCCTAAAAAACTACTACTTTTAGAATAAGGAGATAGCAGACACAAATAACACAGCCTAAGCACTTACCCACTGGAGCCAAAGTTAAATCACAGAGAGAGGTATCCACAGAAGAGCAGTTCTATGTCAGACAACTAAAATGTGCAAACTGACAAGACCTTTCTGCAGCAACACTTATATGCAGCCTATAAGCCACGCCTATCTAATCAGCCCCCGTCTTTCCCAGGTGGGTGATTGGCCTGGTGTCAGCTGAGAGCTATCAACCAGCTATCAACCAGCTGAGCCACAGGTTCACTCAGAGACAAAAACTTGCCTAAAAAACTACTACTTTTAGAATAAGGAGATAGCAGACACAAATAACACAGCCTAAGCACTTACCCACTGGAGCCAAAGTTAAATCACAGAGAGAGGAATCCACAGAAGAGCAGTTCTATGTCAGACAACTAAAATGTGCAAACTGACAAGACCTTTCTGCAGCAACACTTATATGGAGCCTATAAGCCACGCCTATCTAATCAGCCCCCGTCGTTCCCAGGTGGGTGATTGGCCTGGTGTCAGCTGAGAGCTATCAACCAGCTATCAACCAGCTGAGCCACAGGTTCACTCAGAGACAAAAACTAGCCTAAAAAACTACTACTTTTAGAATAAGGAGATAGCAGACACAAATAACACAGCCTAAGCACTTACCCACTGGAGCCAAAGTTAAATCACAGAGAGGTATCCACAGAAGAGCAGTTCTATGTCAGACAACTAAAATGTGCAAACTGACAAGACCTTTCTGCAGCAACACTTATATGGAGCCTATAAGCCACGCCTATCTAATCAGCCCCCGTCGTTCCCAGGTGGGTGATTGGCCTAATGTGTCAGCTGAGAGCTATCAACCAGCTATCAACCAGCTGAGCCACAGGTTCACTCAGAGACAAAAACTCGCCTAAAAAACTACTACTTTTAGAATAAGGAGATAGCAGACACAAATAACACAGCCTAAGCACTTACCCACTGGAGCCAAAGTTAAATCACAGAGAGAGGTATCCACAGAAGAGCAGTTCTATGTCAGACAACTAAAATGTGCAAACTGACAAGACCTTTCTGCAGCAACACTTATATGGAGCCTATAAGCCACGCCTATCTAATCAGCCCCCGTTGTTCCCAGGTGGGTGATTGGCCTGGTGTCAGCTGAGAGCTATCAACCAGCTATCAACCAGCTGAGCCACAGGTTCACTCAGAGACAAAAACTAGCCTAAAAAACTACTACTTTTAGAATAAGGAGATAGCAGACACAAATAACACAGCCTAAGCACTTACCCACTGGAGCCAAAGTTAAATCACAGAGAGAGGTATCCACAGAAGAGCAGTTCTATGTCAGACAACTAAAATGTGCAAACTGACAAGACCTTTCTGCAGCAACACTTATATGGAGCCTATAAGCCACGCCTATCTAATCAGCCCCCGTCGTTCACAGGTGGGTGATTGGCCTGTTGTCAGCTGAGAGCTATCAACCAGCTATCAACCAGCTGAGCCACAGGTTCACTCAGAGACAAAAACTTGCCTAAAAAACTACTACTTTTAGAATAAGGAGATAGCAGACACAAATAACACAGCCTAAGCACTTACCCACTGGAGCCAAAGTTAAATCACAGAGAGAGGAATCCACAGAAGAGCAGTTCTATGTCAGACAACTAAAATGTGCAAACTGACAAGACCTTTCTGCAGCAACACTTATATGGAGCCTATAAGCCACGCCTATCTAATCAGCCCCCGTCGTTCCCAGGTGGGTGATTGGCCTGGTGTCAGCTGAGAGCTATCAACCAGCTATCAACCAGCTGAGCCACAGGTTCACTCAGAGACAAAAACTCGCCTAAAAAACTACTACTTTTAGAATAAGGAGATAGCAGACACAAATAACACAGCCTAAGCACTTACCCACTGGAGCCAAAGTTAAATCACAGAGAGAGGTATCCACAGAAGAGCAGTTCTATGTCAGACAACTAAAATGTGCAAACTGACAAGACCTTTCTGCAGCAACACTTATATGGAGCCTATAAGCCACGCCTATCTAATCAGCCCCCGTTGTTCCCAGGTGGGTGATTGGCCTGGTGTCAGCTGAGAGCTATCAACCAGCTATCAACCAGCTGAGCCACAGGTTCACTCAGAGACAAAAACTAGCCTAAAAAACTACTACTTTTAGAATAAGGAGATAGCAGACACAAATAACACAGCCTAAGCACTTACCCACTGGAGCCAAAGTTAAATCACAGAGAGAGGTATCCACAGAAGAGCAGTTCTATGTCAGACAACTAAAATGTGCAAACTGACAAGACCTTTCTGCAGCAACACTTATATGGAGCCTATAAGCCACGCCTATCTAATCAGCCCCCGTCGTTCCCAGGTGGGTGATTGGCCTGGTGTCAGCTGAGAGCTATCAACCAGCTATCAACCAGCTGAGCCACAGGTTCACTCAGAGACAAAAACTAGCCTAAAAAACTACTACTTTTAGAATAAGGAGATAGCAGACACAAATAACACAGCCTAAGCACTTACCCACTGGAGCCAAAGTTAAATCACAGAGAGAGGTATCCACAGAAGAGCAGTTCTATGTCAGACAACTAAAATGTGCAAACTGACAAGACCTTTCTGCAGCAACACTTATATGGAGCCTATAAGCCACGCCTATCTAATCAGCCCACGTCGTTCCCAGGTGGGTGATTGGCCTGTTGTCAGCTGAGAGCTATCAACCAGCTATCAACCAGCTGAGCCACAGGTTCACTCAGAGACAAAAACTTGCCTAAAAAACTACTTCTTTTAGAATAAGGAGATAGCAGACACAAATAACACAGCCTAAGCACTTACCCACTGGAGCCAAAGTTAAATCACAGAGAGAGGAATCCACAGAAGAGCAGTTCTATGTCAGACAACTAAAATGTGCAAACTGACAAGACCTTTCTGCAGCAACACTTATATGGAGCCTATAAGCCACGCCTATCTAATCAGCCCCCGTCGTTCCCAGGTGGGTGATTGGCCTGGTGTCAGCTGAGAGCTATCAACCAGCTATCAACCAGCTGAGCCACAGGTTCACTCAGAGACAAAAACTAGCCTAAAAAACTACTACTTTTAGAATAAGGAGATAGCAGACACAAATAACACAGCCTAAGCACTTACCCACTGGAGCCAAAGTTAAATCACAGAGAGAGGTATCCACAGAAGAGCAGTTATATGTCAGACAACTAAAATGTGCAAACTGACAAGACCTTTCTGCAGCAACACTTATATGGAGCCTATAAGCCACGCCTATCTAATCAGCCCCCGTCGTTCCCAGGTGGGTGATTGGCCTGGTGTCAGCTGAGAGCTATCAACCAGCTATCAACCAGCTGAGCCACAGGTTCACTCAGAGACAAAAACTTGCCTAAAAAACTACTACTTTTAGAATAAGGAGATAGCAGACACAAATAACACAGCCTAAGCACTTACCCACTGGAGCCAAAGTTAAATCACAGAGAGAGGTATCCACAGAAGAGCAGTTCTATGTCAGACAACTAAAATGTGCAAACTGACAAGACCTTTCTGCAGCAACACTTATATGGAGCCTATAAGCCACACCTATCTAATCAGCCCCCGTCGTTCCCAGGTGGGTGATTGGCCTGGTGTCAGCTGAGAGCTATCAACCAGCTGAGCCACAGGTTCACTCAGAGACAAAAACTAGCCTAAAAAACTACTACTTTTCGAATAAGGAGATAGCAGACACAAATAACACAGCCTAAGCACTTACCCACTGGAGCCAAAGTTAAATCACAGAGAGAGGTATCCACAGAAGAGCAGTTCTATGTCAGACAACTAAAATGTGCAAACTGACAAGACCTTTCTGCAGCAACACTTATATGGAGCCTATAAGCCACACCTATCTAATCAGCCCACGTCGTTCCCAGGTGGGTGATTGGCCTGTTGTCAGCTGAGAGCTATCAACCAGCTATCAACCAGCTGAGCCACAGGTTCACTCAGAGACAAAAACTTGCCTAAAAAACTACTACTTTTAGAATAAGGAGATAGCAGACACAAATAACACAGCCTAAGCACTTACCCACTGGAGCCAAAGTTAAATCACAGAGAGAGGAATCCACAGAAGAGCAGTTCTATGTCAGACAACTAAAATGTGCAAACTGACAAGACCTTTCTGCAGCAACACTTATATGGAGCCTATAAGCCACGCCTATCTAATCAGCCCCCGTCGTTCCCAGGTGGGTGATTGGCCTGGTGTCAGCTGAGAGCTATCAACCAGCTATCAACCAGCTGAGCCACAGGTTCACTCAGAGACAAAAACTAGCCTAAAAAACTACTACTTTTAGAATAAGGAGATAGCAGACACAAATAACACAGCCTAAGCACTTACCCACTGGAGCCAAAGTTAAATCACAGAGAGAGGTATCCACAGAAGAGCAGTTATATGTCAGACAACTAAAATGTGCAAACTGACAAGACCTTTCTGCAGCAACACTTATATGGAGCCTATAAGCCACGCCTATCTAATCAGCCCCCGTCGTTCCCAGGTGGGTGATTGGCCTGGTGTCAGCTGAGAGCTATCAACCAGCTATCAACCAGCTGAGCCACAGGTTCACTCAGAGACAAAAACTTGCCTAAAAAACTACTACTTTTAGAATAAGGAGATAGCAGACACAAATAACACAGCCTAAGCACTTACCCACTGGAGCCAAAGTTAAATCACAGAGAGAGGTATCCACAGAAGAGCAGTTCTATGTCAGACAACTAAAATGTGCAAACTGACAAGACCTTTCTGCAGCAACACTTATATGGAGCCTATAAGCCACACCTATCTAATCAGCCCCCGTCGTTCCCAGGTGGGTGATTGGCCTGGTGTCAGCTGAGAGCTATCAACCAGCTGAGCCACAGGTTCACTCAGAGACAAAAACTAGCCTAAAAAACTACTACTTTTCGAATAAGGAGATAGCAGACACAAATAACACAGCCTAAGCACTTACCCACTGGAGCCAAAGTTAAATCACAGAGAGAGGTATCCACAGAAGAGCAGTTCTATGTCAGACAACTAAAATGTGCAAACTGACAAGACCTTTCTGCAGCAACACTTATATGGAGCCTATAAGCCACGCCTATCTAATCAGCCCCCGTCGTTCCCAGGTGGGTGATTGGCCTGGTGTCAGCTGAGAGCTATCAACCAGCTATCAACCAGCTGAGCCACAGGTTCACTCAGAGACAAAAACTAGCCTAAAAAACTACTACTTTTAGAATAAGGAGATAGCAGACACAAATAACACAGCCTAAGCACTTACCCACTGGAGCCAAAGTTAAATCACAGAGAGAGGTATCCACAGAAGAGCAGTTCTATGTCAGACAACTAAAATGTGCAAACTGACAAGACCTTTCTGCAGCAACACTTATATGCAGCCTATAAGCCACGCCTATCTAATCAGCCCCCATCGTTCCCAGGTGGGTGATTGGCCTGGTGTCAGCTGAGAGCTATCAACCAGCTATCAACCAGCTATCAACCAGCTGTTCACTCAGAGACAAAAACTAGCCTAAAAAACTACTACTTTTAGAATAAGGAGATAGCAGACACAAATAACACAGCCTAAGCACTTACCCACTGGAGCCAAAGTTAAATCACAGAGAGAGGTATCCACAGAAGAGCAGTTCTATGTCAGACAACTAAAATGTGCAAACTGACAAGACCTTTCTGCAGCAACACTTATATGCAGCCTATAAGCCACGCCTATCTAATCAGCCCCCGTCTTTCCCAGGTGGGTGATTGGCCTGGTGTCAGCTGAGAGCTATCAACCAGCTATCAACCAGCTGAGCCACAGGTTCACTCAGAGACAAAAACTTGCCTAAAAAACTACTACTTTTAGAATAAGGAGATAGCAGACACAAATAACACAGCCTAAGCACTTACCCACTGGAGCCAAAGTTAAATCACAGAGAGAGGAATCCACAGAAGAGCAGTTCTATGTCAGACAACTAAAATGTGCAAACTGACAAGACCTTTCTGCAGCAACACTTATATGGAGCCTATAAGCCACGCCTATCTAATCAGCCCCCGTCGTTCCCAGGTGGGTGATTGGCCTGGTGTCAGCTGAGAGCTATCAACCAGCTATCAACCAGCTGAGCCACAGGTTCACTCAGAGACAAAAACTAGCCTAAAAAACTACTACTTTTAGAATAAGGAGATAGCAGACACAAATAACACAGCCTAAGCACTTACCCACTGGAGCCAAAGTTAAATCACAGAGAGGTATCCACAGAAGAGCAGTTCTATGTCAGACAACTAAAATGTGCAAACTGACAAGACCTTTCTGCAGCAACACTTATATGGAGCCTATAAGCCACGCCTATCTAATCAGCCCCCGTCGTTCCCAGGTGGGTGATTGGCCTAATGTGTCAGCTGAGAGCTATCAACCAGCTATCAACCAGCTGAGCCACAGGTTCACTCAGAGACAAAAACTCGCCTAAAAAACTACTACCTTTAGAATAAGGAGATAGCAGACACAAATAACACAGCCTAAGCACTTACCCACTGGAGCCAAAGTTAAATCACAGAGAGAGGTATCCACAGAAGAGCAGTTCTATGTCAGACAACTAAAATGTGCAAACTGACAAGACCTTTCTGCAGCAACACTTATATGGAGCCTATAAGCCACGCCTATCTAATCAGCCCCCGTTGTTCCCAGGTGGGTGATTGGCCTGGTGTCAGCTGAGAGCTATCAACCAGCTATCAACCAGCTGAGCCACAGGTTCACTCAGAGACAAAAACTAGCCTAAAAAACTACTACTTTTAGAATAAGGAGATAGCAGACACAAATAACACAGCCTAAGCACTTACCCACTGGAGCCAAAGTTAAATCACAGAGAGAGGTATCCACAGAAGAGCAGTTCTATGTCAGACAACTAAAATGTGCAAACTGACAAGACCTTTCTGCAGCAACACTTATATGGAGCCTATAAGCCACGCCTATCTAATCAGCCCCCGTCGTTCACAGGTGGGTGATTGGCCTGTTGTCAGCTGAGAGCTATCAACCAGCTATCAACCAGCTGAGCCACAGGTTCACTCAGAGACAAAAACTTGCCTAAAAAACTACTACTTTTAGAATAAGGAGATAGCAGACACAAATAACACAGCCTAAGCACTTACCCACTGGAGCCAAAGTTAAATCACAGAGAGAGGAATCCACAGAAGAGCAGTTCTATGTCAGACAACTAAAATGTGCAAACTGACAAGACCTTTCTGCAGCAACACTTATATGGAGCCTATAAGCCACGCCTATCTAATCAGCCCCCGTCGTTCCCAGGTGGGTGATTGGCCTCGTGTCAGCTGAGAGCTATCAACCAGCTATCAACCAGCTGAGCCACAGGTTCACTCAGAGACAAAAACTAGCCTAAAAAACTACTACTTTTAGAATAAGGAGATAGCAGACACAAATAACACAGCCTAAGCACTTACCCACTGGAGCCAAAGTTAAATCACAGAGAGAGGTATCCACAGAAGAGCAGTTCTATGTCAGACAACTAAAATGTGCAAACTGACAAGACCTTTCTGCAGCAACACTTATATGGAGCCTATAAGCCACGCCTATCTAATCAGCCCCCGTTGTTCCCAGGTGGGTGATTGGCCTGTTGTCAGCTGAGAGCTATCAACCAGCTATCAACCAGCTGAGCCACAGGTTCACTCAGAGACAAAAACTAGCCTAAAAAACTACTACTTTTAGAATAAGGAGATAGCAGACACAAATAACACAGCCTAAGCACTTACCCACTGGAGCCAAAGTTAAATCACAGAGAGAGGTATCCACAGAAGAGCAGTTCTATGTCAGACAACTAAAATGTGCAAACTGACAAGACCTTTCTGCAGCAACACTTATATGGAGCCTATAAGCCACGCCTATCTAATCAGCCCCCGTTGTTCCCAGGTGGGTGATTGGCCTGTTGTCAGCTGAGAGCTATCAACCAGCTATCAACCAGCTGAGCCACAGGTTCACTCAGAGACAAAAACTAGCCTAAAAAACTACTACTTTTAGAATAAGGAGATAGCAGACACAAATAACACAGCCTAAGCACTTACCCACTGGAGCCAAAGTTAAATCACAGAGAGAGGTATCCACAGAAGAGCAGTTCTATGTCAGACAACTAAAATGTGCAAACTGACAAGACCTTTCTGCAGCAACACTTATATGGAGCCTATAAGCCACGCCTATCTAATCAGCCCCCGTCGTTCCCAGGTGGGTGATTGGCCTGGTGTCAGCTGAGAGCTATCAACCAGCTGAGCCACAGGTTCACTCAGAGACAAAAACTAGCCTAAAAAACTACTACTTTTAGAATAAGGAGATAGCAGACACAAATAACACAGCCTAAGCACTTACCCACTGGAGCCAAAGTTAAATCACAGAGAGAGGTATCCACAGAAGAGCAGTTCTATGTCAGACAACTAAAATGTGCAAACTGACAAGACCTTTCTGCAGCAACACCTATATGGAGCCTATAAGCCACGCCTATCTAATCAGCCCCCGTCGTTCCCAGGTGGGTGATTGGCCTGGTGTCAGCTGAGAGCTATCAACCAGCTATCAATCAGCTGAGCCACAGGTTCACTCAGAGACAAAAACTAGCCTAAAAAACTACTACTTTTAGAATAAGGAGATAGCAGACACAAATAACACAGCCTAAGCACTTACCCACTGGAGCCAAAGTTAAATCACAGAGAGAGGTATCCACAGAAGAGCAGTTCTATGTCAGACAACTAAAATGTGCAAACTGACAAGACCTTTCTGCAGCAACACTTATATGGAGCCTATAAGCCACGCCTATCTAATCAGCCCCCGTCGTTCCCAGGTGGGTGATTGGCCTGGTGTCAGCTGAGAGCTATCAACCAGCTGAGCCACAGGTTCACTCAGAGACAAAGACTAGCCTAAAAAACTACTACTTTTCGAATAAGGAGATAGCAGACACAAATAACACAGCCTAAGCACTTACCCACTGGAGCCAAAGTTAAATCACAGAGAGAGGTATCCACAGAAGAGCAGTTCTATGTCAGACAACTAAAATGTGCAAACTGACAAGACCTTTCTGCAGCAACACTTATATGCAGCCTATAAGCCACGCCTATCTAATCAGCCCCCGTCGTTCCCAGGTGGGTGATTGGCCTGGTGTCAGCTGAGAGCTATCAACCAGCTATCAACCAGCTGAGCCACAGGTTCACTCAGAGACAAAAACTTGCCTAAAAAACTACTACTTTTAGAATAAGGAGATAGCAGACACAAATAACACAGCCTAAGCACTTACCCACTAGAGCCAAAGTTAAATCACAGAGAGAGGTATCCACAGAAGAGCAGTTCTATGTCAGACAACTAAAATGTGCAAACTGACAAGACCTTTCTGCAGCAACACTTATATGGAGCCTATAAGCCACGCCTATCTAATCAGCCCCCGTCGTTCCCAGGTGGGTGATTGGCCTGGTGTCAGCTGAGAGCTATCAACCAGCTATCAACCAGCTGTTCACTCAGAGACAAAAACTAGCCTAAAAAACTACTACTTTTAGAATAAGGAGATAGCAGACACAAATAACACAGCCTAAGCACTTACCCACTGGAGCCAAAGTTAAATCACAGAGAGAGGTATCCACAGAAGAGCAGTTCTATGTCAGACAACTAAAATGTGCAAACTGACAAGACCTTTCTGCAGCAACACTTATATGCAGCCTATAAGCCACGCCTATCTAATCAGCCCCCGTCTTTCCCAGGTGGGTGATTGGCCTGGTGTCAGCTGAGAGCTATCAACCAGCTATCAACCAGCTGAGCCACAGGTTCACTCAGAGACAAAAACTTGCCTAAAAAACTACTACTTTTAGAATAAGGAGATAGCAGACACAAATAACACAGCCTAAGCACTTACCCACTGGAGCCAAAGTTAAATCACAGAGAGAGGAATCCACAGAAGAGCAGTTCTATGTCAGACAACTAAAATGTGCAAACTGACAAGACCTTTCTGCAGCAACACTTATATGGAGCCTATAAGCCACGCCTATCTAATCAGCCCCCGTCGTTCCCAGGTGGGTGATTGGCCTGGTGTCAGCTGAGAGCTATCAACCAGCTATCAACCAGCTGAGCCACAGGTTCACTCAGAGACAAAAACTAGCCTAAACAACTACTACTTTTAGAATAAGGAGATAGCAGACACAAATAACACAGCCTAAGCACTTACCCACTGGAGCCAAAGTTAAATCACAGAGAGAGGTATCCACAGAAGAGCAGTTCTATGTCAGACAACTAAAATGTGCAAACTGACAAGACCTTTCTGCAGCAACACTTATATGGAGCCTATAAGCCACGCCTATCTAATCAGCCCCCGTCGTTCCCAGGTGGGTGATTGGCCTGGTGTCAGCTGAGAGCTATCAACCAGCTATCAACCAGCTGAGCCACAGGTTCACTCAGAGACAAAAACTCGCCTAAAATACTACTACTTTTAGAATAAGGAGATAGCAGACACAAATAACACAGCCTAAGCACTTACCCACTGGAGCCAAAGTTAAATCACAGAGAGAGGTATCCACAGAAGAGCAGTTCTATGTCAGACAACTAAAATGTGCAAACTGACAAGACCTTTCTGCAGCAACACTTATATGCAGCCTATAAGCCACGCCTATCTAATCAGCCCCCGTCGTTCCCAGGTGGGTGATTGGCCTGGTGTCAGCTGAGAGCTATCAACCAGCTATCAACCAGCTGAGCCACAGGTTCACTCAGAGACAAAAACTTGCCTAAAAAACTACTACTTTTAGAATAAGGAGATAGCAGACACAAATAACACAGCCTAAGCACTTACCCACTAGAGCCAAAGTTAAATCACAGAGAGAGGTATCCACAGAAGAGCAGTTCTATGTCAGACAACTAAAATGTGCAAACTGACAAGACCTTTCTGCAGCAACACTTATATGGAGCCTATAAGCCACGCCTATCTAATCAGCCCCCGTCGTTCCCAGGTGGGTGATTGGCCTGGTGTCAGCTGAGAGCTATCAACCAGCTATCAACCAGCTGTTCACTCAGAGACAAAAACTAGCCTAAAAAACTACTACTTTTAGAATAAGGAGATAGCAGACACAAATAACACAGCCTAAGCACTTACCCACTGGAGCCAAAGTTAAATCACAGAGAGAGGTATCCACAGAAGAGCAGTTCTATGTCAGACAACTAAAATGTGCAAACTGACAAGACCTTTCTGCAGCAACACTTATATGCAGCCTATAAGCCACGCCTATCTAATCAGCCCCCGTCTTTCCCAGGTGGGTGATTGGCCTGGTGTCAGCTGAGAGCTATCAACCAGCTATCAACCAGCTGAGCCACAGGTTCACTCAGAGACAAAAACTTGCCTAAAAAACTACTACTTTTAGAATAAGGAGATAGCAGACACAAATAACACAGCCTAAGCACTTACCCACTGGAGCCAAAGTTAAATCACAGAGAGAGGAATCCACAGAAGAGCAGTTCTATGTCAGACAACTAAAATGTGCAAACTGACAAGACCTTTCTGCAGCAACACTTATATGGAGCCTATAAGCCACGCCTATCTAATCAGCCCCCGTCGTTCCCAGGTGGGTGATTGGCCTGGTGTCAGCTGAGAGCTATCAACCAGCTATCAACCAGCTGAGCCACAGGTTCACTCAGAGACAAAAACTAGCCTAAAAAACTACTACTTTTAGAATAAGGAGATAGCAGACACAAATAACACAGCCTAAGCACTTACCCACTGGAGCCAAAGTTAAATCACAGAGAGAGGTATCCACAGAAGAGCAGTTCTATGTCAGACAACTAAAATGTGCAAACTGACAAGACCTTTCTGCAGCAACACTTATATGGAGCCTATAAGCCACGCCTATCTAATCAGCCCCCGTCGTTCCCAGGTGGGTGATTGGCCTGGTGTCAGCTGAGAGCTATCAACCAGCTATCAACCAGCTGAGCCACAGGTTCACTCAGAGACAAAAACTCGCCTAAAAAACTACTACTTTTAGAATAAGGAGATAGCAGACACAAATAACACAGCCTAAGCACTTACCCACTGGAGCCAAAGTTAAATCACAGAGAGAGGTATCCACAGAAGAGCAGTTCTATGTCAGACAACTAAAATGTGCAAACTGACAAGACCTTTCTGCAGCAACACTTATATGGAGCCTATAAGCCACGCCTATCTAATCAGCCCCCGTTGTTCCCAGGTGGGTGATTGGCCTGGTGTCAGCTGAGAGCTATCAACCAGCTATCAACCAGCTGAGCCACAGGTTCACTCAGAGACAAAAACTAGCCTAAAAAACTACTACTTTTAGAATAAGGAGATAGCAGACACAAATAACACAGCCTAAGCACTTACCCACTGGAGCCAAAGTTAAATCACAGAGAGAGGTATCCACAGAAGAGCAGTTCTATGTCAGACAACTAAAATGTGCAAACTGACAAGACCTTTCTGCAGCAACACTTATATGGAGCCTATAAGCCACGCCTATCTAATCAGCCCCCGTCGTTCCCAGGTGGGTGATTGGCCTGGTGTCAGCTGAGAGCTATCAACCAGCTATCAACCAGCTGTTCACTCAGAGACAAAAACTAGCCTAAAAAACTACTACTTTTAGAATAAGGAGATAGCAGACACAAATAACACAGCCTAAGCACTTACCCACTGGAGCCAAAGTTAAATCACAGAGAGAGGTATCCACAGAAGAGCAGTTCTATGTCAGACAACTAAAATGTGCAAACTGACAAGACCTTTCTGCAGCAACACTTATATGCAGCCTATAAGCCACGCCTATCTAATCAGCCCCCGTCTTTCCCAGGTGGGTGATTGGCCTGGTGTCAGCTGAGAGCTATCAACCAGCTATCAACCAGCTGAGCCACAGGTTCACTCAGAGACAAAAACTTGCCTAAAAAACTACTACTTTTAGAATAAGGAGATAGCAGACACAAATAACACAGCCTAAGCACTTACCCACTGGAGCCAAAGTTAAATCACAGAGAGAGGAATCCACAGAAGAGCAGTTCTATGTCAGACAACTAAAATGTGCAAACTGACAAGACCTTTCTGCAGCAACACTTATATGGAGCCTATAAGCCACGCCTATCTAATCAGCCCCCGTCGTTCCCAGGTGGGTGATTGGCCTGGTGTCAGCTGAGAGCTATCAACCAGCTATCAACCAGCTGAGCCACAGGTTCACTCAGAGACAAAAACTAGCCTAAAAAACTACTACTTTTAGAATAAGGAGATAGCAGACACAAATAACACAGCCTAAGCACTTACCCACTGAAGCCAAAGTTAAATCACAGAGAGAGGTATCCACAGAAGAGCAGTTCTATGTCAGACAACTAAAATGTGCAAACTGACAAGACCTTTCTGCAGCAACACTTATATGGAGCCTATAAGCCACGCCTATCTAATCAGCCCCCGTCGTTCCCAGGTGGGTGATTGGCCTGGTGTCAGCTGAGAGCTATCAACCAGCTATCAACCAGCTGAGCCACAGGTTCACTCAGAGACAAAAACTCGCCTAAAAAACTACTACTTTTAGAATAAGGAGATAGCAGACACAAATAACACAGCCTAAGCACTTACCCACTGGAGCCAAAGTTAAATCACAGAGAGAGGTATCCACAGAAGAGCAGTTCTATGTCAGACAACTAAAATGTGCAAACTGACAAGACCTTTCTGCAGCAACACTTATATGGAGCCTATAAGCCACGCCTATCTAATCAGCCCCCGTTGTTCCCAGGTGGGTGATTGGCCTGGTGTCAGCTGAGAGCTATCAACCAGCTATCAACCAGCTGAGCCACAGGTTCACTCAGAGACAAAAACTAGCCTAAAAAACTACTACTTTTAGAATAAGGAGATAGCAGACACAAATAACACAGCCTAAGCACTTACCCACTGGAGCCAAAGTTAAATCACAGAGAGAGGTATCCACAGAAGAGCAGTTCTATGTCAGACAACTAAAATGTGCAAACTGACAAGACCTTTCTGCAGCAACACTTATATGGAGCCTATAAGCCACGCCTATCTAATCAGCCCCCGTCGTTCCCAGGTGGGTGATTGGCCTGGTGTCAGCTGAGAGCTATCAACCAGCTGAGCCACAGGTTCACTCAGAGACAAAGACTAGCCTAAAAAACTACTACTTTTCGAATAAGGAGATAGCAGACACAAATAACACAGCCTAAGCACTTACCCACTGGAGCCAAAGTTAAATCACAGAGAGAGGTATCCACAGAAGAGCAGTTCTATGTCAGACAACTAAAATGTGCAAACTGACAAGACCTTTCTGCAGCAACACTTATATGCAGCCTATAAGCCACGCCTATCTAATCAGCCCCCGTCGTTCCCAGGTGGGTGATTGGCCTGGTGTCAGCTGAGAGCTATCAACCAGCTATCAACCAGCTGAGCCACAGGTTCACTCAGAGACAAAAACTTGCCTAAAAAACTACTACTTTTAGAATAAGGAGATAGCAGACACAAATAACACAGCCTAAGCACTTACCCACTAGAGCCAAAGTTAAATCACAGAGAGAGGTATCCACAGAAGAGCAGTTCTATGTCAGACAACTAAAATGTGCAAACTGACAAGACCTTTCTGCAGCAACACTTATATGGAGCCTATAAGCCACGCCTATCTAATCAGCCCCCGTCGTTCCCAGGTGGGTGATTGGCCTGGTGTCAGCTGAGAGCTATCAACCAGCTATCAACCAGCTGTTCACTCAGAGACAAAAACTAGCCTAAAAAACTACTACTTTTAGAATAAGGAGATAGCAGACACAAATAACACAGCCTAAGCACTTACCCACTGGAGCCAAAGTTAAATCACAGAGAGAGGTATCCACAGAAGAGCAGTTCTATGTCAGACAACTAAAATGTGCAAACTGACAAGACCTTTCTGCAGCAACACTTATATGCAGCCTATAAGCCACGCCTATCTAATCAGCCCCCGTCTTTCCCAGGTGGGTGATTGGCCTGGTGTCAGCTGAGAGCTATCAACCAGCTATCAACCAGCTGAGCCACAGGTTCACTCAGAGACAAAAACTTGCCTAAAAAACTACTACTTTTAGAATAAGGAGATAGCAGACACAAATAACACAGCCTAAGCACTTACCCACTGGAGCCAAAGTTAAATCACAGAGAGAGGAATCCACAGAAGAGCAGTTCTATGTCAGACAACTAAAATGTGCAAACTGACAAGACCTTTCTGCAGCAACACTTATATGGAGCCTATAAGCCACGCCTATCTAATCAGCCCCCGTCGTTCCCAGGTGGGTGATTGGCCTGGTGTCAGCTGAGAGCTATCAACCAGCTATCAACCAGCTGAGCCACAGGTTCACTCAGAGACAAAAACTAGCCTAAACAACTACTACTTTTAGAATAAGGAGATAGCAGACACAAATAACACAGCCTAAGCACTTACCCACTGGAGCCAAAGTTAAATCACAGAGAGAGGTATCCACAGAAGAGCAGTTCTATGTCAGACAACTAAAATGTGCAAACTGACAAGACCTTTCTGCAGCAACACTTATATGGAGCCTATAAGCCACGCCTATCTAATCAGCCCCCGTCGTTCCCAGGTGGGTGATTGGCCTGGTGTCAGCTGAGAGCTATCAACCAGCTATCAACCAGCTGAGCCACAGGTTCACTCAGAGACAAAAACTCGCCTAAAATACTACTACTTTTAGAATAAGGAGATAGCAGACACAAATAACACAGCCTAAGCACTTACCCACTGGAGCCAAAGTTAAATCACAGAGAGAGGTATCCACAGAAGAGCAGTTCTATGTCAGACAACTAAAATGTGCAAACTGACAAGACCTTTCTGCAGCAACACTTATATGCAGCCTATAAGCCACGCCTATCTAATCAGCCCCCGTCGTTCCCAGGTGGGTGATTGGCCTGGTGTCAGCTGAGAGCTATCAACCAGCTATCAACCAGCTGAGCCACAGGTTCACTCAGAGACAAAAACTTGCCTAAAAAACTACTACTTTTAGAATAAGGAGATAGCAGACACAAATAACACAGCCTAAGCACTTACCCACTAGAGCCAAAGTTAAATCACAGAGAGAGGTATCCACAGAAGAGCAGTTCTATGTCAGACAACTAAAATGTGCAAACTGACAAGACCTTTCTGCAGCAACACTTATATGGAGCCTATAAGCCACGCCTATCTAATCAGCCCCCGTCGTTCCCAGGTGGGTGATTGGCCTGGTGTCAGCTGAGAGCTATCAACCAGCTATCAACCAGCTGTTCACTCAGAGACAAAAACTAGCCTAAAAAACTACTACTTTTAGAATAAGGAGATAGCAGACACAAATAACACAGCCTAAGCACTTACCCACTGGAGCCAAAGTTAAATCACAGAGAGAGGTATCCACAGAAGAGCAGTTCTATGTCAGACAACTAAAATGTGCAAACTGACAAGACCTTTCTGCAGCAACACTTATATGCAGCCTATAAGCCACGCCTATCTAATCAGCCCCCGTCTTTCCCAGGTGGGTGATTGGCCTGGTGTCAGCTGAGAGCTATCAACCAGCTATCAACCAGCTGAGCCACAGGTTCACTCAGAGACAAAAACTTGCCTAAAAAACTACTACTTTTAGAATAAGGAGATAGCAGACACAAATAACACAGCCTAAGCACTTACCCACTGGAGCCAAAGTTAAATCACAGAGAGAGGAATCCACAGAAGAGCAGTTCTATGTCAGACAACTAAAATGTGCAAACTGACAAGACCTTTCTGCAGCAACACTTATATGGAGCCTATAAGCCACGCCTATCTAATCAGCCCCCGTCGTTCCCAGGTGGGTGATTGGCCTGGTGTCAGCTGAGAGCTATCAACCAGCTATCAACCAGCTGAGCCACAGGTTCACTCAGAGACAAAAACTAGCCTAAAAAACTACTACTTTTAGAATAAGGAGATAGCAGACACAAATAACACAGCCTAAGCACTTACCCACTGGAGCCAAAGTTAAATCACAGAGAGAGGTATCCACAGAAGAGCAGTTCTATGTCAGACAACTAAAATGTGCAAACTGACAAGACCTTTCTGCAGCAACACTTATATGGAGCCTATAAGCCACGCCTATCTAATCAGCCCCCGTCGTTCCCAGGTGGGTGATTGGCCTGGTGTCAGCTGAGAGCTATCAACCAGCTATCAACCAGCTGAGCCACAGGTTCACTCAGAGACAAAAACTCGCCTAAAAAACTACTACTTTTAGAATAAGGAGATAGCAGACACAAATAACACAGCCTAAGCACTTACCCACTGGAGCCAAAGTTAAATCACAGAGAGAGGTATCCACAGAAGAGCAGTTCTATGTCAGACAACTAAAATGTGCAAACTGACAAGACCTTTCTGCAGCAACACTTATATGGAGCCTATAAGCCACGCCTATCTAATCAGCCCCCGTTGTTCCCAGGTGGGTGATTGGCCTGGTGTCAGCTGAGAGCTATCAACCAGCTATCAACCAGCTGAGCCACAGGTTCACTCAGAGACAAAAACTAGCCTAAAAAACTACTACTTTTAGAATAAGGAGATAGCAGACACAAATAACACAGCCTAAGCACTTACCCACTGGAGCCAAAGTTAAATCACAGAGAGAGGTATCCACAGAAGAGCAGTTCTATGTCAGACAACTAAAATGTGCAAACTGACAAGACCTTTCTGCAGCAACACTTATATGGAGCCTATAAGCCACGCCTATCTAATCAGCCCCCGTCGTTCCCAGGTGGGTGATTGGCCTGGTGTCAGCTGAGAGCTATCAACCAGCTATCAACCAGCTGTTCACTCAGAGACAAAAACTAGCCTAAAAAACTACTACTTTTAGAATAAGGAGATAGCAGACACAAATAACACAGCCTAAGCACTTACCCACTGGAGCCAAAGTTAAATCACAGAGAGAGGTATCCACAGAAGAGCAGTTCTATGTCAGACAACTAAAATGTGCAAACTGACAAGACCTTTCTGCAGCAACACTTATATGCAGCCTATAAGCCACGCCTATCTAATCAGCCCCCGTCTTTCCCAGGTGGGTGATTGGCCTGGTGTCAGCTGAGAGCTATCAACCAGCTATCAACCAGCTGAGCCACAGGTTCACTCAGAGACAAAAACTTGCCTAAAAAACTACTACTTTTAGAATAAGGAGATAGCAGACACAAATAACACAGCCTAAGCACTTACCCACTGGAGCCAAAGTTAAATCACAGAGAGAGGAATCCACAGAAGAGCAGTTCTATGTCAGACAACTAAAATGTGCAAACTGACAAGACCTTTCTGCAGCAACACTTATATGGAGCCTATAAGCCACGCCTATCTAATCAGCCCCCGTCGTTCCCAGGTGGGTGATTGGCCTGGTGTCAGCTGAGAGCTATCAACCAGCTATCAACCAGCTGAGCCACAGGTTCACTCAGAGACAAAAACTAGCCTAAAAAACTACTACTTTTAGAATAAGGAGATAGCAGACACAAATAACACAGCCTAAGCACTTACCCACTGAAGCCAAAGTTAAATCACAGAGAGAGGTATCCACAGAAGAGCAGTTCTATGTCAGACAACTAAAATGTGCAAACTGACAAGACCTTTCTGCAGCAACACTTATATGGAGCCTATAAGCCACGCCTATCTAATCAGCCCCCGTCGTTCCCAGGTGGGTGATTGGCCTGGTGTCAGCTGAGAGCTATCAACCAGCTATCAACCAGCTGAGCCACAGGTTCACTCAGAGACAAAAACTCGCCTAAAAAACTACTACTTTTAGAATAAGGAGATAGCAGACACAAATAACACAGCCTAAGCACTTACCCACTGGAGCCAAAGTTAAATCACAGAGAGAGGTATCCACAGAAGAGCAGTTCTATGTCAGACAACTAAAATGTGCAAACTGACAAGACCTTTCTGCAGCAACACTTATATGGAGCCTATAAGCCACGCCTATCTAATCAGCCCCCGTTGTTCCCAGGTGGGTGATTGGCCTGGTGTCAGCTGAGAGCTATCAACCAGCTATCAACCAGCTGAGCCACAGGTTCACTCAGAGACAAAAACTAGCCTAAAAAACTACTACTTTTAGAATAAGGAGATAGCAGACACAAATAACACAGCCTAAGCACTTACCCACTGGAGCCAAAGTTAAATCACAGAGAGAGGTATCCACAGAAGAGCAGTTCTATGTCAGACAACTAAAATGTGCAAACTGACAAGACCTTTCTGCAGCAACACTTATATGGAGCCTATAAGCCACGCCTATCTAATCAGCCCCCGTCGTTCCCAGGTGGGTGATTGGCCTGGTGTCAGCTGAGAGCTATCAACCAGCTATCAACCAGCTGAGCCACAGGTTCACTCAGAGACAAAAACTAGCCTAAAAAACTACTACTTTTAGAATAAGGAGATAGCAGACACAAATAACACAGCCTAAGCACTTACCCACTGGAGCCAAAGTTAAATCACAGAGAGAGGTATCCACAGAAGAGCAGTTCTATGTCAGACAACTAAAATGTGCAAACTGACAAGACCTTTCTGCAGCAACACTTATATGGAGCCTATAAGCCACGCCTATCTAATCAGCCCCCGTTGTTCCCAGGTGGGTGATTGGCCTGGTGTCAGCTGAGAGCTATCAACCAGCTATCAACCAGCTGAGCCACAGGTTCACTCAGAGACAAAAACTAGCCTAAAAAACTACTACTTTTAGAATAAGGAGATAGCAGACACAAATAACACAGCCTAAGCACTTACCCACTGGAGCCAAAGTTAAATCACAGAGAGAGGTATCCACAGAAGAGCAGTTCTATGTCAGACAACTAAAATGTGCAAACTGACAAGACCTTTCTGCAGCAACACTTATATGGAGCCTATAAGCCACGCCTATCTAATCAGCCCCCGTCGTTCACAGGTGGGTGATTGGCCTGTTGTCAGCTGAGAGCTATCAACCAGCTATCAACCAGCTGAGCCACAGGTTCACTCAGAGACAAAAACTTGCCTAAAAAACTACTACTTTTAGAATAAGGAGATAGCAGACACAAATAACACAGCCTAAGCACTTACCCACTGGAGCCAAAGTTAAATCACAGAGAGAGGAATCCACAGAAGAGCAGTTCTATGTCAGACAACTAAAATGTGCAAACTGACAAGACCTTTCTGCAGCAACACTTATATGGAGCCTATAAGCCACGCCTATCTAATCAGCCCCCGTCGTTCCCAGGTGGGTGATTGGCCTCGTGTCAGCTGAGAGCTATCAACCAGCTATCAACCAGCTGAGCCACAGGTTCACTCAGAGACAAAAACTAGCCTAAAAAACTACTACTTTTAGAATAAGGAGATAGCAGACACAAATAACACAGCCTAAGCACTTACCCACTGGAGCCAAAGTTAAATCACAGAGAGAGGTATCCACAGAAGAGCAGTTCTATGTCAGACAACTAAAATGTGCAAACTGACAAGACCTTTCTGCAGCAACACTTATATGGAGCCTATAAGCCACGCCTATCTAATCAGCCCCCGTTGTTCCCAGGTGGGTGATTGGCCTGGTGTCAGCTGAGAGCTATCAACCAGCTATCAACCAGCTGAGCCACAGGTTCACTCAGAGACAAAAACTAGCCTAAAAAACTACTACTTTTAGAATAAGGAGATAGCAGACACAAATAACACAGCCTAAGCACTTACCCACTGGAGCCAAAGTTAAATCACAGAGAGAGGTATCCACAGAAGAGCAGTTCTATGTCAGACAACTAAAATGTGCAAACTGACAAGACCTTTCTGCAGCAACACTTATATGGAGCCTATAAGCCACGCCTATCTAATCAGCCCCCGTCGTTCCCAGGTGGGTGATTGGCCTGGTGTCAGCTGAGAGCTATCAACCAGCTGAGCCACAGGTTCACTCAGAGACAAAAACTAGCCTAAAAAACTACTACTTTTAGAATAAGGAGATAGCAGACACAAATAACACAGCCTAAGCACTTACCCACTGGAGCCAAAGTTAAATCACAGAGAGAGGTATCCACAGAAGAGCAGTTCTATGTCAGACAACTAAAATGTGCAAACTGACAAGACCTTTCTGCAGCAACACCTATATGGAGCCTATAAGCCACGCCTATCTAATCAGCCCCCGTCGTTCCCAGGTGGGTGATTGGCCTGGTGTCAGCTGAGAGCTATCAACCAGCTATCAATCAGCTGAGCCACAGGTTCACTCAGAGACAAAAACTAGCCTAAAAAACTACTACTTTTAGAATAAGGAGATAGCAGACACAAATAACACAGCCTAAGCACTTACCCACTGGAGCCAAAGTTAAATCACAGAGAGAGGTATCCACAGAAGAGCAGTTCTATGTCAGACAACTAAAATGTGCAAACTGACAAGACCTTTCTGCAGCAACACTTATATGGAGCCTATAAGCCACGCCTATCTAATCAGCCCCCGTCGTTCCCAGGTGGGTGATTGGCCTGGTGTCAGCTGAGAGCTATCAACCAGCTGAGCCACAGGTTCACTCAGAGACAAAGACTAGCCTAAAAAACTACTACTTTTCGAATAAGGAGATAGCAGACACAAATAACACAGCCTAAGCACTTACCCACTGGAGCCAAAGTTAAATCACAGAGAGAGGTATCCACAGAAGAGCAGTTCTATGTCAGACAACTAAAATGTGCAAACTGACAAGACCTTTCTGCAGCAACACTTATATGCAGCCTATAAGCCACGCCTATCTAATCAGCCCCCGTCGTTCCCAGGTGGGTGATTGGCCTGGTGTCAGCTGAGAGCTATCAACCAGCTATCAACCAGCTGAGCCACAGGTTCACTCAGAGACAAAAACTAGCCTAAAAAACTACTACTTTTAGAATAAGGAGATAGCAGACACAAATAACACAGCCTAAGCACTTACCCACTGGAGCCAAAGTTAAATCACAGAGAGAGGTATCCACAGAAGAGCAGTTCTATGTCAGACAACTAAAATGTGCAAACTGACAAGACCTTTCTGCAGCAACACTTATATGCAGCCTATAAGCCACGCCTATCTAATCAGCCCCCGTCTTTCCCAGGTGGGTGATTGGCCTGGTGTCAGCTGAGAGCTATCAACCAGCTATCAACCAGCTGAGCCACAGGTTCACTCAGACAAAAACTTGCCTAAAAAACTACTACTTTTAGAATAAGGAGATAGCAGACACAAATAACACAGCCTAAGCACTTACCCACTGGAGCCAAAGTTAAATCACAGAGAGAGGAATCCACAGAAGAGCAGTTCTATGTCAGACAACTAAAATGTGCAAACTGACAAGACCTTTCTGCAGCAACACTTATATGGAGCCTATAAGCCACGCCTATCTAATCAGCCCCCGTCGTTCCCAGGTGGGTGATTGGCCTGGTGTCAGCTGAGAGCTATCAACCAGCTATCAACCAGCTGAGCCACAGGTTCACTCAGAGACAAAAACTAGCCTAAACAACTACTACTTTTAGAATAAGGAGATAGCAGACACAAATAACACAGCCTAAGCACTTACCCACTGGAGCCAAAGTTAAATCACAGAGAGAGGTATCCACAGAAGAGCAGTTCTATGTCAGACAACTAAAATGTGCAAACTGACAAGACCTTTCTGCAGCAACACTTATATGGAGCCTATAAGCCACGCCTATCTAATCAGCCCCCGTCGTTCCCAGGTGGGTGATTGGCCTGGTGTCAGCTGAGAGCTATCAACCAGCTATCAACCAGCTGAGCCACAGGTTCACTCAGAGACAAAAACTCGCCTAAAATACTACTACTTTTAGAATAAGGAGATAGCAGACACAAATAACACAGCCTAAGCACTTACCCACTGGAGCCAAAGTTAAATCACAGAGAGAGGTATCCACAGAAGAGCAGTTCTATGTCAGACAACTAAAATGTGCAAACTGACAAGACCTTTCTGCAGCAACACTTATATGCAGCCTATAAGCCACGCCTATCTAATCAGCCCCCGTCGTTCCCAGGTGGGTGATTGGCCTGGTGTCAGCTGAGAGCTATCAACCAGCTATCAACCAGCTGAGCCACAGGTTCACTCAGAGACAAAAACTTGCCTAAAAAACTACTACTTTTAGAATAAGGAGATAGCAGACACAAATAACACAGCCTAAGCACTTACCCACTAGAGCCAAAGTTAAATCACAGAGAGAGGTATCCACAGAAGAGCAGTTCTATGTCAGACAACTAAAATGTGCAAACTGACAAGACCTTTCTGCAGCAACACTTATATGGAGCCTATAAGCCACGCCTATCTAATCAGCCCCCGTCGTTCCCAGGTGGGTGATTGGCCTGGTGTCAGCTGAGAGCTATCAACCAGCTATCAACCAGCTGTTCACTCAGAGACAAAAACTAGCCTAAAAAACTACTACTTTTAGAATAAGGAGATAGCAGACACAAATAACACAGCCTAAGCACTTACCCACTGGAGCCAAAGTTAAATCACAGAGAGAGGTATCCACAGAAGAGCAGTTCTATGTCAGACAACTAAAATGTGCAAACTGACAAGACCTTTCTGCAGCAACACTTATATGCAGCCTATAAGCCACGCCTATCTAATCAGCCCCCGTCTTTCCCAGGTGGGTGATTGGCCTGGTGTCAGCTGAGAGCTATCAACCAGCTATCAACCAGCTGAGCCACAGGTTCACTCAGAGACAAAAACTTGCCTAAAAAACTACTACTTTTAGAATAAGGAGATAGCAGACACAAATAACACAGCCTAAGCACTTACCCACTGGAGCCAAAGTTAAATCACAGAGAGAGGAATCCACAGAAGAGCAGTTCTATGTCAGACAACTAAAATGTGCAAACTGACAAGACCTTTCTGCAGCAACACTTATATGGAGCCTATAAGCCACGCCTATCTAATCAGCCCCCGTCGTTCCCAGGTGGGTGATTGGCCTGGTGTCAGCTGAGAGCTATCAACCAGCTATCAACCAGCTGAGCCACAGGTTCACTCAGAGACAAAAACTAGCTTAAAAAACTACTACTTTTAGAATAAGGAGATAGCAGACACAAATAACACAGCCTAAGCACTTACCCACTGGAGCCAAAGTTAAATCACAGAGAGAGGTATCCACAGAAGAGCAGTTCTATGTCAGACAACTAAAATGTGCAAACTGACAAGACCTTTCTGCAGCAACACTTATATGGAGCCTATAAGCCACGCCTATCTAATCAGCCCCCGTCGTTCCCAGGTGGGTGATTGGCCTGGTGTCAGCTGAGAGCTATCAACCAGCTATCAACCAGCTGAGCCACAGGTTCACTCAGAGACAAAAACTCGCCTAAAAAACTACTACTTTTAGAATAAGGAGATAGCAGACACAAATACCACAGCCTAAGCACTTACCCACTGGAGCCAAAGTTAAATCACAGAGAGAGGTATCCACAGAAGAGCAGTTCTATGTCAGACAACTAAAATGTGCAAACTGACAAGACCTTTCTGCAGCAACACTTATATGGAGCCTATAAGCCACGCCTATCTAATCAGCCCCCGTTGTTCCCAGGTGGGTGATTGGCCTGGTGTCAGCTGAGAGCTATCAACCAGCTATCAACCAGCTGAGCCACAGGTTCACTCAGAGACAAAAACTAGCCTAAAAAACTACTACTTTTAGAATAAGGAGATAGCAGACACAAATAACACAGCCTAAGCACTTACCCACTGGAGCCAAAGTTAAATCACAGAGAGAGGTATCCACAGAAGAGCAGTTCTATGTCAGACAACTAAAATGTGCAAACTGACAAGACCTTTCTGCAGCAACACTTATATGGAGCCTATAAGCCACGCCTATCTAATCAGCCCCCGTCGTTCCCAGGTGGGTGATTGGCCTGGTGTCAGCTGAGAGCTATCAACCAGCTATCAACCAGCTGAGCCACAGGTTCACTCAGAGACAAAAACTCGCCTAAAATACTACTACTTTTAGAATAAGGAGATAGCAGACACAAATAACACAGCCTAAGCACTTACCCACTGGAGCCAAAGTTAAATCACAGAGAGAGGTATCCACAGAAGAGCAGTTCTATGTCAGACAACTAAAATGTGCAAACTGACAAGACCTTTCTGCAGCAACACTTATATGCAGCCTATAAGCCACGCCTATCTAATCAGCCCCCGTCGTTCCCAGGTGGGTGATTGGCCTGGTGTCAGCTGAGAGCTATCAACCAGCTATCAACCAGCTGAGCCACAGGTTCACTCAGAGACAAAAACTTGCCTAAAAAACTACTACTTTTAGAATAAGGAGATAGCAGACACAAATAACACAGCCTAAGCACTTACCCACTAGAGCCAAAGTTAAATCACAGACAGAGGTATCCACAGAAGAGCAGTTCTATGTCAGACAACTAAAATGTGCAAACTGACAAGACCTTTCTGCAGCAACACTTATATGGAGCCTATAAGCCACGCCTATCTAATCAGCCCCCGTCGTTCCCAGGTGGGTGATTGGCCTGGTGTCAGCTGAGAGCTATCAACCAGCTATCAACCAGCTGTTCACTCAGAGACAAAAACTAGCCTAAAAAACTACTACTTTTAGAATAAGGAGATAGCAGACACAAATAACACAGCCTAAGCACTTACCCACTGGAGCCAAAGTTAAATCACAGAGAGAGGTATCCACAGAAGAGCAGTTCTATGTCAGACAACTAAAATGTGCAAACTGACAAGACCTTTCTGCAGCAACACTTATATGCAGCCTATAAGCCACGCCTATCTAATCAGCCCCCGTCTTTCCCAGGTGGGTGATTGGCCTGGTGTCAGCTGAGAGCTATCAACCAGCTATCAACCAGCTGAGCCACAGGTTCACTCAGAGACAAAAACTTGCCTAAAAAACTACTACTTTTAGAATAAGGAGATAGCAGACACAAATAACACAGCCTAAGCACTTACCCACTGGAGCCAAAGTTAAATCACAGAGAGAGGAATCCACAGAAGAGCAGTTCTATGTCAGACAACTAAAATGTGCAAACTGACAAGACCTTTCTGCAGCAACACTTATATGGAGCCTATAAGCCACGCCTATCTAATCAGCCCCCGTTGTTCCCAGGTGGGTGATTGGCCTGGTGTCAGCTGAGAGCTATCAACCAGCTATCAACCAGCTGAGCCACAGGTTCACTCAGAGACAAAAACTAGCCTAAAAAACTACTACTTTTAGAATAAGGAGATAGCAGACACAAATAACACAGCCTAAGCACTTACCCACTGGAGCCAAAGTTAAATCACAGAGAGAGGTATCCACAGAAGAGCAGTTCTATGTCAGACAACTAAAATGTGCAAACTGACAAGACCTTTCTGCAGCAACACTTATATGGAGCCTATAAGCCACGCCTATCTAATCAGCCCCCGTCGTTCCCAGGTGGGTGATTGGCCTGGTGTCAGCTGAGAGCTATCAACCAGCTATCAACCAGCTGAGCCACAGGTTCACTCAGAGACAAAAACTAGCCTAAAAAACTACTACTTTTAGAATAAGGAGATAGCAGACACAAATAACACAGCCTAAGCACTTACCCACTGGAGCCAAAGTTAAATCACAGAGAGAGGTATCCACAGAAGAGCAGTTCTATGTCAGACAACTAAAATGTGCAAACTGACAAGACCTTTCTGCAGCAACACTTATATGGAGCCTATAAGCCACGCCTATCTAATCAGCCCCCGTCGTTCCCAGGTGGGTGATTGGCCTGGTGTCAGCTGAGAGCTATCAACCAGCTATCAACCAGCTGAGCCACAAGTTCACTCAGAGACAAAAACTAGCCTAAAAAACTACTACTTTTAGAATAAGGAGATAGCAGACACAAATAACACAGCCTAAGCACTTACCCACTGGAGCCAAAGTTAAATCACAGAGAGAGGTATCCACAGAAGAGCAGTTCTATGTCAGACAACTAAAATGTGCAAACTGACAAGACCTTTCTGCAGCAACACTTATATGGAGCCTATAAGCCACACCTATCTAATCAGCCCCCGTCGTTCCCAGGTGGGTGATTGGCCTGGTGTCAGCTGAGAGCTATCAACCAGCTATCAACCAGCTGAGCCACAGGTTCACTCAGAGACAAAAACTAGCCTAAAAAACTACTACTTTTAGAATAAGGAGATAGCAGACACAAATAACACAGCCTAAGCACTTACCCACTGGAGCCAAAGTTAAATCACAGAGAGAGGTATCCACAGAAGAGCAGTTCTATGTCAGACAACTAAAATGTGCAAACTGACAAGACCTTTCTGCAGCAACACTTATATGGAGCCTATAAGCCACGCCTATCTAATCAGCCCCCGTCGTTCCCAGGTGGGTGATTGGCCTGGTGTCAGCTGAGAGCTATCAACCAGCTGAGCCACAGGTTCACTCGGAGACAAAAACTAGCCTAAAAAACTACTACTTTTAGAATAAGGAGATAGCAGACACAAATAACACAGCCTAAGCACTTACCCACTGGAGCCAAAGTTAAATCACAGAGAGAGGTATCCACAGAAGAGCAGTTCTATGTCAGACAACTAAAATGTGCAAACTGACAAGACCTTTCTGCAGCAACACCTATATGGAGCCTATAAGCCACGCCTATCTAATCAGCCCCCGTCGTTCCCAGGTGGGTGATTGGCCTGGTGTCAGCTGAGAGCTATCAACCAGCTATCAACCAGCTGAGCCACAGGTTCACTCAGAGACAAAAACTAGCCTAAAAAACTACTACTTTTAGAATAAGGAGATAGCAGACACAAATAACACAGCCTAAGCACTTACCCACTGGAGCCAAAGTTAAATCACAGAGAGAGGTATCCACAGAAGAGCAGTTCTATGTCAGACAACTAAAATGTGCAAACTGACAAGACCTTTCTGCACCAACACTTATATGGAGCCTATAAGCCACGCCTATCTAATCAGCCCCCGTCGTTCCCAGGTGGGTGATTGGCCTGGTGTCAGCTGAGAGCTATCAACCAGCTATCAACCAGCTGAGCCACAGGTTCACTCAGAGACAAAAACTAGCCTAAAAAACTACTACTTTTAGAATAAGGAGATAGCAGACACAAATAACACAGCCTAAGCACTTACCCACTGGAGCCAAAGTTAAATCACAGAGAGAGGTATCCACAGAAGAGCAGTTCTATGTCAGACAACTAAAATGTGCAAACTGACAAGACCTTTCTGCAGCAACACTTATATGGAGCCTATAAGGCACGCCTATCTAATCAGCCCCCGTCGTTCCCAGGTGGGTGATTGGCCTGGTGTCAGCTGAGAGCTATCAACCAGCTATCAACCAGCTGAGCCACAGGTTCACTCAGAGACAAAAACTTGCCTAAAAAACTACTACTTTTAGAATAAGGAGATAGCAGACACAAATAACACAGCCTAAGCACTTACCCACTGGAGCCAAAGTTAAATCACAGAGAGAGGTATCCACAGAAGAGCAGTTCTATGTCAGACAACTAAAATGTGCAAACTGACAAGACCTTTCTGCAGCAACACTTATATGGAGCCTATAAGCCACGCCTATCTAATCAGCCCCCGTCGTTCCCAGGTGGGTGATTGGCCTGGTGTCAGCTGAGAGCTATCAACCAGCTATCAACCAGCTGTTCACTCAGAGACAAAAACTAGCCTAAAAAACTACTACTTTTAGAATAAGGAGATAGCAGACACAAATAACACAGCCTAAGCACTTACCCACTGGAGCCAAAGTTAAATCACAGAGAGAGGTATCCACAGAAGAGCAGTTCTATGTCAGACAACTAAAATGTGCAAACTGACAAGACCTTTCTGCAGCAACACTTATATGGAGCCTATAAGCCACGCCTATCTAATCAGCCCCCGTCGTTCCCAGGTGGGTGATTGGCCTGGTGTCAGCTGAGAGCTATCAACCAGCTATCAACCAGCTGAGCCACAGGTTCACTCAGAGACAAAAACTCGCCTAAAAAACTACTACTTTTAGAATAAGGAGATAGTAGACACAAATAACACAGCCTAAGCACTTACCCACTGGAGCCAAAGTTAAATCACAGAGAGAGGTATCCACAGAAGAGCAGTTCTATGTCAGACAACTAAAATGTGCAAACTGACAAGACCTTTCTGCAGCAACACTTATATGGAGCCTATAAGCCACGCCTATCTAATCAGCCCCCGTCGTTCCCAGGTGGGTGATTGGCCTGGTGTCAGCTGAGAGCTATCAACCAGCTATCAACCAGCTGAGCCACAGGTTCACTCAGAGACAAAAACTCGCCTAAAAAACTACTACTTTTAGAATAAGGAGATAGCAGACACAAATAACACAGCCTAAGCACTTACCCACTGGAGCCAAAGTTAAATCACAGAGAGAGGTATCCACAGAAGAGCAGTTCTATGTCAGACAACTAAAATGTGCAAACTGACAAGACCTTTCTGCAGCAACACTTATATGGAGCCTATAAGCCACGCCTATCTAATCAGCCCCCGTCGTTCCCAGGTGGGTGATTGGCCTGGTGTCAGCTGAGAGCTATCAACCAGCTATCAACCAGCTGAGCCACAGGTTCACTCAGAGACAAAAACTCGCCTAAAAAACTACTACTTTTAGAATAAGGAGATAGCAGACACAAATTACACAGCCTAAGCACTTACCCACTGGAGCCAAAGTTAAATCACAGAGAGAGGTATCCACAGAAGAGCAGTTATATGTCAGACAACTAAAATGTGCAAACTGACAAGACCTTTCTGCAGCAACACTTATATGGAGCCTATAAGCCACGCCTATCTAATCAGCCCCCGTTGTTCCCAGGTGGGTGATTGGCCTGGTGTCAGCTGAGAGCTATCAACCAGCTATCAACCAGCTGAGCCACAGGTTCACTCAGAGACAAAAACTAGCCTAAAAAACTACTACTTTTAGAATAAGGAGATAGCAGACACAAATAACACAGCCTAAGCACTTACCCACTGGAGCCAAAGTTAAATCACAGAGAGAGGTATCCACAGAAGAGCAGTTCTATGTCAGACAACTAAAATGTGCAAACTGACAAGACCTTTCTGCAGCAACACCTATATGGAGCCTATAAGCCACGCCTATCTAATCAGCCCCCGTCGTTCCCAGGTGGGTGATTGGCCTGGTGTCAGCTGAGAGCTATCAACCAGCTATCAACCAGCTGAGCCACAGGTTCACTCAGAGACAAAAACTAGCCTAAAAAACTACTACTTTTAGAATAAGGAGATAGCAGACACAAATAACACAGCCTAAGCACTTACCCACTGGAGCCAAAGTTAAATCACAGAGAGAGGTATCCACAGAAGAGCAGTTCTATGTCAGACAACTAAAATGTGCAAACTGACAAGACCTTTCTGCACCAACACTTATATGGAGCCTATAAGCCACGCCTATCTAATCAGCCCCCGTCGTTCCCAGGTGGGTGATTGGCCTGGTGTCAGCTGAGAGCTATCAACCAGCTATCAACCAGCTGAGCCACAGGTTCACTCAGAGACAAAAACTCGCCTAAAATACTACTACTTTTAGAATAAGGAGATAGCAGACACAAATAACACAGCCTAAGCACTTACCCACTGGAGCCAAAGTTAAATCACAGAGAGAGGTATCCACAGAAGAGCAGTTCTATGTCAGACAACTAAAATGTGCAAACTGACAAGACCTTTCTGTAGCAACACTTATATGCAGCCTATAAGCCACGCCTATCTAATCAGCCCCCGTCGTTCCCAGGTGGGTGATTGGCCTGGTGTCAGCTGAGAGCTATCAACCAGCTATCAACCAGCTGAGCCACAGGTTCACTCAGAGACAAAAACTTGCCTAAAAAACTACTACTTTTAGAATAAGGAGATAGCAGACACAAATAACACAGCCTAAGCACTTACCCACTAGAGCCAAAGTTAAATCACAGAGAGAGGTATCCACAGAAGAGCAGTTCTATGTCAGACAACTAAAATGTGCAAACTGACAAGACCTTTCTGCAGCAACACTTATATGGAGCCTATAAGCCACGCCTATCTAATCAGCCCCCGTCGTTCCCAGGTGGGTGATTGGCCTGGTGTCAGCTGAGAGCTATCAACCAGCTATCAACCAGCTGTTCACTCAGAGACAAAAACTAGCCTAAAAAACTACTACTTTTAGAATAAGGAGATAGCAGACACAAATAACACAGCCTAAGCACTGGAGCCAAAGTTAAATCACAGAGAGAGGTATCCACAGAAGAGCAGTTCTATGTCAGACAACTAAAATGTGCAAACTGACAAGACCTTTCTGCAGCAACACTTATATGCAGCCTATAAGCCACGCCTATCTAATCAGCCCCCGTCTTTCCCAGGTGGGTGATTGGCCTGGTGTCAGCTGAGAGCTATCAACCAGCTATCAACCAGCTGAGCCACAGGTTCACTCAGAGACAAAAACTTGCCTAAAAAACTACTACTTTTAGAATAAGGAGATAGCAGACACAAATAACACAGCCTAAGCACTTACCCACTGGAGCCAAAGTTAAATCACAGAGAGAGGAATCCACAGAAGAGCAGTTCTATGTCAGACAACTAAAATGTGCAAACTGACAAGACCTTTCTGCAGCAACACTTTTATGGAGCCTATAAGCCACGCCTATCTAATCAGCCCCCGTCGTTCCCAGGTGGGTGATTGGCCTGGTGTCAGCTGAGAGCTATCAACCAGCTATCAACCAGCTGAGCCACAGGTTCACTCAGAGACAAAAACTAGCCTAAAAAACTACTACTTTTAGAATAAGGAGATAGCAGACACAAATAACACAGCCTAAGCACTTACCCACTGGAGCCAAAGTTAAATCACAGAGAGAGGTATCCACAGAAGAGCAGTTCTATGTCAGACAACTAAAATGTGCAAACTGACAAGACCTTTCTGCAGCAACACTTATATGGAGCCTATAAGCCACGCCTATCTAATCAGCCCCCGTCGTTCCCAGGTGGGTGATTGGCCTGGTGTCAGCTGAGAGCTATCAACCAGCTATCAACCAGCTGAGCCACAGGTTCACTCAGAGACAAAAACTCGCCTAAAAAACTACTACTTTTAGAATAAGGAGATAGCAGACACAAATAACACAGCCTAAGCACTTACCCACTGGAGCCAAAGTTAAATCACAGAGAGAGGTATCCACAGAAGAGCAGTTCTATGTCAGACAACTAAAATGTGCAAACTGACAAGACCTTTCTGCAGCAACACTTATATGGAGCCTATAAGCCACGCCTATCTAATCAGCCCCCGTTGTTCCCAGGTGGGTGATTGGCCTGGTGTCAGCTGAGAGCTATCAACCAGCTATCAACCAGCTGAGCCACAGGTTCACTCAGAGACAAAAACTAGCCTAAAAAACTACTACTTTTAGAATAAGGAGATAGCAGACACAAATAACACAGCCTAAGCACTTACCCACTGGAGCCAAAGTTAAATCACAGAGAGAGGTATCCACAGAAGAGCAGTTCTATGTCAGACAACTAAAATGTGCAAACTGACAAGACCTTTCTGCAGCAACACTTATATGGAGCCTATAAGCCACGCCTATCTAATCAGCCCCCGTCGTTCCCAGGTGGGTGATTGGCCTGGTCTCAGCTGAGAGCTATCAACCAGCTATCAACCAGCTGAGCCACAGGTTCACTCAGAGACAAAAACTAGCCTAAAAAACTACTACTTTTAGAATAAGGAGATAGCAGACACAAATAACACAGCCTAAGCACTTACCCACTGGAGCCAAAGTTAAATCACAGAGAGAGGTATCCACAGAAGAGCAGTTCTATGTCAGACAACTAAAATGTGCAAACTGACAAGACCTTTCTGCAGCAACACTTATATGGAGCCTATAAGCCACGCCTATCTAATCAGCCCCCGTCGTTCCCAGGTGGGTGATTGGCCTGGTGTCAGCTGAGAGCTATCAACCAGCTATCAACCAGCTGAGCCACAAGTTCACTCAGAGACAAAAACTAGCCTAAAAAACTACTACTTTTAGAATAAGGAGATAGCAGACACAAATAACACAGCCTAAGCACTTACCCACTGGAGCCAAAGTTAAATCACAGAGAGAGGTATCCACAGAAGAGCAGTTCTATGTCAGACAACTAAAATGTGCAAACTGACAAGACCTTTCTGCAGCAACACTTATATGGAGCCTATAAGCCACACCTATCTAATCAGCCCCCGTCGTTCCCAGGTGGGTGATTGGCCTGGTGTCAGCTGAGAGCTATCAACCAGCTATCAACCAGCTGAGCCACAGGTTCACTCAGAGACAAAAACTAGCCTAAAAAACTACTACTTTTAGAATAAGGAGATAGCAGACACAAATAACACAGCCTAAGCACTTACCCACTGGAGCCAAAGTTAAATCACAGAGAGAGGTATCCACAGAAGAGCAGTTCTATGTCAGACAACTAAAATGTGCAAACTGACAAGACCTTTCTGCAGCAACACTTATATGGAGCCTATAAGCCACGCCTATCTAATCAGCCCCCGTCGTTCCCAGGTGGGTGATTGGCCTGGTGTCAGCTGAGAGCTATCAACCAGCTGAGCCACAGGTTCACTCGGAGACAAAAACTAGCCTAAAAAACTACTACTTTTAGAATAAGGAGATAGCAGACACAAATAACACAGCCTAAGCACTTACCCACTGGAGCCAAAGTTAAATCACAGAGAGAGGTATCCACAGAAGAGCAGTTCTATGTCAGACAACTAAAATGTGCAAACTGACAAGACCTTTCTGCAGCAACACCTATATGGAGCCTATAAGCCACGCCTATCTAATCAGCCCCCGTCGTTCCCAGGTGGGTGATTGGCCTGGTGTCAGCTGAGAGCTATCAACCAGCTATCAACCAGCTGAGCCACAGGTTCACTCAGAGACAAAAACTAGCCTAAAAAACTACTACTTTTAGAATAAGGAGATAGCAGACACAAATAACACAGCCTAAGCACTTACCCACTGGAGCCAAAGTTAAATCACAGAGAGAGGTATCCACAGAAGAGCAGTTCTATGTCAGACAACTAAAATGTGCAAACTGACAAGACCTTTCTGCACCAACACTTATATGGAGCCTATAAGCCACGCCTATCTAATCAGCCCCCGTCGTTCCCAGGTGGGTGATTGGCCTGGTGTCAGCTGAGAGCTATCAACCAGCTATCAACCAGCTGAGCCACAGGTTCACTCAGAGACAAAAACTAGCCTAAAAAACTACTACTTTTAGAATAAGGAGATAGCAGACACAAATAACACAGCCTAAGCACTTACCCACTGGAGCCAAAGTTAAATCACAGAGAGAGGTATCCACAGAAGAGCAGTTCTATGTCAGACAACTAAAATGTGCAAACTGACAAGACCTTTCTGCAGCAACACTTATATGGAGCCTATAAGGCACGCCTATCTAATCAGCCCCCGTCGTTCCCAGGTGGGTGATTGGCCTGGTGTCAGCTGAGAGCTATCAACCAGCTATCAACCAGCTGAGCCACAGGTTCACTCAGAGACAAAAACTTGCCTAAAAAACTACTACTTTTAGAATAAGGAGATAGCAGACACAAATAACACAGCCTAAGCACTTACCCACTGGAGCCAAAGTTAAATCACAGAGAGAGGTATCCACAGAAGAGCAGTTCTATGTCAGACAACTAAAATGTGCAAACTGACAAGACCTTTCTGCAGCAACACTTATATGGAGCCTATAAGCCACGCCTATCTAATCAGCCCCCGTCGTTCCCAGGTGGGTGATTGGCCTGGTGTCAGCTGAGAGCTATCAACCAGCTATCAACCAGCTGTTCACTCAGAGACAAAAACTAGCCTAAAAAACTACTACTTTTAGAATAAGGAGATAGCAGACACAAATAACACAGCCTAAGCACTTACCCACTGGAGCCAAAGTTAAATCACAGAGAGAGGTATCCACAGAAGAGCAGTTCTATGTCAGACAACTAAAATGTGCAAACTGACAAGACCTTTCTGCAGCAACACTTATATGGAGCCTATAAGCCACGCCTATCTAATCAGCCCCCGTCGTTCCCAGGTGGGTGATTGGCCTGGTGTCAGCTGAGAGCTATCAACCAGCTATCAACCAGCTGAGCCACAGGTTCACTCAGAGACAAAAACTCGCCTAAAAAACTACTACTTTTAGAATAAGGAGATAGTAGACACAAATAACACAGCCTAAGCACTTACCCACTGGAGCCAAAGTTAAATCACAGAGAGAGGTATCCACAGAAGAGCAGTTCTATGTCAGACAACTAAAATGTGCAAACTGACAAGACCTTTCTGCAGCAACACTTATATGGAGCCTATAAGCCACGCCTATCTAATCTGCCCCCGTCGTTCCCAGGTGGGTGATTGGCCTGGTGTCAGCTGAGAGCTATCAACCAGCTATCAACCAGCTGAGCCACAGGTTCACTCAGAGACAAAAACTCGCCTAAAAAACTACTACTTTTAGAATAAGGAGATAGCAGACACAAATAACACAGCCTAAGCACTTACCCACTGGAGCCAAAGTTAAATCACAGAGAGAGGTATCCACAGAAGAGCAGTTCTATGTCAGACAACTAAAATGTGCAAACTGACAAGACCTTTCTGCAGCAACACTTATATGGAGCCTATAAGCCACGCCTATCTAATCAGCCCCCGTCGTTCCCAGGTGGGTGATTGGCCTGGTGTCAGCTGAGAGCTATCAACCAGCTATCAACCAGCTGAGCCACAGGTTCACTCAGAGACAAAAACTCGCCTAAAAAACTACTACTTTTAGAATAAGGAGATAGCAGACACAAATTACACAGCCTAAGCACTTACCCACTGGAGCCAAAGTTAAATCACAGAGAGAGGTATCCACAGAAGAGCAGTTATATGTCAGACAACTAAAATGTGCAAACTGACAAGACCTTTCTGCAGCAACACTTATATGGAGCCTATAAGCCACGCCTATCTAATCAGCCCCCGTTGTTCCCAGGTGGGTGATTGGCCTGGTGTCAGCTGAGAGCTATCAACCAGCTATCAACCAGCTGAGCCACAGGTTCACTCAGAGACAAAAACTAGCCTAAAAAACTACTACTTTTAGAATAAGGAGATAGCAGACACAAATAACACAGCCTAAGCACTTACCCACTGGAGCCAAAGTTAAATCACAGAGAGAGGTATCCACAGAAGAGCAGTTCTATGTCAGACAACTAAAATGTGCAAACTGACAAGACCTTTCTGCAGCAACACCTATATGGAGCCTATAAGCCACGCCTATCTAATCAGCCCCCGTCGTTCCCAGGTGGGTGATTGGCCTGGTGTCAGCTGAGAGCTATCAACCAGCTATCAACCAGCTGAGCCACAGGTTCACTCAGAGACAAAAACTAGCCTAAAAAACTACTACTTTTAGAATAAGGAGATAGCAGACACAAATAACACAGCCTAAGCACTTACCCACTGGAGCCAAAGTTAAATCACAGAGAGAGGTATCCACAGAAGAGCAGTTCTATGTCAGACAACTAAAATGTGCAAACTGACAAGACCTTTCTGCACCAACACTTATATGGAGCCTATAAGCCACGCCTATCTAATCAGCCCCCGTCGTTCCCAGGTGGGTGATTGGCCTGGTGTCAGCTGAGAGCTATCAACCAGCTATCAACCAGCTGAGCCACAGGTTCACTCAGAGACAAAAACTAGCCTAAAAAACTACTACTTTTAGAATAAGGAGATAGCAGACACAAATAACACAGCCTAAGCACTTACCCACTGGAGCCAAAGTTAAATCACAGAGAGAGGTATCCACAGAAGAGCAGTTCTATGTCAGACAACTAAAATGTGCAAACTGACAAGACCTTTCTGCAGCAACACTTATATGGAGCCTATAAGGCACGCCTATCTAATCAGCCCCCGTCGTTCCCAGGTGGGTGATTGGCCTGGTGTCAGCTGAGAGCTATCAACCAGGTATCAACCAGCTGAGCCACAGGTTCACTCAGAGACAAAAACTTGCCTAAAAAACTACTACTTTTAGAATAAGGAGATAGCAGACACAAATAACACAGCCTAAGCACTTACCCACTGGAGCCAAAGTTAAATCACAGAGAGAGGTATCCACAGAAGAGCAGTTCTATGTCAGACAACTAAAATGTGCAAACTGACAAGACCTTTCTGCAGCAACACTTATATGGAGCCTATAAGCCACGCCTATCTAATCAGCCCCCGTCGTTCCCAGGTGGGTGATTGGCCTGGTGTCAGCTGAGAGCTATCAACCAGCTATCAACCAGCTGTTCACTCAGAGACAAAAACTAGCCTAAAAAACTACTACTTTTAGAATAAGGAGATAGCAGACACAAATAACACAGCCTAAGCACTTACCCACTGGAGCCAAAGTTAAATCACAGAGAGAGGTATCCACAGAAGAGCAGTTCTATGTCAGACAACTAAAATGTGCAAACTGACAAGACCTTTCTGCAGCAACACTTATATGGAGCCTATAAGCCACGCCTATCTAATCAGCCCCCGTCGTTCCCAGGTGGGTGATTGGCCTGGTGTCAGCTGAGAGCTATCAACCAGCTATCAACCAGCTGAGCCACAGGTTCACTCAGAGACAAAAACTCGCCTAAAAAACTACTACTTTTAGAATAAGGAGATAGTAGACACAAATAACACAGCCTAAGCACTTACCCACTGGAGCCAAAGTTAAATCACAGAGAGAGGTATCCACAGAAGAGCAGTTCTATGTCAGACAACTAAAATGTGCAAACTGACAAGACCTTTCTGCAGCAACACTTATATGGAGCCTATAAGCCACGCCTATCTAATCTGCCCCCGTCGTTCCCAGGTGGGTGATTGGCCTGGTGTCAGCTGAGAGCTATCAACCAGCTATCAACCAGCTGAGCCACAGGTTCACTCAGAGACAAAAACTCGCCTAAAAAACTACTACTTTTAGAATAAGGAGATAGCAGACACAAATAACACAGCCTAAGCACTTACCCACTGGAGCCAAAGTTAAATCACAGAGAGAGGTATCCACAGAAGAGCAGTTCTATGTCAGACAACTAAAATGTGCAAACTGACAAGACCTTTCTGCAGCAACACTTATATGGAGCCTATAAGCCACGCCTATCTAATCAGCCCCCGTCGTTCCCAGGTGGGTGATTGGCCTGGTGTCAGCTGAGAGCTATCAACCAGCTATCAACCAGCTGAGCCACAGGTTCACTCAGAGACAAAAACTCGCCTAAAAAACTACTACTTTTAGAATAAGGAGATAGCAGACACAAATTACACAGCCTAAGCACTTACCCACTGGAGCCAAAGTTAAATCACAGAGAGAGGTATCCACAGAAGAGCAGTTATATGTCAGACAACTAAAATGTGCAAACTGACAAGACCTTTCTGCAGCAACACTTATATGGAGCCTATAAGCCACGCCTATCTAATCAGCCCCCGTTGTTCCCAGGTGGGTGATTGGCCTGGTGTCAGCTGAGAGCTATCAACCAGCTATCAACCAGCTGAGCCACAGGTTCACTCAGAGACAAAAACTAGCCTAAAAAACTACTACTTTTAGAATAAGGAGATAGCAGACACAAATAACACAGCCTAAGCACTTACCCACTGGAGCCAAAGTTAAATCACAGAGAGAGGTATCCACAGAAGAGCAGTTCTATGTCAGACAACTAAAATGTGCAAACTGACAAGACCTTTCTGCAGCAACACCTATATGGAGCCTATAAGCCACGCCTATCTAATCAGCCCCCGTCGTTCCCAGGTGGGTGATTGGCCTGGTGTCAGCTGAGAGCTATCAACCAGCTATCAACCAGCTGAGCCACAGGTTCACTCAGAGACAAAAACTAGCCTAAAAAACTACTACTTTTAGAATAAGGAGATAGCAGACACAAATAACACAGCCTAAGCACTTACCCACTGGAGCCAAAGTTAAATCACAGAGAGAGGTATCCACAGAAGAGCAGTTCTATGTCAGACAACTAAAATGTGCAAACTGACAAGACCTTTCTGCACCAACACTTATATGGAGCCTATAAGCCACGCCTATCTAATCAGCCCCCGTCGTTCCCAGGTGGGTGATTGGCCTGGTGTCAGCTGAGAGCTATCAACCAGCTATCAACCAGCTGAGCCACAGGTTCACTCAGAGACAAAAACTAGCCTAAAAAACTACTACTTTTAGAATAAGGAGATAGCAGACACAAATAACACAGCCTAAGCACTTACCCACTGGAGCCAAAGTTAAATCACAGAGAGAGGTATCCACAGAAGAGCAGTTCTATGTCAGACAACTAAAATGTGCAAACTGACAAGACCTTTCTGCAGCAACACTTATATGGAGCCTATAAGGCACGCCTATCTAATCAGCCCCCGTCGTTCCCAGGTGGGTGATTGGCCTGGTGTCAGCTGAGAGCTATCAACCAGGTATCAACCAGCTGAGCCACAGGTTCACTCAGAGACAAAAACTTGCCTAAAAAACTACTACTTTTAGAATAAGGAGATAGCAGACACAAATAACACAGCCTAAGCACTTACCCACTGGAGCCAAAGTTAAATCACAGAGAGAGGTATCCACAGAAGAGCAGTTCTATGTCAGACAACTAAAATGTGCAAACTGACAAGACCTTTCTGCAGCAACACTTATATGGAGCCTATAAGCCACGCCTATCTAATCAGCCCCCGTCGTTCCCAGGTGGGTGATTGGCCTGGTGTCAGCTGAGAGCTATCAACCAGCTGAGCCACAGGTTCACTCGGAGACAAAAACTAGCCTAAAAAACTACTACTTTTAGAATAAGGAGATAGCAGACACAAATAACACAGCCTAAGCACTTACCCACTGGAGCCAAAGTTAAATCACAGAGAGAGGTATCCACAGAAGAGCAGTTCTATGTCAGACAACTAAAATGTGCAAACTGACAAGACCTTTCTGCAGCAACACTTATATGGAGCCTATAAGCCACGCCTATCTAATCTGCCCCCGTCGTTCCCAGGTGGGTGATTGGCCTGGTGTCAGCTGAGAGCTATCAACCAGCTATCAACCAGCTGAGCCACAGGTTCACTCAGAGACAAAAACTCGCCTAAAAAACTACTACTTTTAGAATAAGGAGATAGCAGACACAAATAACACAGCCTAAGCACTTACCCACTGGAGCCAAAGTTAAATCACAGAGAGAGGTATCCACAGAAGAGCAGTTCTATGTCAGACAACTAAAATGTGCAAACTGACAAGACCTTTCTGCAGCAACACTTATATGGAGCCTATAAGCCACGCCTATCTAATCAGCCCCCGTCGTTCCCAGGTGGGTGATTGGCCTGGTGTCAGCTGAGAGCTATCAACCAGCTATCAACCAGCTGAGCCACAGGTTCACTCAGAGACAAAAACTCGCCTAAAAAACTACTACTTTTAGAATAAGGAGATAGCAGACACAAATTACACAGCCTAAGCACTTACCCACTGGAGCCAAAGTTAAATCACAGAGAGAGGTATCCACAGAAGAGCAGTTATATGTCAGACAACTAAAATGTGCAAACTGACAAGACCTTTCTGCAGCAACACTTATATGGAGCCTATAAGCCACGCCTATCTAATCAGCCCCCGTTGTTCCCAGGTGGGTGATTGGCCTGGTGTCAGCTGAGAGCTATCAACCAGCTATCAACCAGCTGAGCCACAGGTTCACTCAGAGACAAAAACTAGCCTAAAAAACTACTACTTTTAGAATAAGGAGATAGCAGACACAAATAACACAGCCTAAGCACTTACCCACTGGAGCCAAAGTTAAATCACAGAGAGAGGTATCCACAGAAGAGCAGTTCTATGTCAGACAACTAAAATGTGCAAACTGACAAGACCTTTCTGCAGCAACACCTATATGGAGCCTATAAGCCACGCCTATCTAATCAGCCCCCGTCGTTCCCAGGTGGGTGATTGGCCTGGTGTCAGCTGAGAGCTATCAACCAGCTATCAACCAGCTGAGCCACAGGTTCACTCAGAGACAAAAACTAGCCTAAAAAACTACTACTTTTAGAATAAGGAGATAGCAGACACAAATAACACAGCCTAAGCACTTACCCACTGGAGCCAAAGTTAAATCACAGAGAGAGGTATCCACAGAAGAGCAGTTCTATGTCAGACAACTAAAATGTGCAAACTGACAAGACCTTTCTGCACCAACACTTATATGGAGCCTATAAGCCACGCCTATCTAATCAGCCCCCGTCGTTCCCAGGTGGGTGATTGGCCTGGTGTCAGCTGAGAGCTATCAACCAGCTATCAACCAGCTGAGCCACAGGTTCACTCAGAGACAAAAACTAGCCTAAAAAACTACTACTTTTAGAATAAGGAGATAGCAGACACAAATAACACAGCCTAAGCACTTACCCACTGGAGCCAAAGTTAAATCACAGAGAGAGGTATCCACAGAAGAGCAGTTCTATGTCAGACAACTAAAATGTGCAAACTGACAAGACCTTTCTGCAGCAACACTTATATGGAGCCTATAAGGCACGCCTATCTAATCAGCCCCCGTCGTTCCCAGGTGGGTGATTGGCCTGGTGTCAGCTGAGAGCTATCAACCAGCTATCAACCAGCTGAGCCACAGGTTCACTCAGAGACAAAAACTTGCCTAAAAAACTACTACTTTTAGAATAAGGAGATAGCAGACACAAATAACACAGCCTAAGCACTTACCCACTGGAGCCAAAGTTAAATCACAGAGAGAGGTATCCACAGAAGAGCAGTTCTATGTCAGACAACTAAAATGTGCAAACTGACAAGACCTTTCTGCAGCAACACTTATATGGAGCCTATAAGCCACGCCTATCTAATCAGCCCCCGTCGTTCCCAGGTGGGTGATTGGCCTGGTGTCAGCTGAGAGCTATCAACCAGCTGAGCCACAGGTTCACTCGGAGACAAAAACTAGCCTAAAAAACTACTACTTTTAGAATAAGGAGATAGCAGACACAAATAACACAGCCTAAGCACTTACCCACTGGAGCCAAAGTTAAATCACAGAGAGAGGTATCCACAGAAGAGCAGTTCTATGTCAGACAACTAAAATGTGCAAACTGACAAGACCTTTCTGCAGCAACACCTATATGGAGCCTATAAGCCACGCCTATCTAATCAGCCCCCGTCGTTCCCAGGTGGGTGATTGGCCTGGTGTCAGCTGAGAGCTATCAACCAGCTATCAACCAGCTGAGCCACAGGTTCACTCAGAGACAAAAACTAGCCTAAAAAACTACTACTTTTAGAATAAGGAGATAGCAGACACAAATAACACAGCCTAAGCACTTACCCACTGGAGCCAAAGTTAAATCACAGAGAGAGGTATCCACAGAAGAGCAGTTCTATGTCAGACAACTAAAATGTGCAAACTGACAAGACCTTTCTGCACCAACACTTATATGGAGCCTATAAGCCACGCCTATCTAATCAGCCCCCGTCGTTCCCAGGTGGGTGATTGGCCTGGTGTCAGCTGAGAGCTATCAACCAGCTATCAACCAGCTGAGCCACAGGTTCACTCAGAGACAAAAACTAGCCTAAAAAACTACTACTTTTAGAATAAGGAGATAGCAGACACAAATAACACAGCCTAAGCACTTACCCACTGGAGCCAAAGTTAAATCACAGAGAGAGGTATCCACAGAAGAGCAGTTCTATGTCAGACAACTAAAATGTGCAAACTGACAAGACCTTTCTGCAGCAACACTTATATGGAGCCTATAAGGCACGCCTATCTAATCAGCCCCCGTCGTTCCCAGGTGGGTGATTGGCCTGGTGTCAGCTGAGAGCTATCAACCAGCTATCAACCAGCTGAGCCACAGGTTCACTCAGAGACAAAAACTTGCCTAAAAAACTACTACTTTTAGAATAAGGAGATAGCAGACACAAATAACACAGCCTAAGCACTTACCCACTGGAGCCAAAGTTAAATCACAGAGAGAGGTATCCACAGAAGAGCAGTTCTATGTCAGACAACTAAAATGTGCAAACTGACAAGACCTTTCTGCAGCAACACTTATATGGAGCCTATAAGCCACGCCTATCTAATCAGCCCCCGTCGTTCCCAGGTGGGTGATTGGCCTGGTGTCAGCTGAGAGCTATCAACCAGCTATCAACCAGCTGTTCACTCAGAGACAAAAACTAGCCTAAAAAACTACTACTTTTAGAATAAGGAGATAGCAGACACAAATAACACAGCCTAAGCACTTACCCACTGGAGCCAAAGTTAAATCACAGAGAGAGGTATCCACAGAAGAGCAGTTCTATGTCAGACAACTAAAATGTGCAAACTGACAAGACCTTTCTGCAGCAACACTTATATGGAGCCTATAAGCCACGCCTATCTAATCAGCCCCCGTCGTTCCCAGGTGGGTGATTGGCCTGGTGTCAGCTGAGAGCTATCAACCAGCTATCAACCAGCTGAGCCACAGGTTCACTCAGAGACAAAAACTCGCCTAAAAAACTACTACTTTTAGAATAAGGAGATAGTAGACACAAATAACACAGCCTAAGCACTTACCCACTGGAGCCAAAGTTAAATCACAGAGAGAGGTATCCACAGAAGAGCAGTTCTATGTCAGACAACTAAAATGTGCAAACTGACAAGACCTTTCTGCAGCAACACTTATATGGAGCCTATAAGCCACGCCTATCTAATCAGCCCCCGTCGTTCCCAGGTGGGTGATTGGCCTGGTGTCAGCTGAGAGCTATCAACCAGCTATCAACCAGCTGAGCCACAGGTTCACTCAGAGACAAAAACTCGCCTAAAAAACTACTACTTTTAGAATAAGGAGATAGCAGACACAAATAACACAGCCTAAGCACTTACCCACTGGAGCCAAAGTTAAATCACAGAGAGAGGTATCCACAGAAGAGCAGTTCTATGTCAGACAACTAAAATGTGCAAACTGACAAGACCTTTCTGCAGCAACACTTATATGGAGCCTATAAGCCACGCCTATCTAATCAGCCCCCGTCGTTCCCAGGTGGGTGATTGGCCTGGTGTCAGCTGAGAGCTATCAACCAGCTATCAACCAGCTGAGCCACAGGTTCACTCAGAGACAAAAACTCGCCTAAAAAACTACTACTTTTAGAATAAGGAGATAGCAGACACAAATTACACAGCCTAAGCACTTACCCACTGGAGCCAAAGTTAAATCACAGAGAGAGGTATCCACAGAAGAGCAGTTATATGTCAGACAACTAAAATGTGCAAACTGACAAGACCTTTCTGCAGCAACACTTATATGGAGCCTATAAGCCACGCCTATCTAATCAGCCCCCGTTGTTCCCAGGTGGGTGATTGGCCTGGTGTCAGCTGAGAGCTATCAACCAGCTATCAACCAGCTGAGCCACAGGTTCACTCAGAGACAAAAACTAGCCTAAAAAACTACTACTTTTAGAATAAGGAGATAGCAGACACAAATAACACAGCCTAAGCACTTACCCACTGGAGCCAAAGTTAAATCACAGAGAGAGGTATCCACAGAAGAGCAGTTCTATGTCAGACAACTAAAATGTGCAAACTGACAAGACCTTTCTGCAGCAACACCTATATGGAGCCTATAAGCCACGCCTATCTAATCAGCCCCCGTCGTTCCCAGGTGGGTGATTGGCCTGGTGTCAGCTGAGAGCTATCAACCAGCTATCAACCAGCTGAGCCACAGGTTCACTCAGAGACAAAAACTAGCCTAAAAAACTACTACTTTTAAAATAAGGAGATAGCAGACACAAATAACACAGCCTAAGCACTTACCCACTGGAGCCAAAGTTAAATCACAGAGAGAGGTATCCACAGAAGAGCAGTTCTATGTCAGACAACTAAAATGTGCAAACTGACAAGACCTTTCTGCACCAACACTTATATGGAGCCTATAAGCCACGCCTATCTAATCAGCCCCCGTCGTTCCCAGGTGGGTGATTGGCCTGGTGTCAGCTGAGAGCTATCAACCAGCTATCAACCAGCTGAGCCACAGGTTCACTCAGAGACAAAAACTAGCCTAAAAAACTACTACTTTTAGAATAAGGAGATAGCAGACACAAATAACACAGCCTAAGCACTTACCCACTGGAGCCAAAGTTAAATCACAGAGAGAGGTATCCACAGAAGAGCAGTTCTATGTCAGACAACTAAAATGTGCAAACTGACAAGACCTTTCTGCAGCAACACTTATATGGAGCCTATAAGGCACGCCTATCTAATCAGCCCCCGTCGTTCCCAGGTGGGTGATTGGCCTGGTGTCAGCTGAGAGCTATCAACCAGGTATCAACCAGCTGAGCCACAGGTTCACTCAGAGACAAAAACTTGCCTAAAAAACTACTACTTTTAGAATAAGGAGATAGCAGACACAAATAACACAGCCTAAGCACTTACCCACTGGAGCCAAAGTTAAATCACAGAGAGAGGTATCCACAGAAGAGCAGTTCTATGTCAGACAACTAAAATGTGCAAACTGACAAGACCTTTCTGCAGCAACACTTATATGGAGCCTATAAGCCACGCCTATCTAATCAGCCCCCGTCGTTCCCAGGTGGGTGATTGGCCTGGTGTCAGCTGAGAGCTATCAACCAGCTATCAACCAGCTGTTCACTCAGAGACAAAAACTAGCCTAAAAAACTACTACTTTTAGAATAAGGAGATAGCAGACACAAATAACACAGCCTAAGCACTTACCCACTGGAGCCAAAGTTAAATCACAGAGAGAGGTATCCACAGAAGAGCAGTTCTATGTCAGACAACTAAAATGTGCAAACTGACAAGACCTTTCTGCAGCAACACTTATATGGAGCCTATAAGCCACGCCTATCTAATCAGCCCCCGTCGTTCCCAGGTGGGTGATTGGCCTGGTGTCAGCTGAGAGCTATCAACCAGCTATCAACCAGCTGAGCCACAGGTTCACTCAGAGACAAAAACTCGCCTAAAAAACTACTACTTTTAGAATAAGGAGATAGTAGACACAAATAACACAGCCTAAGCACTTACCCACTGGAGCCAAAGTTAAATCACAGAGAGAGGTATCCACAGAAGAGCAGTTCTATGTCAGACAACTAAAATGTGCAAACTGACAAGACCTTTCTGCAGCAACACTTATATGGAGCCTATAAGCCACGCCTATCTAATCTGCCCCCGTCGTTCCCAGGTGGGTGATTGGCCTGGTGTCAGCTGAGAGCTATCAACCAGCTATCAACCAGCTGAGCCACAGGTTCACTCAGAGACAAAAACTCGCCTAAAAAACTACTACTTTTAGAATAAGGAGATAGCAGACACAAATAACACAGCCTAAGCACTTACCCACTGGAGCCAAAGTTAAATCACAGAGAGAGGTATCCACAGAAGAGCAGTTCTATGTCAGACAACTAAAATGTGCAAACTGACAAGACCTTTCTGCAGCAACACTTATATGGAGCCTATAAGCCACGCCTATCTAATCAGCCCCCGTCGTTCCCAGGTGGGTGATTGGCCTGGTGTCAGCTGAGAGCTATCAACCAGCTATCAACCAGCTGAGCCACAGGTTCACTCAGAGACAAAAACTCGCCTAAAAAACTACTACTTTTAGAATAAGGAGATAGCAGACACAAATTACACAGCCTAAGCACTTACCCACTGGAGCCAAAGTTAAATCACAGAGAGAGGTATCCACAGAAGAGCAGTTATATGTCAGACAACTAAAATGTGCAAACTGACAAGACCTTTCTGCAGCAACACTTATATGGAGCCTATAAGCCACGCCTATCTAATCAGCCCCCGTTGTTCCCAGGTGGGTGATTGGCCTGGTGTCAGCTGAGAGCTATCAACCAGCTATCAACCAGCTGAGCCACAGGTTCACTCAGAGACAAAAACTAGCCTAAAAAACTACTACTTTTAGAATAAGGAGATAGCAGACACAAATAACACAGCCTAAGCACTTACCCACTGGAGCCAAAGTTAAATCACAGAGAGAGGTATCCACAGAAGAGCAGTTCTATGTCAGACAACTAAAATGTGCAAACTGACAAGACCTTTCTGCAGCAACACCTATATGGAGCCTATAAGCCACGCCTATCTAATCAGCCCCCGTCGTTCCCAGGTGGGTGATTGGCCTGGTGTCAGCTGAGAGCTATCAACCAGCTATCAACCAGCTGAGCCACAGGTTCACTCAGAGACAAAAACTAGCCTAAAAAACTACTACTTTTAGAATAAGGAGATAGCAGACACAAATAACACAGCCTAAGCACTTACCCACTGGAGCCAAAGTTAAATCACAGAGAGAGGTATCCACAGAAGAGCAGTTCTATGTCAGACAACTAAAATGTGCAAACTGACAAGACCTTTCTGCACCAACACTTATATGGAGCCTATAAGCCACGCCTATCTAATCAGCCCCCGTCGTTCCCAGGTGGGTGATTGGCCTGGTGTCAGCTGAGAGCTATCAACCAGCTATCAACCAGCTGAGCCACAGGTTCACTCAGAGACAAAAACTAGCCTAAAAAACTACTACTTTTAGAATAAGGAGATAGCAGACACAAATAACACAGCCTAAGCACTTACCCACTGGAGCCAAAGTTAAATCACAGAGAGAGGTATCCACAGAAGAGCAGTTCTATGTCAGACAACTAAAATGTGCAAACTGACAAGACCTTTCTGCAGCAACACTTATATGGAGCCTATAAGGCACGCCTATCTAATCAGCCCCCGTCGTTCCCAGGTGGGTGATTGGCCTGGTGTCAGCTGAGAGCTATCAACCAGGTATCAACCAGCTGAGCCACAGGTTCACTCAGAGACAAAAACTTGCCTAAAAAACTACTACTTTTAGAATAAGGAGATAGCAGACACAAATAACACAGCCTAAGCACTTACCCACTGGAGCCAAAGTTAAATCACAGAGAGAGGTATCCACAGAAGAGCAGTTCTATGTCAGACAACTAAAATGTGCAAACTGACAAGACCTTTCTGCAGCAACACTTATATGGAGCCTATAAGCCACGCCTATCTAATCAGCCCCCGTCGTTCCCAGGTGGGTGATTGGCCTGGTGTCAGCTGAGAGCTATCAACCAGCTGAGCCACAGGTTCACTCGGAGACAAAAACTAGCCTAAAAAACTACTACTTTTAGAATAAGGAGATAGCAGACACAAATAACACAGCCTAAGCACTTACCCACTGGAGCCAAAGTTAAATCACAGAGAGAGGTATCCACAGAAGAGCAGTTCTATGTCAGACAACTAAAATGTGCAAACTGACAAGACCTTTCTGCAGCAACACTTATATGGAGCCTATAAGCCACGCCTATCTAATCTGCCCCCGTCGTTTCCAGGTGGGTGATTGGCCTGGTGTCAGCTGAGAGCTATCAACCAGCTATCAACCAGCTGAGCCACAGGTTCACTCAGAGACAAAAACTCGCCTAAAAAACTACTACTTTTAGAATAAGGAGATAGCAGACACAAATAACACAGCCTAAGCACTTACCCACTGGAGCCAAAGTTAAATCACAGAGAGAGGTATCCACAGAAGAGCAGTTCTATGTCAGACAACTAAAATGTGCAAACTGACAAGACCTTTCTGCAGCAACACTTATATGGAGCCTATAAGCCACGCCTATCTAATCAGCCCCCGTCGTTCCCAGGTGGGTGATTGGCCTGGTGTCAGCTGAGAGCTATCAACCAGCTATCAACCAGCTGAGCCACAGGTTCACTCAGAGACAAAAACTCGCCTAAAAAACTACTACTTTTAGAATAAGGAGATAGCAGACACAAATTACACAGCCTAAGCACTTACCCACTGGAGCCAAAGTTAAATCACAGAGAGAGGTATCCACAGAAGAGCAGTTATATGTCAGACAACTAAAATGTGCAAACTGACAAGACCTTTCTGCAGCAACACTTATATGGAGCCTATAAGCCACGCCTATCTAATCAGCCCCCGTTGTTCCCAGGTGGGTGATTGGCCTGGTGTCAGCTGAGAGCTATCAACCAGCTATCAACCAGCTGAGCCACAGGTTCACTCAGAGACAAAAACTAGCCTAAAAAACTACTACTTTTAGAATAAGGAGATAGCAGACACAAATAACACAGCCTAAGCACTTACCCACTGGAGCCAAAGTTAAATCACAGAGAGAGGTATCCACAGAAGAGCAGTTCTATGTCAGACAACTAAAATGTGCAAACTGACAAGACCTTTCTGCAGCAACACCTATATGGAGCCTATAAGCCACGCCTATCTAATCAGCCCCCGTCGTTCCCAGGTGGGTGATTGGCCTGGTGTCAGCTGAGAGCTATCAACCAGCTATCAACCAGCTGAGCCACAGGTTCACTCAGAGACAAAAACTAGCCTAAAAAACTACTACTTTTAGAATAAGGAGATAGCAGACACAAATAACACAGCCTAAGCACTTACCCACTGGAGCCAAAGTTAAATCACAGAGAGAGGTATCCACAGAAGAGCAGTTCTATGTCAGACAACTAAAATGTGCAAACTGACAAGACCTTTCTGCACCAACACTTATATGGAGCCTATAAGCCACGCCTATCTAATCAGCCCCCGTCGTTCCCAGGTGGGTGATTGGCCTGGTGTCAGCTGAGAGCTATCAACCAGCTATCAACCAGCTGAGCCACAGGTTCACTCAGAGACAAAAACTAGCCTAAAAAACTACTACTTTTAGAATAAGGAGATAGCAGACACAAATAACACAGCCTAAGCACTTACCCACTGGAGTTAAAGTTAAATCACAGAGAGAGGTATCCACAGAAGAGCAGTTCTATGTCAGACAACTAAAATGTGCAAACTGACAAGACCTTTCTGCAGCAACACTTATATGGAGCCTATAAGGCACGCCTATCTAATCAGCCCCCGTCGTTCCCAGGTGGGTGATTGGCCTGGTGTCAGCTGAGAGCTATCAACCAGCTATCAACCAGCTGAGCCACAGGTTCACTCAGAGACAAAAACTTGCCTAAAAAACTACTACTTTTAGAATAAGGAGATAGCAGACACAAATAACACAGCCTAAGCACTTACCCACTGGAGCCAAAGTTAAATCACAGAGAGAGGTATCCACAGAAGAGCAGTTCTATGTCAGACAACTAAAATGTGCAAACTGACAAGACCTTTCTGCAGCAACACTTATATGGAGCCTATAAGCCACGCCTATCTAATCAGCCCCCGTCGTTCCCAGGTGGGTGATTGGCCTGGTGTCAGCTGAGAGCTATCAACCAGCTGAGCCACAGGTTCACTCGGAGACAAAAACTAGCCTAAAAAACTACTACTTTTAGAATAAGGAGATAGCAGACACAAATAACACAGCCTAAGCACTTACCCACTGGAGCCAAAGTTAAATCACAGAGAGAGGTATCCACAGAAGAGCAGTTCTATGTCAGACAACTAAAATGTGCAAACTGACAAGACCTTTCTGCAGCAACACCTATATGGAGCCTATAAGCCACGCCTATCTAATCAGCCCCCGTCGTTCCCAGGTGGGTGATTGGCCTGGTGTCAGCTGAGAGCTATCAACCAGCTATCAACCAGCTGAGCCACAGGTTCACTCAGAGACAAAAACTAGCCTAAAAAACTACTACTTTTAGAATAAGGAGATAGCAGACACAAATAACACAGCCTAAGCACTTACCCACTGGAGCCAAAGTTAAATCACAGAGAGAGGTATCCACAGAAGAGCAGTTCTATGTCAGACAACTAAAATGTGCAAACTGACAAGACCTTTCTGCACCAACACTTATATGGAGCCTATAAGCCACGCCTATCTAATCAGCCCCCGTCGTTCCCAGGTGGGTGATTGGCCTGGTGTCAGCTGAGAGCTATCAACCAGCTATCAACCAGCTGAGCCACAGGTTCACTCAGAGACAAAAACTAGCCTAAAAAACTACTACTTTTAGAATAAGGAGATAGCAGACACAAATAACACAGCCTAAGCACTTACCCACTGGAGCCAAAGTTAAATCACAGAGAGAGGTATCCACAGAAGAGCAGTTCTATGTCAGACAACTAAAATGTGCAAACTGACAAGACCTTTCTGCAGCAACACTTATATGGAGCCTATAAGGCACGCCTATCTAATCAGCCCCCGTCGTTCCCAGGTGGGTGATTGGCCTGGTGTCAGCTGAGAGCTATCAACCAGCTATCAACCAGCTGAGCCACAGGTTCACTCAGAGACAAAAACTTGCCTAAAAAACTACTACTTTTAGAATAAGGAGATAGCAGACACAAATAACACAGCCTAAGCACTTACCCACTGGAGCCAAAGTTAAATCACAGAGAGAGGTATCCACAGAAGAGCAGTTCTATGTCAGACAACTAAAATGTGCAAACTGACAAGACCTTTCTGCAGCAACACTTATATGGAGCCTATAAGCCACGCCTATCTAATCAGCCCCCGTCGTTCCCAGGTGGGTGATTGGCCTGGTGTCAGCTGAGAGCTATCAACCAGCTATCAACCAGCTGTTCACTCAGAGACAAAAACTAGCCTAAAAAACTACTACTTTTAGAATAAGGAGATAGCAGACACAAATAACACAGCCTAAGCACTTACCCACTGGAGCCAAAGTTAAATCACAGAGAGAGGTATCCACAGAAGAGCAGTTCTATGTCAGACAACTAAAATGTGCAAACTGACAAGACCTTTCTGCAGCAACACTTATATGGAGCCTATAAGCCACGCCTATCTAATCAGCCCCCGTCGTTCCCAGGTGGGTGATTGGCCTGGTGTCAGCTGAGAGCTATCAACCAGCTATCAACCAGCTGAGCCACAGGTTCACTCAGAGACAAAAACTCGCCTAAAAAACTACTACTTTTAGAATAAGGAGATAGTAGACACAAATAACACAGCCTAAGCACTTACCCACTGGAGCCAAAGTTAAATCACAGAGAGAGGTATCCACAGAAGAGCAGTTCTATGTCAGACAACTAAAATGTGCAAACTGACAAGACCTTTCTGCAGCAACACTTATATGGAGCCTATAAGCCACGCCTATCTAATCAGCCCCCGTCGTTCCCAGGTGGGTGATTGGCCTGGTGTCAGCTGAGAGCTATCAACCAGCTATCAACCAGCTGAGCCACAGGTTCACTCAGAGACAAAAACTCGCCTAAAAAACTACTACTTTTAGAATAAGGAGATAGCAGACACAAATAACACAGCCTAAGCACTTACCCACTGGAGCCAAAGTTAAATCACAGAGAGAGGTATCCACAGAAGAGCAGTTCTATGTCAGACAACTAAAATGTGCAAACTGACAAGACCTTTCTGCAGCAACACTTATATGGAGCCTATAAGCCACGCCTATCTAATCAGCCCCCGTCGTTCCCAGGTGGGTGATTGGCCTGGTGTCAGCTGAGAGCTATCAACCAGCTATCAACCAGCTGAGCCACAGGTTCACTCAGAGACAAAAACTCGCCTAAAAAACTACTACTTTTAGAATAAGGAGATAGCAGACACAAATTACACAGCCTAAGCACTTACCCACTGGAGCCAAAGTTAAATCACAGAGAGAGGTATCCACAGAAGAGCAGTTATATGTCAGACAACTAAAATGTGCAAACTGACAAGACCTTTCTGCAGCAACACTTATATGGAGCCTATAAGCCACGCCTATCTAATCAGCCCCCGTTGTTCCCAGGTGGGTGATTGGCCTGGTGTCAGCTGAGAGCTATCAACCAGCTATCAACCAGCTGAGCCACAGGTTCACTCAGAGACAAAAACTAGCCTAAAAAACTACTACTTTTAGAATAAGGAGATAGCAGACACAAATAACACAGCCTAAGCACTTACCCACTGGAGCCAAAGTTAAATCACAGAGAGAGGTATCCACAGAAGAGCAGTTCTATGTCAGACAACTAAAATGTGCAAACTGACAAGACCTTTCTGCAGCAACACCTATATGGAGCCTATAAGCCACGCCTATCTAATCAGCCCCCGTCGTTCCCAGGTGGGTGATTGGCCTGGTGTCAGCTGAGAGCTATCAACCAGCTATCAACCAGCTGAGCCACAGGTTCACTCAGAGACAAAAACTAGCCTAAAAAACTACTACTTTTAAAATAAGGAGATAGCAGACACAAATAACACAGCCTAAGCACTTACCCACTGGAGCCAAAGTTAAATCACAGAGAGAGGTATCCACAGAAGAGCAGTTCTATGTCAGACAACTAAAATGTGCAAACTGACAAGACCTTTCTGCACCAACACTTATATGGAGCCTATAAGCCACGCCTATCTAATCAGCCCCCGTCGTTCCCAGGTGGGTGATTGGCCTGGTGTCAGCTGAGAGCTATCAACCAGCTATCAACCAGCTGAGCCACAGGTTCACTCAGAGACAAAAACTCGCCTAAAAAACTACTACTTTTAGAATAAGGAGATAGTAGACACAAATAACACAGCCTAAGCACTTACCCACTGGAGCCAAAGTTAAATCACAGAGAGAGGTATCCACAGAAGAGCAGTTCTATGTCAGACAACTAAAATGTGCAAACTGACAAGACCTTTCTGCAGCAACACTTATATGGAGCCTATAAGCCACGCCTATCTAATCTGCCCCCGTCGTTCCCAGGTGGGTGATTGGCCTGGTGTCAGCTGAGAGCTATCAACCAGCTATCAACCAGCTGAGCCACAGGTTCACTCAGAGACAAAAACTCGCCTAAAAAACTACTACTTTTAGAATAAGGAGATAGCAGACACAAATAACACAGCCTAAGCACTTACCCACTGGAGCCAAAGTTAAATCACAGAGAGAGGTATCCACAGAAGAGCAGTTCTATGTCAGACAACTAAAATGTGCAAACTGACAAGACCTTTCTGCAGCAACACTTATATGGAGCCTATAAGCCACGCCTATCTAATCAGCCCCCGTCGTTCCCAGGTGGGTGATTGGCCTGGTGTCAGCTGAGAGCTATCAACCAGCTATCAACCAGCTGAGCCACAGGTTCACTCAGAGACAAAAACTCGCCTAAAAAACTACTACTTTTAGAATAAGGAGATAGCAGACACAAATTACACAGCCTAAGCACTTACCCACTGGAGCCAAAGTTAAATCACAGAGAGAGGTATCCACAGAAGAGCAGTTATATGTCAGACAACTAAAATGTGCAAACTGACAAGACCTTTCTGCAGCAACACTTATATGGAGCCTATAAGCCACGCCTATCTAATCAGCCCCCGTTGTTCCCAGGTGGGTGATTGGCCTGGTGTCAGCTGAGAGCTATCAACCAGCTATCAACCAGCTGAGCCACAGGTTCACTCAGAGACAAAAACTAGCCTAAAAAACTACTACTTTTAGAATAAGGAGATAGCAGACACAAATAACACAGCCTAAGCACTTACCCACTGGAGCCAAAGTTAAATCACAGAGAGAGGTATCCACAGAAGAGCAGTTCTATGTCAGACAACTAAAATGTGCAAACTGACAAGACCTTTCTGCAGCAACACCTATATGGAGCCTATAAGCCACGCCTATCTAATCAGCCCCCGTCGTTCCCAGGTGGGTGATTGGCCTGGTGTCAGCTGAGAGCTATCAACCAGCTATCAACCAGCTGAGCCACAGGTTCACTCAGAGACAAAAACTAGCCTAAAAAACTACTACTTTTAGAATAAGGAGATAGCAGACACAAATAACACAGCCTAAGCACTTACCCACTGGAGCCAAAGTTAAATCACAGAGAGAGGTATCCACAGAAGAGCAGTTCTATGTCAGACAACTAAAATGTGCAAACTGACAAGACCTTTCTGCACCAACACTTATATGGAGCCTATAAGCCACGCCTATCTAATCAGCCCCCGTCGTTCCCAGGTGGGTGATTGGCCTGGTGTCAGCTGAGAGCTATCAACCAGCTATCAACCAGCTGAGCCACAGGTTCACTCAGAGACAAAAACTAGCCTAAAAAACTACTACTTTTAGAATAAGGAGATAGCAGACACAAATAACACAGCCTAAGCACTTACCCACTGGAGCCAAAGTTAAATCTCAGAGAGAGGTATCCACAGAAGAGCAGTTCTATGTCAGACAACTAAAATGTGCAAACTGACAAGACCTTTCTGCAGCAACACTTATATGGAGCCTATAAGGCACGCCTATCTAATCAGCCCCCGTCGTTCCCAGGTGGGTGATTGGCCTGGTGTCAGCTGAGAGCTATCAACCAGCTATCAACCAGCTGAGCCACAGGTTCACTCAGAGACAAAAACTTGCCTAAAAAACTACTACTTTTAGAATAAGGAGATAGCAGACACAAATAACACAGCCTAAGCACTTACCCACTGGAGCCAAAGTTAAATCACAGAGAGAGGTATCCACAGAAGAGCAGTTCTATGTCAGACAACTAAAATGTGCAAACTGACAAGACCTTTCTGCAGCAACACTTATATGGAGCCTATAAGCCACGCCTATCTAATCAGCCCCCGTCGTTCCCAGGTGGGTGATTGGCCTGGTGTCAGCTGAGAGCTATCAACCAGCTATCAACCAGCTGTTCACTCAGAGACAAAAACTAGCCTAAAAAACTACTACTTTTAGAATAAGGAGATAGCAGACACAAATAACACAGCCTAAGCACTTACCCACTGGAGCCAAAGTTAAATCACAGAGAGAGGTATCCACAGAAGAGCAGTTCTATGTCAGACAACTAAAATGTGCAAACTGACAAGACCTTTCTGCAGCAACACTTATATGGAGCCTATAAGCCACGCCTATCTAATCAGCCCCCGTCGTTCCCAGGTGGGTGATTGGCCTGGTGTCAGCTGAGAGCTATCAACCAGCTATCAACCAGCTGAGCCACAGGTTCACTCAGAGACAAAAACTCGCCTAAAAAACTACTACTTTTAGAATAAGGAGATAGTAGACACAAATAACACAGCCTAAGCACTTACCCACTGGAGCCAAAGTTAAATCACAGAGAGAGGTATCCACAGAAGAGCAGTTCTATGTCAGACAACTAAAATGTGCAAACTGACAAGACCTTTCTGCAGCAACACTTATATGGAGCCTATAAGCCACGCCTATCTAATCAGCCCCCGTCGTTCCCAGGTGGGTGATTGGCCTGGTGTCAGCTGAGAGCTATAAACCAGCTATCAACCAGCTGAGCCACAGGTTCACTCAGAGACAAAAACTCGCCTAAAAAACTACTACTTTTAGAATAAGGAGATAGCAGACACAAATTACACAGCCTAAGCACTTACCCACTGGAGCCAAAGTTAAATCACAGAGAGAGGTATCCACAGAAGAGCAGTTATATGTCAGACAACTAAAATGTGCAAACTGACAAGACCTTTCTGCAGCAACACTTATATGGAGCCTATAAGCCACGCCTATCTAATCAGCCCCCGTTGTTCCCAGGTGGGTGATTGGCCTGGTGTCAGCTGAGAGCTATCAACCAGCTATCAACCAGCTGAGCCACAGGTTCACTCAGAGACAAAAACTAGCCTAAAAAACTACTACTTTTAAAATAAGGAGATAGCAGACACAAATAACACAGCCTAAGCACTTACCCACTGGAGCCAAAGTTAAATCACAGAGAGAGGTATCCACAGAAGAGCAGTTCTATGTCAGACAACTAAAATGTGCAAACTGACAAGACCTTTCTGCACCAACACTTATATGGAGCCTATAAGCCACGCCTATCTAATCAGCCCCCGTCGTTCCCAGGTGGGTGATTGGCCTGGTGTCAGCTGAGAGCTATCAACCAGCTATCAACCAGCTGAGCCACAGGTTCACTCAGAGACAAAAACTCGCCTAAAAAACTACTACTTTTAGAATAAGGAGATAGTAGACACAAATAACACAGCCTAAGCACTTACCCACTGGAGCCAAAGTTAAATCACAGAGAGAGGTATCCACAGAAGAGCAGTTCTATGTCAGACAACTAAAATGTGCAAACTGACAAGACCTTTCTGCAGCAACACTTATATGGAGCCTATAAGCCACGCCTATCTAATCTGCCCCCGTCGTTCCCAGGTGGGTGATTGGCCTGGTGTCAGCTGAGAGCTATCAACCAGCTATCAACCAGCTGAGCCACAGGTTCACTCAGAGACAAAAACTCGCCTAAAAAACTACTACTTTTAGAATAAGGAGATAGCAGACACAAATAACACAGCCTAAGCACTTACCCACTGGAGCCAAAGTTAAATCACAGAGAGAGGTATCCACAGAAGAGCAGTTCTATGTCAGACAACTAAAATGTGCAAACTGACAAGACCTTTCTGCAGCAACACTTATATGGAGCCTATAAGCCACGCCTATCTAATCAGCCCCCGTCGTTCCCAGGTGGGTGATTGGCCTGGTGTCAGCTGAGAGCTATCAACCAGCTATCAACCAGCTGAGCCACAGGTTCACTCAGAGACAAAAACTCGCCTAAAAAACTACTACTTTTAGAATAAGGAGATAGCAGACACAAATTACACAGCCTAAGCACTTACCCACTGGAGCCAAAGTTAAATCACAGAGAGAGGTATCCACAGAAGAGCAGTTATATGTCAGACAACTAAAATGTGCAAACTGACAAGACCTTTCTGCAGCAACACTTATATGGAGCCTATAAGCCACGCCTATCTAATCAGCCCCCGTTGTTCCCAGGTGGGTGATTGGCCTGGTGTCAGCTGAGAGCTATCAACCAGCTATCAACCAGCTGAGCCACAGGTTCACTCAGAGACAAAAACTAGCCTAAAAAACTACTACTTTTAGAATAAGGAGATAGCAGACACAAATAACACAGCCTAAGCACTTACCCACTGGAGCCAAAGTTAAATCACAGAGAGAGGTATCCACAGAAGAGCAGTTCTATGTCAGACAACTAAAATGTGCAAACTGACAAGACCTTTCTGCAGCAACACCTATATGGAGCCTATAAGCCACGCCTATCTAATCAGCCCCCGTCGTTCCCAGGTGGGTGATTGGCCTGGTGTCAGCTGAGAGCTATCAACCAGCTATCAACCAGCTGAGCCACAGGTTCACTCAGAGACAAAAACTAGCCTAAAAAACTACTACTTTTAGAATAAGGAGATAGCAGACACAAATAACACAGCCTAAGCACTTACCCACTGGAGCCAAAGTTAAATCACAGAGAGAGGTATCCACAGAAGAGCAGTTCTATGTCAGACAACTAAAATGTGCAAACTGACAAGACCTTTCTGCACCAACACTTATATGGAGCCTATAAGCCACGCCTATCTAATCAGCCCCCGTCGTTCCCAGGTGGGTGATTGGCCTGGTGTCAGCTGAGAGCTATCAACCAGCTATCAACCAGCTGAGCCACAGGTTCACTCAGAGACAAAAACTAGCCTAAAAAACTACTACTTTTAGAATAAGGAGATAGCAGACACAAATAACACAGCCTAAGCACTTACCCACTGGAGCCAAAGTTAAATCACAGAGAGAGGTATCCACAGAAGAGCAGTTCTATGTCAGACAACTAAAATGTGCAAACTGACAAGACCTTTCTGCAGCAACACTTATATGGAGCCTATAAGCCACGCCTATCTAATCAGCCCCCGTCGTTCCCAGGTGGGTGATTGGCCTGGTGTCAGCTGAGAGCTATCAACCAGCTATCAACCAGCTGAGCCACAGGTTCACTCAGAGACAAAAACTCGCCTAAAAAACTACTACTTTTAGAATAAGGAGATAGCAGACACAAATAACACAGCCTAAGCACTTACCCACTGGAGCCAAAGTTAAATCACAGAGAGAGGTATCCACAGAAGAGCAGTTCTATGTCAGACAACTAAAATGTGCAAACTGACAAGACCTTTCTGCAGCAACACTTATATGGAGCCTATAAGCCACGCCTATCTAATCAGCCCCCGTCGTTCCCAGGTGGGTGATTGGCCTGGTGTCAGCTGAGAGCTATCAACCAGCTATCAACCAGCTGAGCCACAGGTTCACTCAGAGACAAAAACTCGCCTAAAAAACTACTACTTTTAGAATAAGGAGATAGCAGACACAAATTACACAGCCTAAGCACTTACCCACTGGAGCCAAAGTTAAATCACAGAGAGAGGTATCCACAGAAGAGCAGTTATATGTCAGACAACTAAAATGTGCAAACTGACAAGACCTTTCTGCAGCAACACTTATATGGAGCCTATAAGCCACGCCTATCTAATCAGCCCCCGTTGTTCCCAGGTGGGTGATTGGCCTGGTGTCAGCTGAGAGCTATCAACCAGCTATCAACCAGCTGAGCCACAGGTTCACTCAGAGACAAAAACTAGCCTAAAAAACTACTACTTTTAGAATAAGGAGATAGCAGACACAAATAACACAGCCTAAGCACTTACCCACTGGAGCCAAAGTTAAATCACAGAGAGAGGTATCCACAGAAGAGCAGTTCTATGTCAGACAACTAAAATGTGCAAACTGACAAGACCTTTCTGCAGCAACACCTATATGGAGCCTATAAGCCACGCCTATCTAATCAGCCCCCGTCGTTCCCAGGTGGGTGATTGGCCTGGTGTCAGCTGAGAGCTATCAACCAGCTATCAACCAGCTGAGCCACAGGTTCACTCAGAGACAAAAACTAGCCTAAAAAACTACTACTTTTAGAATAAGGAGATAGCAGACACAAATAACACAGCCTAAGCACTTACCCACTGGAGCCAAAGTTAAATCACAGAGAGAGGTATCCACAGAAGAGCAGTTCTATGTCAGACAACTAAAATGTGCAAACTGACAAGACCTTTCTGCACCAACACTTATATGGAGCCTATAAGCCACGCCTATCTAATCAGCCCCCGTCGTTCCCAGGTGGGTGATTGGCCTGGTGTCAGCTGAGAGCTATCAACCAGCTATCAACCAGCTGAGCCACAGGTTCACTCAGAGACAAAAACTCGCCTAAAATACTACTACTTTTAGAATAAGGAGATAGCAGACACAAATAACACAGCCTAAGCACTTACCCACTGGAGCCAAAGTTAAATCACAGAGAGAGGTATCCACAGAAGAGCAGTTCTATGTCAGACAACTAAAATGTGCAAACTGACAAGACCTTTCTGCAGCAACACTTATATGCAGCCTATAAGCCACGCCTATCTAATCAGCCCCCGTCGTTCCCAGGTGGGTGATTGGCCTGGTGTCAGCTGAGAGCTATCAACCAGCTATCAACCAGCTGAGCCACAGGTTCACTCAGAGACAAAAACTTGCCTAAAAAACTACTACTTTTAGAATAAGGAGATAGCAGACACAAATAACACAGCCTAAGCACTTACCCACTAGAGCCAAAGTTAAATCACAGAGAGAGGTATCCACAGAAGAGCAGTTCTATGTCAGACAACTAAAATGTGCAAACTGACAAGACCTTTCTGCAGCAACACTTATATGGAGCCTATAAGCCACGCCTATCTAATCAGCCCCCGTCGTTCCCAGGTGGGTGATTGGCCTGGTGTCAGCTGAGAGCTATCAACCAGCTATCAACCAGCTGAGCCACAGGTTCACTCAGAGACAAAAACTCGCCTAAAAAACTACTACTTTTAGAATAAGGAGATAGCAGACACAAATTACACAGCCTAAGCACTTACCCACTGGAGCCAAAGTTAAATCACAGAGAGAGGTATCCACAGAAGAGCAGTTATATGTCAGACAACTAAAATGTGCAAACTGACAAGACCTTTCTGCAGCAACACTTATATGGAGCCTATAAGCCACGCCTATCTAATCAGCCCCCGTTGTTCCCAGGTGGGTGATTGGCCTGGTGTCAGCTGAGAGCTATCAACCAGCTATCAACCAGCTGAGCCACAGGTTCACTCAGAGACAAAAACTAGCCTAAAAAACTACTACTTTTAGAATAAGGAGATAGCAGACACAAATAACACAGCCTAAGCACTTACCCACTGGAGCCAAAGTTAAATCACAGAGAGAGGTATCCACAGAAGAGCAGTTCTATGTCAGACAACTAAAATGTGCAAACTGACAAGACCTTTCTGCAGCAACACCTATATGGAGCCTATAAGCCACGCCTATCTAATCAGCCCCCGTCGTTCCCAGGTGGGTGATTGGCCTGGTGTCAGCTGAGAGCTATCAACCAGCTATCAACCAGCTGAGCCACAGGTTCACTCAGAGACAAAAACTAGCCTAAAAAACTACTACTTTTAGAATAAGGAGATAGCAGACACAAATAACACAGCCTAAGCACTTACCCACTGGAGCCAAAGTTAAATCACAGAGAGAGGTATCCACAGAAGAGCAGTTCTATGTCAGACAACTAAAATGTGCAAACTGACAAGACCTTTCTGCACCAACACTTATATGGAGCCTATAAGCCACGCCTATCTAATCAGCCCCCGTCGTTCCCAGGTGGGTGATTGGCCTGGTGTCAGCTGAGAGCTATCAACCAGCTATCAACCAGCTGAGCCACAGGTTCACTCAGAGACAAAAACTAGCCTAAAAAACTACTACTTTTAGAATAAGGAGATAGCAGACACAAATAACACAGCCTAAGCACTTACCCACTGGAGCCAAAGTTAAATCACAGAGAGAGGTATCCACAGAAGAGCAGTTCTATGTCAGACAACTAAAATGTGCAAACTGACAAGACCTTTCTGCAGCAACACTTATATGGAGCCTATAAGGCACGCCTATCTAATCAGCCCCCGTCGTTCCCAGGTGGGTGATTGGCCTGGTGTCAGCTGAGAGCTATCAACCAGCTATCAACCAGCTGAGCCACAGGTTCACTCAGAGACAAAAACTTGCCTAAAAAACTACTACTTTTAGAATAAGGAGATAGCAGACACAAATAACACAGCCTAAGCACTTACCCACTGGAGCCAAAGTTAAATCACAGAGAGAGGTATCCACAGAAGAGCAGTTCTATGTCAGACAACTAAAATGTGCAAACTGACAAGACCTTTCTGCAGCAACACTTATATGGAGCCTATAAGCCACGCCTATCTAATCAGCCCCCGTCGTTCCCAGGTGGGTGATTGGCCTGGTGTCAGCTGAGAGCTATCAACCAGCTATCAACCAGCTGTTCACTCAGAGACAAAAACTAGCCTAAAAAACTACTACTTTTAGAATAAGGAGATAGCAGACACAAATAACACAGCCTAAGCACTTACCCACTGGAGCCAAAGTTAAATCACAGAGAGAGGTATCCACAGAAGAGCAGTTCTATGTCAGACAACTAAAATGTGCAAACTGACAAGACCTTTCTGCAGCAACACTTATATGGAGCCTATAAGCCACGCCTATCTAATCAGCCCCCGTCGTTCCCAGGTGGGTGATTGGCCTGGTGTCAGCTGAGAGCTATCAACCAGCTATCAACCAGCTGAGCCACAGGTTCACTCAGAGACAAAAACTCGCCTAAAAAACTACTACTTTTAGAATAAGGAGATAGCAGACACAAATAACACAGCCTAAGCACTTACCCACTGGAGCCAAAGTTAAATCACAGAGAGAGGAATCCACAGAAGAGCAGTTATATGTCAGACAACTAAAATGTGCAAACTGACAAGACCTTTCTGCAGCAACACTTATATGGAGCCTATAAGCCACGCCTATCTAATCAGCCCCCGTCGTTCCCAGGTGGGTGATTGGCCTGGTGTCAGCTGAGAGCTATTAACCAGCTATCAATCAGCTGAGCCACAGGTTCACTCAGAGACAAAAACTAGCCTAAAAAACTACTACTTTTAGAATAAGGAGATAGCAGACACAAATAACACAGCCTAAGCACTTACCCACTGGAGCCAAAGTTAAATCACAGAGAGAGGTATCCACAGAAGAGCAGTTCTATGTCAGACAACTAAAATGTGCAAACTGACAAGACCTTTCTGCAGCAACACTTATATGGAGCCTATAAGCCACGCCTATCTAATCAGCCCCCGTCGTTCCCAGGTGGGTGATTGGCCTGGTGTCAGCTGAGAGCTATCAACCAGCTATCAACCAGCTGAGCCACAGGTTCACCTAGAGACAAAAACTAGCCTAAAAAACTACTACTTTTAGAATAAGGAGATAGCAGACACAAATAACACAGCCTAAGCACTTACCCACTGGAGCCAAAGTTAAATCACAGAGAGAGGTATCCACAGAAGAGCAGTTCTATGTCAGACAACTAAAATGTGCAAACTGACAAGACCTTTCTGCAGCAACACTTATATGGAGCCTATAAGCCACGCCTATCTAATCAGCCCCCGTCGTTCCCAGGTGGGTGATTGGCCTGGTGTCAGCTGAGAGCTATCAACCAGCTGAGCCACAGGTTCACTCAGAGACAAAAACTAGCCTAAAAAACTACTACTTTTAGAATAAGGAGATAGCAGACACAAATAACACAGCCTAAGCACTTACCCACTGGAGCCAAAGTTAAATCACAGAGAGAGGTATCCACAGAAGAGCAGTTCTATGTCAGACAACTAAAATGTGCAAACTGACAAGACCTTTCTGCAGCAACACTTATATGGAGCCTATAAGCCACGCCTATCTAATCAGCCCCCGTCGTTCCCAGGTGGGAGATTGGCCTGGTGTCAGCTGAGAGCTATCAACCAGCTATCAACCAGCTGAGCCACAGGTTCACTCAGAGACAAAAACTAGCCTAAAAAACTACTACTTTTAGAATAAGGAGATAGCAGACACAAATAACACAGCCTAAGCACTTACCCACTGGAGCCAAAGTTAAATCACAGAGAGAGGTATCCACAGAAGAGCAGTTCTATGTCAGACAACTAAAATGTGCAAACTGACAAGACCTTTCTGCAGCAACACTTATATGGAGCCTATAAGCCACGCCTATCTAATCAGCCCCCGTCGTTCCCAGGTGGGTGATTGGCCTGGTGTCAGCTGAGAGCTATCAACCAGCTATCAACCAGCTGAGCCACAGGTTCACTCAGAGACAAAAACTAGCCTAAAAAACTACTACTTTTAGAATAAGGAGATAGCAGACACAAATAACACAGCCTAAGCACTTACCCACTGGAGCCAAAGTTAAATCACAGAGAGAGGTATCCACAGAAGAGCAGTTCTATGTCAGACAACTAAAATGTGCAAACTGACAAGACCTTTCTGCAGCAACACTTATATGGAGCCTATAAGCCACGCCTATCTAATCAGCCCCCGTCGTTCCCAGGTGGGTGATTGGCCTGGTGTCAGCTGAGAGCTATCAACCAGCTATCAACCAGCTGAGCCACAGGTTCACTCAGAGACAAAAACTTGCCTAAAAAACTACTACTTTTAGAATAAGGAGATAGCAGACACAAATAACACAGCCTAAGCACTTACCCACTGGAGCCAAAGTTAAATCACAGAGAGAGGTATCCACAGAAGAGCAGTTCTATGTCAGACAACTAAAATGTGCAAACTGACAAGACCTTTCTGCAGCAACACTTATATGGAGCCTATAAGCCACGCCTATCTAATCAGCCCCCGTCGTTCCCAGGTGGGTGATTGGCCTGGTGTCAGCTGAGAGCTATCAACCAGCTATCAACCAGCTGTTCACTCAGAGACAAAAACTAGCCTAAAAAACTACTACTTTTAGAATAAGGAGATAGCAGACACAAATAACACAGCCTAAGCACTTACCCACTGGAGCCAAAGTTAAATCACAGAGAGAGGTATCCACAGAAGAGCAGTTCTATGTCAGACAACTAAAATGTGCAAACTGACAAGACCTTTCTGCAGCAACACTTATATGGAGCCTATAAGCCACGCCTATCTAATCAGCCCCCGTCGTTCCCAGGTGGGTGATTGGCCTGGTGTCAGCTGAGAGCTATCAACCAGCTATCAACCAGCTGAGCCACAGGTTCACTCAGAGACAAAAACTCGCCTAAAAAACTACTACTTTTAGAATAAGGAGATAGTAGACACAAATAACACAGCCTAAGCACTTACCCACTGGAGCCAAAGTTAAATCACAGAGAGAGGTATCCACAGAAGAGCAGTTCTATGTCAGACAACTAAAATGTGCAAACTGACAAGACCTTTCTGCAGCAACACTTATATGGAGCCTATAAGCCACGCCTATCTAATCAGCCCCCGTCGTTCCCAGGTGGGTGATTGGCCTGGTGTCAGCTGAGAGCTATCAACCAGCTATCAACCAGCTGAGCCACAGGTTCACTCAGAGACAAAAACTCGCCTAAAAAACTACTACTTTTAGAATAAGGAGATAGCAGACACAAATAACACAGCCTAAGCACTTACCCACTGGAGCCAAAGTTAAATCACAGAGAGAGGTATCCACAGAAGAGCAGTTCTATGTCAGACAACTAAAATGTGCAAACTGACAAGACCTTTCTGCACCAACACTTATATGGAGCCTATAAGCCACGCCTATCTAATCAGCCCCCGTCGTTCCCAGGTGGGTGATTGGCCTGGTGTCAGCTGAGAGCTATCAACCAGCTATCAACCAGCTGAGCCACAGGTTCACTCAGAGACAAAAACTCGCCTAAAAAACTACTACTTTTAGAATAAGGAGATAGCAGACACAAATTACACAGCCTAAGCACTTACCCACTGGAGCCAAAGTTAAATCACAGAGAGAGGTATCCACAGAAGAGCAGTTATATGTCAGACAACTAAAATGTGCAAACTGACAAGACCTTTCTGCAGCAACACTTATATGGAGCCTATAAGCCACGCCTATCTAATCAGCCCCCGTTGTTCCCAGGTGGGTGATTGGCCTGGTGTCAGCTGAGAGCTATCAACCAGCTATCAACCAGCTGAGCCACAGGTTCACTCAGAGACAAAAACTAGCCTAAAAAACTACTACTTTTAGAATAAGGAGATAGCAGACACAAATAACACAGCCTAAGCACTTACCCACTGGAGCCAAAGTTAAATCACAGAGAGAGGTATCCACAGAAGAGCAGTTCTATGTCAGACAACTAAAATGTGCAAACTGACAAGACCTTTCTGCAGCAACACCTATATGGAGCCTATAAGCCACGCCTATCTAATCAGCCCCCGTCGTTCCCAGGTGGGTGATTGGCCTGGTGTCAGCTGAGAGCTATCAACCAGCTATCAACCAGCTGAGCCACAGGTTCACTCAGAGACAAAAACTAGCCTAAAAAACTACTACTTTTAGAATAAGGAGATAGCAGACACAAATAACACAGCCTAAGCACTTACCCACTGGAGCCAAAGTTAAATCACAGAGAGAGGTATCCACAGAAGAGCAGTTCTATGTCAGACAACTAAAATGTGCAAACTGACAAGACCTTTCTGCACCAACACTTATATGGAGCCTATAAGCCACGCCTATCTAATCAGCCCCCGTCGTTCCCAGGTGGGTGATTGGCCTGGTGTCAGCTGAGAGCTATCAACCAGCTATCAACCAGCTGAGCCACAGGTTCACTCAGAGACAAAAACTAGCCTAAAAAACTACTACTTTTAGAATAAGGAGATAGCAGACACAAATAACACAGCCTAAGCACTTACCCACTGGAGCCAAAGTTAAATCACAGAGAGAGGTATCCACAGAAGAGCAGTTCTATGTCAGACAACTAAAATGTGCAAACTGACAAGACCTTTCTGCAGCAACACTTATATGGAGCCTATAAGGCACGCCTATCTAATCAGCCCCCGTCGTTCCCAGGTGGGTGATTGGCCTGGTGTCAGCTGAGAGCTATCAACCAGCTATCAACCAGCTGAGCCACAGGTTCACTCAGAGACAAAAACTTGCCTAAAAAACTACTACTTTTAGAATAAGGAGATAGCAGACACAAATAACACAGCCTAAGCACTTACCCACTGGAGCCAAAGTTAAATCACAGAGAGAGGTATCCACAGAAGAGCAGTTCTATGTCAGACAACTAAAATGTGCAAACTGACAAGACCTTTCTGCAGCAACACTTATATGGAGCCTATAAGCCACGCCTATCTAATCAGCCCCCGTCGTTCCCAGGTGGGTGATTGGCCTGGTGTCAGCTGAGAGCTATCAACCAGCTATCAACCAGCTGTTCACTCAGAGACAAAAACTAGCCTAAAAAACTACTACTTTTAGAATAAGGAGATAGCAGACACAAATAACACAGCCTAAGCACTTACCCACTGGAGCCAAAGTTAAATCACAGAGAGAGGTATCCACAGAAGAGCAGTTCTATGTCAGACAACTAAAATGTGCAAACTGACAAGACCTTTCTGCAGCAACACTTATATGGAGCCTATAAGCCACGCCTATCTAATCAGCCCCCGTCGTTCCCAGGTGGGTGATTGGCCTGGTGTCAGCTGAGAGCTATCAACCAGCTATCAACCAGCTGAGCCACAGGTTCACTCAGAGACAAAAACTCGCCTAAAAAACTACTACTTTTAGAATAAGGAGATAGCAGACACAAATAACACAGCCTAAGCACTTACCCACTGGAGCCAAAGTTAAATCACAGAGAGAGGAATCCACAGAAGAGCAGTTATATGTCAGACAACTAAAATGTGCAAACTGACAAGACCTTTCTGCAGCAACACTTATATGGAGCCTATAAGCCACGCCTATCTAATCAGCCCCCGTCGTTCCCAGGTGGGTGATTGGCCTGGTGTCAGCTGAGAGCTATTAACCAGCTATCAATCAGCTGAGCCACAGGTTCACTCAGAGACAAAAACTAGCCTAAAAAACTACTACTTTTAGAATAAGGAGATAGCAGACACAAATAACACAGCCTAAGCACTTACCCACTGGAGCCAAAGTTAAATCACAGAGAGAGGTATCCACAGAAGAGCAGTTCTATGTCAGACAACTAAAATGTGCAAACTGACAAGACCTTTCTGCAGCAACACTTATATGGAGCCTATAAGCCACGCCTATCTAATCAGCCCCCGTCGTTCCCAGGTGGGTGATTGGCCTGGTGTCAGCTGAGAGCTATCAACCAGCTATCAACCAGCTGAGCCACAGGTTCACTCAGAGACAAAAACTCGCCTAAAAAACTACTACTTTTAGAATAAGGAGATAGCAGACACAAATAACACAGCCTAAGCACTTACCCACTGGAGCCAAAGTTAAATCACAGAGAGAGGTATCCACAGAAGAGCAGTTCTATGTCAGACAACTAAAATGTGCAAACTGACAAGACCTTTCTGCAGCAACACTTATATGGAGCCTATAAGCCACGCCTATCTAATCAGCCCCCGTCGTTCCCAGGTGGGTGATTGGCCTGGTGTCAGCTGAGAGCTATCAACCAGCTATCAACCAGCTGAGCCACAGGTTCACTCAGAGACAAAAACTAGCCTAAAAAACTACTACTTTTAGAATAAGGAGATAGCAGACACAAATAACACAGCCTAAGCACTTACCCACTGGAGCCAAAGTTAAATCACAGAGAGAGGTATCCACAGAAGAGCAGTTCTATGTCAGACAACTAAAATGTGCAAACTGACAAGACCTTTCTGCAGCAACACTTATATGGAGCCTATAAGCCACGCCTATCTAATCAGCCCCCGTCGTTCCCAGGTGGGTGATTGGCCTGGTGTCAGCTGAGAGCTATCAACCAGCTATCAACCAGCTGAGCCACAGGTTCACTCAGAGACAAAAACTCGCCTAAAAAACTACTACTTTTAGAATAAGGAGATAGCAGACACAAATAACACAGCCTAAGCACTTACCCACTGGAGCCAAAGTTAAATCACAGAGAGAGGTATCCACAGAAGAGCAGTTCTATGTCAGACAACTAAAATGTGCAAACTGACAAGACCTTTCTGCAGCAACACTTATATGGAGCCTATAAGCCACGCCTATCTAATCAGCCCCCGTCGTTCCCAGGTGGGTGATTGGCCTGGTGTCAGCTGAGAGCTATCAACCAGCTATCAACCAGCTGAGCCACAGGTTCACTCAGAGACAAAAACTCGCCTAAAAAACTACTACTTTTAGAATAAGGAGATAGCAGACACAAATAACACAGCCTAAGCACTTACCCACTGGAGCCAAAGTTAAATGACAGAGAGAGGTATCCACAGAAGAGCAGTTCTATGTCAGACAACTAAAATGTGCAAACTGACAAGACCTTTCTGCAGCAACACTTATATGGAGCCTATAAGCCACGCCTATCTAATCAGCCCCCGTCGTTCCCAGGTGGGTGATTGGCCTGGTGTCAGCTGAGAGCTATCAACCAGCTATCAACCAGCTGAGCCACAGGTTCACTCAGAGACAAAAACTAGCCTAAAAAACTACTACTTTTAGAATAAGGAGATAGCAGACACAAATAACACAGCCTAAGCACTTACCCACTGGAGCCAAAGTTAAATCACAGAGAGAGGTATCCACAGAAGAGCAGTTCTATGTCAGACAACTAAAATGTGCAAACTGACAAGACCTTTCTGCAGCAACACTTATATGGAGCCTATAAGCCACGCCTATCTAATCAGCCCCCGTCGTTCCCAGGTGGGTGATTGGCCTGGTGTCAGCTGAGAGCTATCAACCAGCTATCAACCAGCTGAGCCACAAGTTCACTCAGAGACAAAAACTAGCCTAAAAAACTACTACTTTTAGAATAAGGAGATAGCAGACACAAATAACACAGCCTAAGCACTTACCCACTGGAGCCAAAGTTAAATCACAGAGAGAGGTATCCACAGAAGAGCAGTTCTATGTCAGACAACTAAAATGTGCAAACTGACAAGACCTTTCTGCAGCAACACTTATATGGAGCCTATAAGCCACGCCTATCTAATCAGCCCCCGTCGTTCCCAGGTGGGTGATTGGCCTGGTGTCAGCTGAGAGCTATCAACCAGCTATCAACCAGCTGAGCCACAGGTTCACTCAGAGACAAAAACTCGCCTAAAAAACTACTACTTTTAGAATAAGGAGATAGCAGACACAAATAACACAGCCTAAGCACTTACCCACTGGAGCCAAAGTTAAATCACAGAGAGAGGTATCCACAGAAGAGCAGTTCTATGTCAGACAACTAAAATGTGCAAACTGACAAGACCTTTCTGCAGCAACACTTATATGGAGCCTATAAGCCACGCCTATCTAATCAGCCCCCGTCGTTCCCAGGTGGGTGATTGGCCTGGTGTCAGCTGAGAGCTATCAACCAGCTGAGCCACAGGTTCACTCGGAGACAAAAACTAGCCTAAAAAACTACTACTTTTAGAATAAGGAGATAGCAGACACAAATAACACAGCCTAAGCACTTACCCACTGGAGCCAAAGTTAAATCACAGAGAGAGGTATCCACAGAAGAGCAGTTCTATGTCAGACAACTAAAATGTGCAAACTGACAAGACCTTTCTGCAGCAACACCTATATGGAGCCTATAAGCCACGCCTATCTAATCAGCCCCCGTCGTTCCCAGGTGGGTGATTGGCCTGGTGTCAGCTGAGAGCTATCAACCAGCTATCAACCAGCTGAGCCACAGGTTCACTCAGAGACAAAAACTAGCCTAAAAAACTACTACTTTTAGAATAAGGAGATAGCAGACACAAATAACACAGCCTAAGCACTTACCCACTGGAGCCAAAGTTAAATCACAGAGAGAGGTATCCACAGAAGAGCAGTTCTATGTCAGACAACTAAAATGTGCAAACTGACAAGACCTTTCTGCAGCAACACTTATATGGAGCCTATAAGCCACGCCTATCTAATCAGCCCCCGTCGTTCCCAGGTGGGTGATTGGCCTGGTGTCAGCTGAGAGCTATCAACCAGCTATCAACCAGCTGAGCCACAAGTTCACTCAGAGACAAAAACTAGCCTAAAAAACTACTACTTTTAGAATAAGGAGATAGCAGACACAAATAACACAGCCTAAGCACTTACCCACTGGAGCCAAAGTTAAATCACAGAGAGAGGTATCCACAGAAGAGCAGTTCTATGTCAGACAACTAAAATGTGCAAACTGACAAGACCTTTCTGCAGCAACACTTATATGGAGCCTATAAGCCACGCCTATCTAATCAGCCCCCGTCGTTCCCAGGTGGGTGATTGGCCTGGTGTCAGCTGAGAGCTATCAACCAGCTATCAACCAGCTGAGCCACAGGTTCACTCAGAGACAAAAACTCGCCTAAAAAACTACTACTTTTAGAATAAGGAGATAGCAGACACAAATAACACAGCCTAAGCACTTACCCACTGGAGCCAAAGTTAAATCACAGAGAGAGGTATCCACAGAAGAGCAGTTCTATGTCAGACAACTAAAATGTGCAAACTGACAAGACCTTTCTGCAGCAACACTTATATGGAGCCTATAAGCCACGCCTATCTAATCAGCCCCCGTCGTTCCCAGGTGGGTGATTGGCCTGGTGTCAGCTGAGAGCTATCAACCAGCTGAGCCACAGGTTCACTCGGAGACAAAAACTAGCCTAAAAAACTACTACTTTTAGAATAAGGAGATAGCAGACACAAATAACACAGCCTAAGCACTTACCCACTGGAGCCAAAGTTAAGGGACGGCTTTAGCTCAGGAGGTAGAGCGGGTCGGCCAATGACGCAAGGGTTGGCGGTTCGATCCCCGCTCCCTCCCAGCTGCTGTCGTTGTGTCCTTGGGCAAGACACTTAACCCCAAATTGCTCCCGATGGTGTGTAGGCACCCTGCGTGGCAGCCTGCCGCCATTGGTGTATGAATGGGTGAATGTAGACTATCTACTCATTGTAAAGCGCTTTGGATAAAAGCGCTATATAAATGCAGACCATTTACCATTTACCATTTACCATTTAAATCACAGAGAGAGGTATCCACAGAAGAGCAGTTCTATGTCAGACAACTAAAATGTGCAAACTGACAAGACCTTTCTGCAGCAACACCTATATGGAGCCTATAAGCCACGCCTATCTAATCAGCCCCCGTCGTTCCCAGGTGGGAGATTGGCCTGGTGTCAGCTGAGAGCTATCAACCAGCTATCAACCAGCTGAGCCACAGGTTCACTCAGAGACAAAAACTAGCCTAAAAAACTACTACTTTTAGAATAAGGAGATAGCAGACACAAATAACACAGCCTAAGCACTTACCCACTGGAGCCAAAGTTAAATCACAGAGAGAGGTATCCACAGAAGAGCAGTTCTATGTCAGACAACTAAAATGTGCAAACTGACAAGACCTTTCTGCAGCAACACTTATATGGAGCCTATAAGCCACGCCTATCTAATCAGCCCCCGTCGTTCCCAGGTGGGTGATTGGCCTGGTGTCAGCTGAGAGCTATCAACCAGCTATCAACCAGCTGAGCCACAGGTTCACTCAGAGACAAAAACTAGCCTAAAAAACTACTACTTTTAGAATAAGGAGATAGCAGACACAAATAACACAGCCTAAGCACTTACCCACTGGAGCCAAAGTTAAATCACAGAGAGAGGTATCCACAGAAGAGCAGTTCTATGTCAGACAACTAAAATGTGCAAACTGACAAGACCTTTCTGCAGCAACACTTATATGGAGCCTATAAGCCACGCCTATCTAATCAGCCCCCGTCGTTCCCAGGTGGGTGATTGGCCTGGTGTCAGCTGAGAGCTATCAACCAGCTATCAACCAGCTGAGCCACAGGTTCACTCAGAGACAAAAACTTGCCTAAAAAACTACTACTTTTAGAATAAGGAGATAGCAGACACAAATAACACAGCCTAAGCACTTACCCACTGGAGCCAAAGTTAAATCACAGAGAGAGGTATCCACAGAAGAGCAGTTCTATGTCAGACAACTAAAATGTGCAAACTGACAAGACCTTTCTGCAGCAACACTTATATGGAGCCTATAAGCCACGCCTATCTAATCAGCCCCCGTCGTTCCCAGGTGGGTGATTGGCCTGGTGTCAGCTGAGAGCTATCAACCAGCTATCAACCAGCTGTTCACTCAGAGACAAAAACTAGCCTAAAAAACTACTACTTTTAGAATAAGGAGATAGCAGACACAAATAACACAGCCTAAGCACTTACCCACTGGAGCCAAAGTTAAATCACAGAGAGAGGTATCCACAGAAGAGCAGTTCTATGTCAGACAACTAAAATGTGCAAACTGACAAGACCTTTCTGCAGCAACACTTATATGGAGCCTATAAGCCACGCCTATCTAATCAGCCCCCGTCGTTCCCAGGTGGGTGATTGGCCTGGTGTCAGCTGAGAGCTATCAACCAGCTATCAACCAGCTGAGCCACAGGTTCACTCAGAGACAAAAACTCGCCTAAAAAACTACTACTTTTAGAATAAGGAGATAGTAGACACAAATAACACAGCCTAAGCACTTACCCACTGGAGCCAAAGTTAAATCACAGAGAGAGGTATCCACAGAAGAGCAGTTCTATGTCAGACAACTAAAATGTGCAAACTGACAAGACCTTTCTGCAGCAACACTTATATGGAGCCTATAAGCCACGCCTATCTAATCAGCCCCCGTCGTTCCCAGGTGGGTGATTGGCCTGGTGTCAGCTGAGAGCTATCAACCAGCTATCAACCAGCTGAGCCACAGGTTCACTCAGAGACAAAAACTCGCCTAAAAAACTACTACTTTTAGAATAAGGAGATAGCAGACACAAATAACACAGCCTAAGCACTTACCCACTGGAGCCAAAGTTAAATCACAGAGAGAGGTATCCACAGAAGAGCAGTTCTATGTCAGACAACTAAAATGTGCAAACTGACAAGACCTTTCTGCACCAACACTTATATGGAGCCTATAAGCCACGCCTATCTAATCAGCCCCCGTCGTTCCCAGGTGGGTGATTGGCCTGGTGTCAGCTGAGAGCTATCAACCAGCTATCAACCAGCTGAGCCACAGGTTCACTCAGAGACAAAAACTCGCCTAAAAAACTACTACTTTTAGAATAAGGAGATAGCAGACACAAATTACACAGCCTAAGCACTTACCCACTGGAGCCAAAGTTAAATCACAGAGAGAGGTATCCACAGAAGAGCAGTTATATGTCAGACAACTAAAATGTGCAAACTGACAAGACCTTTCTGCAGCAACACTTATATGGAGCCTATAAGCCACGCCTATCTAATCAGCCCCCGTTGTTCCCAGGTGGGTGATTGGCCTGGTGTCAGCTGAGAGCTATCAACCAGCTATCAACCAGCTGAGCCACAGGTTCACTCAGAGACAAAAACTAGCCTAAAAAACTACTACTTTTAGAATAAGGAGATAGCAGACACAAATAACACAGCCTAAGCACTTACCCACTGGAGCCAAAGTTAAATCACAGAGAGAGGTATCCACAGAAGAGCAGTTCTATGTCAGACAACTAAAATGTGCAAACTGACAAGACCTTTCTGCAGCAACACCTATATGGAGCCTATAAGCCACGCCTATCTAATCAGCCCCCGTCGTTCCCAGGTGGGTGATTGGCCTGGTGTCAGCTGAGAGCTATCAACCAGCTATCAACCAGCTGAGCCACAGGTTCACTCAGAGACAAAAACTAGCCTAAAAAACTACTACTTTTAGAATAAGGAGATAGCAGACACAAATAACACAGCCTAAGCACTTACCCACTGGAGCCAAAGTTAAATCACAGAGAGAGGTATCCACAGAAGAGCAGTTCTATGTCAGACAACTAAAATGTGCAAACTGACAAGACCTTTCTGCACCAACACTTATATGGAGCCTATAAGCCACGCCTATCTAATCAGCCCCCGTCGTTCCCAGGTGGGTGATTGGCCTGGTGTCAGCTGAGAGCTATCAACCAGCTATCAACCAGCTGAGCCACAGGTTCACTCAGAGACAAAAACTAGCCTAAAAAACTACTACTTTTAGAATAAGGAGATAGCAGACACAAATAACACAGCCTAAGCACTTACCCACTGGAGCCAAAGTTAAATCACAGAGAGAGGTATCCACAGAAGAGCAGTTCTATGTCAGACAACTAAAATGTGCAAACTGACAAGACCTTTCTGCAGCAACACTTATATGGAGCCTATAAGGCACGCCTATCTAATCAGCCCCCGTCGTTCCCAGGTGGGTGATTGGCCTGGTGTCAGCTGAGAGCTATCAACCAGCTATCAACCAGCTGAGCCACAGGTTCACTCAGAGACAAAAACTTGCCTAAAAAACTACTACTTTTAGAATAAGGAGATAGCAGACACAAATAACACAGCCTAAGCACTTACCCACTGGAGCCAAAGTTAAATCACAGAGAGAGGTATCCACAGAAGAGCAGTTCTATGTCAGACAACTAAAATGTGCAAACTGACAAGACCTTTCTGCAGCAACACTTATATGGAGCCTATAAGCCACGCCTATCTAATCAGCCCCCGTCGTTCCCAGGTGGGTGATTGGCCTGGTGTCAGCTGAGAGCTATCAACCAGCTATCAACCAGCTGTTCACTCAGAGACAAAAACTAGCCTAAAAAACTACTACTTTTAGAATAAGGAGATAGCAGACACAAATAACACAGCCTAAGCACTTACCCACTGGAGCCAAAGTTAAATCACAGAGAGAGGTATCCACAGAAGAGCAGTTCTATGTCAGACAACTAAAATGTGCAAACTGACAAGACCTTTCTGCAGCAACACTTATATGGAGCCTATAAGCCACGCCTATCTAATCAGCCCCCGTCGTTCCCAGGTGGGTGATTGGCCTGGTGTCAGCTGAGAGCTATCAACCAGCTATCAACCAGCTGAGCCACAGGTTCACTCAGAGACAAAAACTCGCCTAAAAAACTACTACTTTTAGAATAAGGAGATAGCAGACACAAATAACACAGCCTAAGCACTTACCCACTGGAGCCAAAGTTAAATCACAGAGAGAGGAATCCACAGAAGAGCAGTTATATGTCAGACAACTAAAATGTGCAAACTGACAAGACCTTTCTGCAGCAACACTTATATGGAGCCTATAAGCCACGCCTATCTAATCAGCCCCCGTCGTTCCCAGGTGGGTGATTGGCCTGGTGTCAGCTGAGAGCTATTAACCAGCTATCAATCAGCTGAGCCACAGGTTCACTCAGAGACAAAAACTAGCCTAAAAAACTACTACTTTTAGAATAAGGAGATAGCAGACACAAATAACACAGCCTAAGCACTTACCCACTGGAGCCAAAGTTAAATCACAGAGAGAGGTATCCACAGAAGAGCAGTTCTATGTCAGACAACTAAAATGTGCAAACTGACAAGACCTTTCTGCAGCAACACTTATATGGAGCCTATAAGCCACGCCTATCTAATCAGCCCCCGTCGTTCCCAGGTGGGTGATTGGCCTGGTGTCAGCTGAGAGCTATCAACCAGCTATCAACCAGCTGAGCCACAGGTTCACTCAGAGACAAAAACTCGCCTAAAAAACTACTACTTTTAGAATAAGGAGATAGCAGACACAAATAACACAGCCTAAGCACTTACCCACTGGAGCCAAAGTTAAATCACAGAGAGAGGTATCCACAGAAGAGCAGTTCTATGTCAGACAACTAAAATGTGCAAACTGACAAGACCTTTCTGCAGCAACACTTATATGGAGCCTATAAGCCACGCCTATCTAATCAGCCCCCGTCGTTCCCAGGTGGGTGATTGGCCTGGTGTCAGCTGAGAGCTATCAACCAGCTATCAACCAGCTGAGCCACAGGTTCACTCAGAGACAAAAACTAGCCTAAAAAACTACTACTTTTAGAATAAGGAGATAGCAGACACAAATAACACAGCCTAAGCACTTACCCACTGGAGCCAAAGTTAAATCACAGAGAGAGGTATCCACAGAAGAGCAGTTCTATGTCAGACAACTAAAATGTGCAAACTGACAAGACCTTTCTGCAGCAACACTTATATGGAGCCTATAAGCCACGCCTATCTAATCAGCCCCCGTCGTTCCCAGGTGGGTGATTGGCCTGGTGTCAGCTGAGAGCTATCAACCAGCTATCAACCAGCTGAGCCACAGGTTCACTCAGAGACAAAAACTCGCCTAAAAAACTACTACTTTTAGAATAAGGAGATAGCAGACACAAATAACACAGCCTAAGCACTTACCCACTGGAGCCAAAGTTAAATCACAGAGAGAGGTATCCACAGAAGAGCAGTTCTATGTCAGACAACTAAAATGTGCAAACTGACAAGACCTTTCTGCAGCAACACTTATATGGAGCCTATAAGCCACGCCTATCTAATCAGCCCCCGTCGTTCCCAGGTGGGTGATTGGCCTGGTGTCAGCTGAGAGCTATCAACCAGCTATCAACCAGCTGAGCCACAGGTTCACTCAGAGACAAAAACTCGCCTAAAAAACTACTACTTTTAGAATAAGGAGATAGCAGACACAAATAACACAGCCTAAGCACTTACCCACTGGAGCCAAAGTTAAATGACAGAGAGAGGTATCCACAGAAGAGCAGTTCTATGTCAGACAACTAAAATGTGCAAACTGACAAGACCTTTCTGCAGCAACACTTATATGGAGCCTATAAGCCACGCCTATCTAATCAGCCCCCGTCGTTCCCAGGTGGGTGATTGGCCTGGTGTCAGCTGAGAGCTATCAACCAGCTATCAACCAGCTGAGCCACAGGTTCACTCAGAGACAAAAACTAGCCTAAAAAACTACTACTTTTAGAATAAGGAGATAGCAGACACAAATAACACAGCCTAAGCACTTACCCACTGGAGCCAAAGTTAAATCACAGAGAGAGGTATCCACAGAAGAGCAGTTCTATGTCAGACAACTAAAATGTGCAAACTGACAAGACCTTTCTGCAGCAACACTTATATGGAGCCTATAAGCCACGCCTATCTAATCAGCCCCCGTCGTTCCCAGGTGGGTGATTGGCCTGGTGTCAGCTGAGAGCTATCAACCAGCTATCAACCAGCTGAGCCACAAGTTCACTCAGAGACAAAAACTAGCCTAAAAAACTACTACTTTTAGAATAAGGAGATAGCAGACACAAATAACACAGCCTAAGCACTTACCCACTGGAGCCAAAGTTAAATCACAGAGAGAGGTATCCACAGAAGAGCAGTTCTATGTCAGACAACTAAAATGTGCAAACTGACAAGACCTTTCTGCAGCAACACTTATATGGAGCCTATAAGCCACGCCTATCTAATCAGCCCCCGTCGTTCCCAGGTGGGTGATTGGCCTGGTGTCAGCTGAGAGCTATCAACCAGCTATCAACCAGCTGAGCCACAGGTTCACTCAGAGACAAAAACTCGCCTAAAAAACTACTACTTTTAGAATAAGGAGATAGCAGACACAAATAACACAGCCTAAGCACTTACCCACTGGAGCCAAAGTTAAATCACAGAGAGAGGTATCCACAGAAGAGCAGTTCTATGTCAGACAACTAAAATGTGCAAACTGACAAGACCTTTCTGCAGCAACACTTATATGGAGCCTATAAGCCACGCCTATCTAATCAGCCCCCGTCGTTCCCAGGTGGGTGATTGGCCTGGTGTCAGCTGAGAGCTATCAACCAGCTGAGCCACAGGTTCACTCGGAGACAAAAACTAGCCTAAAAAACTACTACTTTTAGAATAAGGAGATAGCAGACACAAATAACACAGCCTAAGCACTTACCCACTGGAGCCAAAGTTAAATCACAGAGAGAGGTATCCACAGAAGAGCAGTTCTATGTCAGACAACTAAAATGTGCAAACTGACAAGACCTTTCTGCAGCAACACCTATATGGAGCCTATAAGCCACGCCTATCTAATCAGCCCCCGTCGTTCCCAGGTGGGTGATTGGCCTGGTGTCAGCTGAGAGCTATCAACCAGCTATCAACCAGCTGAGCCACAGGTTCACTCAGAGACAAAAACTAGCCTAAAAAACTACTACTTTTAGAATAAGGAGATAGCAGACACAAATAACACAGCCTAAGCACTTACCCACTGGAGCCAAAGTTAAATCACAGAGAGAGGTATCCACAGAAGAGCAGTTCTATGTCAGACAACTAAAATGTGCAAACTGACAAGACCTTTCTGCAGCAACACTTATATGGAGCCTATAAGCCACGCCTATCTAATCAGCCCCCGTCGTTCCCAGGTGGGTGATTGGCCTGGTGTCAGCTGAGAGCTATCAACCAGCTATCAACCAGCTGAGCCACAAGTTCACTCAGAGACAAAAACTAGCCTAAAAAACTACTACTTTTAGAATAAGGAGATAGCAGACACAAATAACACAGCCTAAGCACTTACCCACTGGAGCCAAAGTTAAATCACAGAGAGAGGTATCCACAGAAGAGCAGTTCTATGTCAGACAACTAAAATGTGCAAACTGACAAGACCTTTCTGCAGCAACACTTATATGGAGCCTATAAGCCACGCCTATCTAATCAGCCCCCGTCGTTCCCAGGTGGGTGATTGGCCTGGTGTCAGCTGAGAGCTATCAACCAGCTATCAACCAGCTGAGCCACAGGTTCACTCAGAGACAAAAACTCGCCTAAAAAACTACTACTTTTAGAATAAGGAGATAGCAGACACAAATAACACAGCCTAAGCACTTACCCACTGGAGCCAAAGTTAAATCACAGAGAGAGGTATCCACAGAAGAGCAGTTCTATGTCAGACAACTAAAATGTGCAAACTGACAAGACCTTTCTGCAGCAACACTTATATGGAGCCTATAAGCCACGCCTATCTAATCAGCCCCCGTCGTTCCCAGGTGGGTGATTGGCCTGGTGTCAGCTGAGAGCTATCAACCAGCTGAGCCACAGGTTCACTCGGAGACAAAAACTAGCCTAAAAAACTACTACTTTTAGAATAAGGAGATAGCAGACACAAATAACACAGCCTAAGCACTTACCCACTGGAGCCAAAGTTAAGGGACGGCTTTAGCTCAGGAGGTAGAGCGGGTCGGCCAATGACGCAAGGGTTGGCGGTTCGATCCCCGCTCCCTCCCAGCTGCTGTCGTTGTGTCCTTGGGCAAGACACTTAACCCCAAATTGCTCCCGATGGTGTGTAGGCACCCTGCGTGGCAGCCTGCCGCCATTGGTGTATGAATGGGTGAATGTAGACTATCTACTCATTGTAAAGCGCTTTGGATAAAAGCGCTATATAAATGCAGACCATTTACCATTTACCATTTACCATTTAAATCACAGAGAGAGGTATCCACAGAAGAGCAGTTCTATGTCAGACAACTAAAATGTGCAAACTGACAAGACCTTTCTGCAGCAACACCTATATGGAGCCTATAAGCCACGCCTATCTAATCAGCCCCCGTCGTTCCCAGGTGGGTGATTGGCCTGGTGTCAGCTGAGAGCTATCAACCAGCTATCAACCAGCTGAGCCACAGGTTCACTCAGAGACAAAAACTAGCCTAAAAAACTACTACTTTTAGAATAAGGAGATAGCAGACACAAATAACACAGCCTAAGCACTTACCCACTGGAGCCAAAGTTAAATCACAGAGAGAGGTATCCACAGAAGAGCAGTTATATGTCAGACAACTAAAATGTGCAAACTGACAAGACCTTTCTGCACCAACACTTATATGGAGCCTATAAGCCACGCCTATCTAATCAGCCCCCGTCGTTCCAGGTGGGTGATTGGCCTGGTGTCAGCTGAGAGCTATCAACCAGCTATCAACCAGCTGAGCCACAGGTTCACTCAGAGACAAAAACTAGCCTAAAAAACTACTACTTTTAGAATAAGGAGATAGCAGACACAAATAACACAGCCTAAGCACTTACCCACTGGAGCCAAAGTTAAATCACAGAGAGAGGTATCCACAGAAGAGCAGTTCTATGTCAGACAACTAAAATGTGCAAACTGACAAGACCTTTCTGCAGCAACACTTATATGGAGCCTATAAGGCACGCCTATCTAATCAGCCCCCGTCGTTCCCAGGTGGGTGATTGGCCTGGTGTCAGCTGAGAGCTATCAACCAGCTATCAACCAGCTGAGCCACAGGTTCACTCAGAGACAAAAACTAGCCTAAAAAACTACTACTTTTAGAATAAGGAGATAGCAGACACAAATAACACAGCCTAAGCACTTACCCACTGGAGCCAAAGTTAAATCACAGAGAGAGGTATCCACAGAAGAGCAGTTCTATGTCAGACAACTAAAATGTGCAAACTGACAAGACCTTTCTGCAGCAACACTTATATGGAGCCTATAAGGCACGCCTATCTAATCAGCCCCCGTCGTTCCCAGGTGGGTGATTGGCCTGGTGTCAGCTGAGAGCTATCAACCAGCTATCAACCAGCTGAGCCACAGGTTCACTCAGAGACAAAAACTTGCCTAAAAAACTACTACTTTTAGAATAAGGAGATAGCAGACACAAATAACACAGCCTAAGCACTTACCCACTGGAGCCAAAGTTAAATCACAGAGAGAGGTATCCACAGAAGAGCAGTTCTATGTCAGACAACTAAAATGTGCAAACTGACAAGACCTTTCTGCAGCAACACTTATATGGAGCCTATAAGCCACGCCTATCTAATCAGCCCCCGTCGTTCCCAGGTGGGTGATTGGCCTGGTGTCAGCTGAGAGCTATCAACCAGCTATCAACCAGCTGTTCACTCAGAGACAAAAACTAGCCTAAAAAACTACTACTTTTAGAATAAGGAGATAGCAGACACAAATAACACAGCCTAAGCACTTACCCACTGGAGCCAAAGTTAAATCACAGAGAGAGGTATCCACAGAAGAGCAGTTCTATGTCAGACAACTAAAATGTGCAAACTGACAAGACCTTTCTGCAGCAACACTTATATGGAGCCTATAAGCCACGCCTATCTAATCAGCCCCCGTCGTTCCCAGGTGGGTGATTGGCCTGGTGTCAGCTGAGAGCTATCAACCAGCTATCAACCAGCTGAGCCACAGGTTCACTCAGAGACAAAAACTCGCCTAAAAAACTACTACTTTTAGAATAAGGAGATAGCAGACACAAATAACACAGCCTAAGCACTTACCCACTGGAGCCAAAGTTAAATCACAGAGAGAGGTATCCACAGAAGAGCAGTTCTATGTCAGACAACTAAAATGTGCAAACTGACAAGACCTTTCTGCAGCAACACTTATATGGAGCCTATAAGCCACGCCTATCTAATCAGCCCCCGTCGTTCCCAGGTGGGTGATTGGCCTGGTGTCAGCTGAGAGCTATCAACCAGCTATCAACCAGCTGAGCCACAGGTTCACTCAGAGACAAAAACTAGCCTAAAAAACTACTACTTTTAGAATAAGGAGATAGCAGACACAAATAACACAGCCTAAGCACTTACCCACTGGAGCCAAAGTTAAATCACAGAGAGAGGTATCCACAGAAGAGCAGTTCTATGTCAGACAACTAAAATGTGCAAACTGACAAGACCTTTCTGCAGCAACACTTATATGGAGCCTATAAGCCACGCCTATCTAATCAGCCCCCGTCGTTCCCAGGTGGGTGATTGGCCTGGTGTCAGCTGAGAGCTATCAACCAGCTATCAACCAGCTGAGCCACAGGTTCACTCAGAGACAAAAACTCGCCTAAAAAACTACTACTTTTAGAATAAGGAGATAGCAGACACAAATAACACAGCCTAAGCACTTACCCACTGGAGCCAAAGTTAAATCACAGAGAGAGGTATCCACAGAAGAGCAGTTCTATGTCAGACAACTAAAATGTGCAAACTGACAAGACCTTTCTGCAGCAACACTTATATGGAGCCTATAAGCCACGCCTATCTAATCAGCCCCCGTTGTTCCCAGGTGGGTGATGGGCCTGGTGTCAGCTGAGAGCTATCAACCAGCTATCAACCAGCTGAGCCACAGGTTCACTCAGAGACAAAAACTAGCCTAAAAAACTACTACTTTTAGAATAAGGAGATAGCAGACACAAATAACACAGCCTAAGCACTTACCCACTGGAGCCAAAGTTAAATCACAGAGAGAGGTATCCACAGAAGAGCAGTTCTATGTCAGACAACTAAAATGTGCAAACTGACAAGACCTTTCTGCAGCAACACTTATATGGAGCCTATAAGCCACGCCTATCTAATCAGCCCCCGTCGTTCCCAGGTGGGTGATTGGCCTGGTGTCAGCTGAGAGCTATCAACCAGCTATCAACCAGCTGAGCCACAGGTTCACTCAGAGACAAAAACTAGCCTAAAAAACTACTACTTTTAGAATAAGGAGATAGCAGACACAAATAACACAGCCTAAGCACTTACCCACTGGAGCCAAAGTTAAATCACAGAGAGAGGTATCCACAGAAGAGCAGTTCTATGTCAGACAACTAAAATGTGCAAACTGACAAGACCTTTCTGCAGCAACACTTATATGGAGCCTATAAGGCACGCCTATCTAATCAGCCCCCGTCGTTCCCAGGTGGGTGATTGGCCTGGTGTCAGCTGAGAGCTATCAACCAGCTATCAACCAGCTGAGCCACAGGTTCACTCAGAGACAAAAACTTGCCTAAAAAAACTACTACTTTTAGAATAAGGAGATAGCAGACACAAATAACACAGCCTAAGCACTTACCCACTGGAGCCAAAGTTAAATCACAGAGAGAGGTATCCACAGAAGAGCAGTTCTATGTCAGACAACTAAAATGTGCAAACTGACAAGACCTTTCTGCAGCAACACTTATATGGAGCCTATAAGCCACGCCTATCTAATCAGCCCCCGTCGTTCCCAGGTGGGTGATTGGCCTGGTGTCAGCTGAGAGCTATCAACCAGCTATCAACCAGCTGTTCACTCAGAGACAAAAACTAGCCTAAAAAACTACTACTTTTAGAATAAGGAGATAGCAGACACAAATAACACAGCCTAAGCACTTACCCACTGGAGCCAAAGTTAAATCACAGAGAGAGGTATCCACAGAAGAGCAGTTCTATGTCAGACAACTAAAATGTGCAAACTGACAAGACCTTTCTGCAGCAACACTTATTTGGAGCCTATAAGCCACGCCTATCTAATCAGCCCCCGTCGTTCCCAGGTGGGTGATTGGCCTGGTGTCAGCTGAGAGCTATCAACCAGCTATCAACCAGCTGAGCCACAGGTTCACTCAGAGACAAAAACTCGCCTAAAAAACTACTACTTTTAGAATAAGGAGATAGCAGACACAAATAACACAGCCTAAGCACTTACCCACTGGAGCCAAAGTTAAATCACAGAGAGGTATCCACAGAAGAGCAGTTCTATGTCAGACAACTAAAATGTGCAAACTGACAAGACCTTTCTGCAGCAACACTTATATGGAGCCTATAAGCCACGCCTATCTAATCAGCCCCCGTCGTTCCCAGGTGGGTGATTGGCCTGGTGTCAGCTGAGAGCTATCAACCAGCTATCAACCAGCTGAGCCACAGGTTCACTCAGAGACAAAAACTAGCCTAAAAAACTACTACTTTTAGAATAAGGAGATAGCAGACACAAATAACACAGCCTAAGCACTTACCCACTGGAGCCAAAGTTAAATCACAGAGAGAGGTATCCACAGAAGAGCAGTTATATGTCAGACAACTAAAATGTGCAAACTGACAAGACCTCTCTGCAGCAACACTTATATGGAGCCTATAAGCCACACCTATCTAATCAGCCCCCGTCGTTCCCAGGTGGGTGATTGGCCTGGTGTCAGCTGAGAGCTATCAACCAGCTATCAACCAGCTGAGCCACAAGTTCACTCAGAGACAAAAACTAGCCTAAAAAACTACTACTTTTAGAATAAGGAGATAGCAGACACAAATAACACAGCCTAAGCACTTACCCACTGGAGCCAAAGTTAAATCACAGAGAGAGGTATCCACAGAAGAGCAGTTCTATGTCAGACAACTAAAATGTGCAAACTGACAAGACCTTTCTGCAGCAACACTTATATGGAGCCTATAAGCCACGCCTATCTAATCAGCCCCCGTCGTTCCCAGGTGGGTGATTGGCCTGGTGTCAGCTGAGAGCTATCAACCAGCTATCAACCAGCTGAGCCACAGGTTCACTCAGAGACAAAAACTCACCTAAAAAACTACTACTTTTAGAATAAGGAGATAGCAGACACAAATAACACAGCCTAAGCACTTACCCACTGGAGCCAAAGTTAAATCACAGAGAGAGGTATCCACAGAAGAGCAGTTCTATGTCAGACAACTAAAATGTGCAAACTGACAAGACCTTTCTGCAGCAACACTTATATGGAGCCTATAAGCCACGCCTATCTAATCAGCCCCCGTCGTTCCCAGGTGGGTGATTGGCCTGGTGTCAGCTGAGAGCTATCAACCAGCTATCAACCAGCTGAGCCACAGGTTCACTCAGAGACAAAAACTCACCTAAAAAACTACTACTTTTAGAATAAGGAGATAGCAGACACAAATAACACAGCCTAAGCACTTACCCACTGGAGCCAAAGTTAAATCACAGAGAGAGGTATCCACAGAAGAGCAGTTCTATGTCAGACAACTAAAATGTGCAAACTGACAAGACCTTTCTGCAGCAACACTTATATGGAGCCTATAAGCCATGCCTATCTAATCAGCCCCCGTTGTTCCCAGGTGGGTGATTGGCCTGGTGTCAGCTGAGAGCTATCAACCAGCTATCAACCAGCTGAGCCACAGGTTCACTCAGAGACAAAAACTAGCCTAAAAAACTACTACTTTTAGAATAAGGAGATAGCAGACACAAATAACACAGCCTAAGCACTTACCCACTGGAGCCAAAGTTAAATCACAGAGAGGTATCCACAGAAGAGCAGTTCTATGTCAGACAACTAAAATGTGCAAACTGACAAGACCTTTCTGCAGCAACACTTATATGGAGCCTATAAGCCACGCCTAACTAATCAGCCCCCGTCGTTCCCAGGTGGGTGATTGGCCTGGTGTCAGCTGAGAGCTATCAACCAGCTATCAACCAGCTGAGCCACAGGTTCACTCAGAGACAAAAACTCACCTAAAAAACTACTACTTTTAGAATAAGGAGATAGCAGACACAAATAACACAGCCTAAGCACTTACCCACTGGAGCCAAAGTTAAATCACAGAGAGAGGTATCCACAGAAGAGCAGTTCTATGTCAGACAACTAAAATGTGCAAACTGACAAGACCTTTATGCAGCAACACTTATATGGAGCCTATAAGCCACGCCTATCTAATCAGCCCCCGTTGTTCCCAGGTGGGTGATTGGCCTGGTGACAGCTGAGAGCTATCAACCAGCTATCAACCAGCTGAGCCACAGGTTCACTCAGAGACAAAAACTAGCCTAAAAAACTACTAATTTTAGAATAAGGAGATAGCAGACACAAATAACACAGCCTAAGCACTTACCCACTGGAGCCAAAGTTAAATCACAGAGAGAGGTATCCACAGAAGAGCAGTTCTATGTCAGACAACTAAAATGTGCAAACTGACAAGACCTTTCTGCAGCAACACTTATATGGAGCCTATAAGCCACGCCTATCTAATCAGCCCCCGTCGTTCCCAGGTGGGTGATTGGCCTGGTGTCAGCTGAGAGCTATCAACCAGCTGAGCCACAGGTTCACTCAGAGACAAAAACTAGCCTAAAAAACTACTACTTTTAGAATAAGGAGATAGCAGACACAAATAACACAGCCTAAGCACTTACCCACTGGAGCCAAAGTTAAATCACAGAGAGAGGTATCCACAGAAGAGCAGTTCTATGTCAGACAACTATAATGTGCAAACTGACAAGACCTTTCTGCAGCAACACTTATATGGAGCCTATAAGCCACGCCTATCTAATCAGCCCCCGTCGTTCCCAGGTGGGTGATTGGCCTGGTGTCAGCTGAGAGCTATCAACCAGCTATCAACCAGCTGTTCACTCAGAGACAAAAACTAGCCTAAAAAACTACTACTTTTAGAATAAGGAGATAGCAGACACAAATAACACAGCCTAAGCACTTACCCACTGGAGCCAAAGTTAAATCACAGAGAGAGGTATCCACAGAAGAGCAGTTCTATGTCAGACAACTAAAATGTGCAAACTGACAAGACCTTTCTGCAGCAACACTTATATGGAGCCTATAAGCCACGCCTATCTAATCAGCCCCCGTCGTTCCCAGGTGGGTGATTGGCCTGGTGTCAGCTGAGAGCTATCAACCAGCTATCAACCAGCTGAGCCACAGGTTCACTCAGAGACAAAAACTCGCCTAAAAAACTACTACTTTTAGAATAAGGAGATAGCAGACACAAATAACACAGCCTAAGCACTTACCCACTGGAGCCAAAGTTAAATCACAGAGAGAGGTATCCACAGAAGAGCAGTTCTATGTCAGACAACTAAAATGTGCAAACTGACAAGACCTTTCTGCAGCAACACTTATATGGAGCCTATAAGCCACGCCTATCTAATCAGCCCCCGTCGTTCCCAGGTGGGTGATTGGCCTGGTGTCAGCTGAGAGCTATCAACCAGCTATCAACCAGCTGAGCCACAGGTTCACTCAGAGACAAAAACTAGCCTAAAAAACTACTACTTTTAGAATAAGGAGATAGCAGACACAAATAACACAGCCTAAGCACTTACCCACTGGAGCCAAAGTTAAATCACAGAGAGAGGTATCCACAGAAGAGCAGTTCTATGTCAGACAACTAAAATGTGCAAACTGACAAGACCTTTCTGCAGCAACACTTATATGGAGCCTATAAGCCACGCCTATCTAATCAGCCCCCGTCGTTCCCAGGTGGGTGATTGGCCTGGTGTCAGCTGAGAGCTATCAACCAGCTATCAACCAGCTGAGCCACAGGTTCACTCAGAGACAAAAACTCGCCTAAAAAACTACTACTTTTAGAATAAGGAGATAGCAGACACAAATAACACAGCCTAAGCACTTACCCACTGGAGCCAAAGTTAAATCACAGAGAGAGGTATCCACAGAAGAGCAGTTCTATGTCAGACAACTAAAATGTGCAAACTGACAAGACCTTTCTGCAGCAACACTTATATGGAGCCTATAAGCCACGCCTATCTAATCAGCCCCCGTTGTTCCCAGGTGGGTGATGGGCCTGGTGTCAGCTGAGAGCTATCAACCAGCTATCAACCAGCTGAGCCACAGGTTCACTCAGAGACAAAAACTAGCCTAAAAAACTACTACTTTTAGAATAAGGAGATAGCAGACACAAATAACACAGCCTAAGCACTTACCCACTGGAGCCAAAGTTAAATCACAGAGAGAGGTATCCACAGAAGAGCAGTTCTATGTCAGACAACTAAAATGTGCAAACTGACAAGACCTTTCTGCAGCAACACTTATATGGAGCCTATAAGCCACGCCTATCTAATCAGCCCCCGTCGTTCCCAGGTGGGTGATTGGCCTGGTGTCAGCTGAGAGCTATCAACCAGCTATCAACCAGCTGAGCCACAGGTTCACTCAGAGACAAAAACTAGCCTAAAAAACTACTACTTTTAGAATAAGGAGATAGCAGACACAAATAACACAGCCTAAGCACTTACCCACTGGAGCCAAAGTTAAATCACAGAGAGAGGTATCCACAGAAGAGCAGTTCTATGTCAGACAACTAAAATGTGCAAACTGACAAGACCTTTCTGCAGCAACACTTATATGGAGCCTATAAGGCACGCCTATCTAATCAGCCCCCGTCGTTCCCAGGTGGGTGATTGGCCTGGTGTCAGCTGAGAGCTATCAACCAGCTATCAACCAGCTGAGCCACAGGTTCACTCAGAGACAAAAACTTGCCTAAAAAAACTACTACTTTTAGAATAAGGAGATAGCAGACACAAATAACACAGCCTAAGCACTTACCCACTGGAGCCAAAGTTAAATCACAGAGAGAGGTATCCACAGAAGAGCAGTTCTATGTCAGACAACTAAAATGTGCAAACTGACAAGACCTTTCTGCAGCAACACTTATATGGAGCCTATAAGCCACGCCTATCTAATCAGCCCCCGTCGTTCCCAGGTGGGTGATTGGCCTGGTGTCAGCTGAGAGCTATCAACCAGCTATCAACCAGCTGTTCACTCAGAGACAAAAACTAGCCTAAAAAACTACTACTTTTAGAATAAGGAGATAGCAGACACAAATAACACAGCCTAAGCACTTACCCACTGGAGCCAAAGTTAAATCACAGAGAGAGGTATCCACAGAAGAGCAGTTCTATGTCAGACAACTAAAATGTGCAAACTGACAATACCTTTCTGCAGCAACACTTATTTGGAGCCTATAAGCCACGCCTATCTAATCAGCCCCCGTCGTTCCCAGGTGGGTGATTGGCCTGGTGTCAGCTGAGAGCTATCAACCAGCTATCAACCAGCTGAGCCACAGGTTCACTCAGAGACAAAAACTCGCCTAAAAAACTACTACTTTTAGAATAAGGAGATAGCAGACACAAATAACACAGCCTAAGCACTTACCCACTGGAGCCAAAGTTAAATCACAGAGAGGTATCCACAGAAGAGCAGTTCTATGTCAGACAACTAAAATGTGCAAACTGACAAGACCTTTCTGCAGCAACACTTATATGGAGCCTATAAGCCACGCCTATCTAATCAGCCCCCGTCGTTCCCAGGTGGGTGATTGGCCTGGTGTCAGCTGAGAGCTATCAACCAGCTATCAACCAGCTGAGCCACAGGTTCACTCAGAGACAAAAACTAGCCTAAAAAACTACTACTTTTAGAATAAGGAGATAGCAGACACAAATAACACAGCCTAAGCACTTACCCACTGGAGCCAAAGTTAAATCACAGAGAGAGGTATCCACAGAAGAGCAGTTATATGTCAGACAACTAAAATGTGCAAACTGACAAGACCTCTCTGCAGCAACACTTATATGGAGCCTATAAGCCACACCTATCTAATCAGCCTCCGTCGTTCCCAGGTGGGTGATTGGCCTGGTGTCAGCTGAGAGCTATCAACCAGCTATCAACCAGCTGAGCCACAAGTTCACTCAGAGACAAAAACTAGCCTAAAAAACTACTACTTTTAGAATAAGGAGATAGCAGACACAAATAACACAGCCTAAGCACTTACCCACTGGAGCCAAAGTTAAATCACAGAGAGAGGTATCCACAGAAGAGCAGTTCTATGTCAGACAACTAAAATGTGCAAACTGACAAGACCTTTCTGCAGCAACACTTATATGGAGCCTATAAGCCACGCCTATCTAATCAGCCCCCGTCGTTCCCAGGTGGGTGATTGGCCTGGTGTCAGCTGAGAGCTATCAACCAGCTATCAACCAGCTGAGCCACAGGTTCACTCAGAGACAAAAACTCACCTAAAAAACTACTACTTTTAGAATAAGGAGATAGCAGACACAAATAACACAGCCTAAGCACTTACCCACTGGAGCCAAAGTTAAATCACAGAGAGAGGTATCCACAGAAGAGCAGTTCTATGTCAGACAACTAAAATGTGCAAACTGACAAGACCTTTCTGCAGCAACACTTATATGGAGCCTATAAGCCACGCCTATCTAATCAGCCCCCGTCGTTCCCAGGTGGGTGATTGGCCTGGTGTCAGCTGAGAGCTATCAACCAGCTATCAACCAGCTGAGCCACAGGTTCACTCAGAGACAAAAACTCACCTAAAAAACTACTACTTTTAGAATAAGGAGATAGCAGACACAAATAACACAGCCTAAGCACTTACCCACTGGAGCCAAAGTTAAATCACAGAGAGAGGTATCCACAGAAGAGCAGTTCTATGTCAGACAACTAAAATGTGCAAACTGACAAGACCTTTCTGCAGCAACACTTATATGGAGCCTATAAGCCATGCCTATCTAATCAGCCCCCGTTGTTCCCAGGTGGGTGATTGGCCTGGTGTCAGCTGAGAGCTATCAACCAGCTATCAACCAGCTGAGCCACAGGTTCACTCAGAGACAAAAACTAGCCTAAAAAACTACTACTTTTAGAATAAGGAGATAGCAGACACAAATAACACAGCCTAAGCACTTACCCACTGGAGCCAAAGTTAAATCACAGAGAGGTATCCACAGAAGAGCAGTTCTATGTCAGACAACTAAAATGTGCAAACTGACAAGACCTTTCTGCAGCAACACTTATATGGAGCCTATAAGCCACGCCTAACTAATCAGCCCCCGTCGTTCCCAGGTGGGTGATTGGCCTGGTGTCAGCTGAGAGCTATCAACCAGCTATCAACCAGCTGAGCCACAGGTTCACTCAGAGACAAAAACTCACCTAAAAAACTACTACTTTTAGAATAAGGAGATAGCAGACACAAATAACACAGCCTAAGCACTTACCCACTGGAGCCAAAGTTAAATCACAGAGAGAGGTATCCACAGAAGAGCAGTTCTATGTCAGACAACTAAAATGTGCAAACTGACAAGACCTTTATGCAGCAACACTTATATGGAGCCTATAAGCCACGCCTATCTAATCAGCCCCCGTTGTTCCCAGGTGGGTGATTGGCCTGGTGTCAGCTGAGAGCTATCAACCAGCTATCAACCAGCTGAGCCACAGGTTCACTCAGAGACAAAAACTAGCCTAAAAAACTACTAATTTTAGAATAAGGAGATAGCAGACACAAATAACACAGCCTAAGCACTTACCCACTGGAGCCAAAGTTAAATCACAGAGAGAGGTATCCACAGAAGAGCAGTTCTATGTCAGACAACTAAAATGTGCAAACTGACAAGACCTTTCTGCAGCAACACTTATATGGAGCCTATAAGCCACGCCTATCTAATCAGCCCCCGTCGTTCCCAGGTGGGTGATTGGCCTGGTGTCAGCTGAGAGCTATCAACCAGCTGAGCCACAGGTTCACTCAGAGACAAAAACTAGCCTAAAAAACTACTACTTTTAGAATAAGGAGATAGCAGACACAAATAACACAGCCTAAGCACTTACCCACTGGAGCCAAAGTTAAATCACAGAGAGAGGTATCCACAGAAGAGCAGTTCTATGTCAGACAACTAAAATGTGCAAACTGACAAGACCTTTCTGCAGCAACACCTATATGGAGCCTATAAGCCACGCCTATCTAATCAGCCCCCGTCGTTCCCAGGTGGGTGATTGGCCTGGTGTCAGCTGAGAGCTATCAACCAGCTATCAACCAGCTGAGCCACAGGTTCACTCAGAGACAAAAACTAGCCTAAAAAACTACTACTTTTAGAATAAGGAGATAGCAGACACAAATAACACAGCCTAAGCACTTACCCACTGGAGCCAAAGTTAAATCACAGAGAGAGGTATCCACAGAAGAGCAGTTCTATGTCAGACAACTAAAATGTGCAAACTGACAAGACCTTTCTGCACCAACACTTATATGGAGCCTATAAGCCACGCCTATCTAATCAGCCCCCGTCGTTCCCAGGTGGGTGATTGGCCTGGTGTCAGCTGAGAGCTATCAACCAGCTATCAACCAGCTGAGCCACAGGTTCACTCAGAGACAAAAACTAGCCTAAAAAACTACTACTTTTAGAATAAGGAGATAGCAGACACAAATAACACAGCCTAAGCACTTACCCACTGGAGCCAAAGTTAAATCACAGAGAGAGGTATCCACAGAAGAGCAGTTCTATGTCAGACAACTAAAATGTGCAAACTGACAAGACCTTTCTGCAGCAACACTTATATGGAGCCTATAAGCCACGCCTATCTAATCAGCCCCCGTTGTTCCCAGGTGGGTGATTGGCCTGGTGTCAGCTGAGAGCTATCAACCAGCTATCAACCAGCTGAGCCACAGGTTCACTCAGAGACAAAAACTAGCCTAAAAAACTACTAATTTTAGAATAAGGAGATAGCAGACACAAATAACACAGCCTAAGCACTTACCCACTGGAGCCAAAGTTAAATCACAGAGAGAGGTATCCACAGAAGAGCAGTTCTATGTCAGACAACTAAAATGTGCAAACTGACAAGACCTTTCTGCAGCAACACTTATATGGAGCCTATAAGCCACGCCTATCTAATCAGCCCCCGTCGTTCCCAGGTGGGTGATTGGCCTGGTGTCAGCTGAGAGCTATCAACCAGCTGAGCCACAGGTTCACTCGGAGACAAAAACTAGCCTAAAAAACTACTACTTTTAGAATAAGGAGATAGCAGACACAAATAACACAGCCTAAGCACTTACCCACTGGAGCCAAAGTTAAATCACAGAGAGAGGTATCCACAGAAGAGCAGTTCTATGTCAGACAACTAAAATGTGCAAACTGACAAGACCTTTCTGCAGCAACACCTATATGGAGCCTATAAGCCACGCCTATCTAATCAGCCCCCGTCGTTCCCAGGTGGGTGATTGGCCTGGTGTCAGCTGAGAGCTATCAACCAGCTATCAACCAGCTGAGCCACAGGTTCACTCAGAGACAAAAACTAGCCTAAAAAACTACTACTTTTAGAATAAGGAGATAGCAGACACAAATAACACAGCCTAAGCACTTACCCACTGGAGCCAAAGTTAAATCACAGAGAGAGGTATCCACAGAAGAGCAGTTCTATGTCAGACAACTAAAATGTGCAAACTGACAAGACCTTTCTGCACCAACACTTATATGGAGCCTATAAGCCACGCCTATCTAATCAGCCCCCGTCGTTCCCAGGTGGGTGATTGGCCTGGTGTCAGCTGAGAGCTATCAACCAGCTATCAACCAGCTGAGCCACAGGTTCACTCAGAGACAAAAACTAGCCTAAAAAACTACTACTTTTAGAATAAGGAGATAGCAGACACAAATAACACAGCCTAAGCACTTACCCACTGGAGCCAAAGTTAAATCACAGAGAGAGGTATCCACAGAAGAGCAGTTCTATGTCAGACAACTAAAATGTGCAAACTGACAAGACCTTTCTGCAGCAACACTTATATGGAGCCTATAAGCCACGCCTATCTAATCAGCCCCCGTCGTTCCCAGGTGGGTGATTGGCCTGGTGTCAGCTGAGAGCTATCAACCAGCTATCAACCAGCTGAGCCACAGGTTCACTCAGAGACAAAAACTCGCCTAAAAAACTACTACTTTTAGAATAAGGAGATAGCAGACACAAATAACACAGCCTAAGCACTTACCCACTGGAGCCAAAGTTAAATCACAGAGAGAGGTATCCACAGAAGAGCAGTTCTATGTCAGACAACTAAAATGTGCAAACTGACAAGACCTTTCTGCAGCAACACTTATATGGAGCCTATAAGCCACGCCTATCTAATCAGCCCCCGTCGTTCCCAGGTGGGTGATTGGCCTGGTGTCAGCTGAGAGCTATCAACCAGCTGAGCCACAGGTTCACTCGGAGACAAAAACTAGCCTAAAAAACTACTACTTTTAGAATAAGGAGATAGCAGACACAAATAACACAGCCTAAGCACTTACCCACTGGAGCCAAAGTTAAATCACAGAGAGAGGTATCCACAGAAGAGCAGTTCTATGTCAGACAACTAAAATGTGCAAACTGACAAGACCTTTCTGCAGCAACACCTATATGGAGCCTATAAGCCACGCCTATCTAATCAGCCCCCGTCGTTCCCAGGTGGGTGATTGGCCTGGTGTCAGCTGAGAGCTATCAACCAGCTATCAACCAGCTGAGCCACAGGTTCACTCAGAGACAAAAACTAGCCTAAAAAACTACTACTTTTAGAATAAGGAGATAGCAGACACAAATAACACAGCCTAAGCACTTACCCACTGGAGCCAAAGTTAAATCACAGAGAGAGGTATCCACAGAAGAGCAGTTCTATGTCAGACAACTAAAATGTGCAAACTGACAAGACCTTTCTGCACCAACACTTATATGGAGCCTATAAGCCACGCCTATCTAATCAGCCCCCGTCGTTCCAGGTGGGTGATTGGCCTGGTGTCAGCTGAGAGCTATCAACCAGCTATCAACCAGCTGAGCCACAGGTTCACTCAGAGACAAAAACTAGCCTAAAAAACTACTACTTTTAGAATAAGGAGATAGCAGACACAAATAACACAGCCTAAGCACTTACCCACTGGAGCCAAAGTTAAATCACAGAGAGAGGTATCCACAGAAGAGCAGTTCTATGTCAGACAACTAAAATGTGCAAACTGACAAGACCTTTCTGCAGCAACACTTATATGGAGCCTATAAGGCACGCCTATCTAATCAGCCCCCGTCGTTCCCAGGTGGGTGATTGGCCTGGTGTCAGCTGAGAGCTATCAACCAGCTATCAACCAGCTGAGCCACAGGTTCACTCAGAGACAAAAACTTGCCTAAAAAACTACTACTTTTAGAATAAGGAGATAGCAGACACAAATAACACAGCCTAAGCACTTACCCACTGGAGCCAAAGTTAAATCACAGAGAGAGGTATCCACAGAAGAGCAGTTCTATGTCAGACAACTAAAATGTGCAAACTGACAAGACCTTTCTGCAGCAACACTTATATGGAGCCTATAAGCCACGCCTATCTAATCAGCCCCCGTCGTTCCCAGGTGGGTGATTGGCCTGGTGTCAGCTGAGAGCTATCAACCAGCTATCAACCAGCTGTTCACTCAGAGACAAAAACTAGCCTAAAAAACTACTACTTTTAGAATAAGGAGATAGCAGACACAAATAACACAGCCTAAGCACTTACCCACTGGAGCCAAAGTTAAATCACAGAGAGAGGTATCCACAGAAGAGCAGTTCTATGTCAGACAACTAAAATGTGCAAACTGACAAGACCTTTCTGCAGCAACACTTATATGGAGCCTATAAGCCACGCCTATCTAATCAGCCCCCGTCGTTCCCAGGTGGGTGATTGGCCTGGTGTCAGCTGAGAGCTATCAACCAGCTATCAACCAGCTGAGCCACAGGTTCACTCAGAGACAAAAACTCGCCTAAAAAACTACTACTTTTAGAATAAGGAGATAGCAGACACAAATAACACAGCCTAAGCACTTACCCACTGGAGCCAAAGTTAAATCACAGAGAGAGGTATCCACAGAAGAGCAGTTCTATGTCAGACAACTAAAATGTGCAAACTGACAAGACCTTTCTGCAGCAACACTTATATGGAGCCTATAAGCCACGCCTATCTAATCAGCCCCCGTCGTTCCCAGGTGGGTGATTGGCCTGGTGTCAGCTGAGAGCTATCAACCAGCTATCAACCAGCTGAGCCACAGGTTCACTCAGAGACAAAAACTAGCCTAAAAAACTACTACTTTTAGAATAAGGAGATAGCAGACACAAATAACACAGCCTAAGCACTTACCCACTGGAGCCAAAGTTAAATCACAGAGAGAGGTATCCACAGAAGAGCAGTTATATGTCAGACAACTAAAATGTGCAAACTGACAAGACCTTTCTGCAGCAACACTTATATGGAGCCTATAAGCCACGCCTATCTAATCAGCCCCCGTCGTTCCCAGGTGGGTGATTGGCCTGGTGTCAGCTGAGAGCTATCAACCAGCTATCAACCAGCTGAGCCACAGGTTCACTCAGAGACAAAAACTCGCCTAAAAAACTACTACTTTTAGAATAAGGAGATAGCAGACACAAATAACACAGCCTAAGCACTTACCCACTGGAGCCAAAGTTAAATCACAGAGAGAGGTATCCACAGAAGAGCAGTTCTATGTCAGACAACTAAAATGTGCAAACTGACAAGACCTTTCTGCAGCAACACTTATATGGAGCCTATAAGCCACGCCTATCTAATCAGCCCCCGTTGTTCCCAGGTGGGTGATGGGCCTGGTGTCAGCTGAGAGCTATCAACCAGCTATCAACCAGCTGAGCCACAGGTTCACTCAGAGACAAAAACTAGCCTAAAAAACTACTACTTTTAGAATAAGGAGATAGCAGACACAAATAACACAGCCTAAGCACTTACCCACTGGAGCCAAAGTTAAATCACAGAGAGAGGTATCCACAGAAGAGCAGTTCTATGTCAGACAACTAAAATGTGCAAACTGACAAGACCTTTCTGCAGCAACACTTATATGGAGCCTATAAGCCACGCCTATCTAATCAGCCCCCGTCGTTCCCAGGTGGGTGATTGGCCTGGTGTCAGCTGAGAGCTATCAACCAGCTATCAACCAGCTGAGCCACAGGTTCACTCAGAGACAAAAACTAGCCTAAAAAACTACTACTTTTAGAATAAGGAGATAGCAGACACAAATAACACAGCCTAAGCACTTACCCACTGGAGCCAAAGTTAAATCACAGAGAGAGGTATCCACAGAAGAGCAGTTCTATGTCAGACAACTAAAATGTGCAAACTGACAAGACCTTTCTGCAGCAACACTTATATGGAGCCTATAAGGCACGCCTATCTAATCAGCCCCCGTCGTTCCCAGGTGGGTGATTGGCCTGGTGTCAGCTGAGAGCTATCAACCAGCTATCAACCAGCTGAGCCACAGGTTCACTCAGAGACAAAAACTTGCCTAAAAAACTACTACTTTTAGAATAAGGAGATAGCAGACACAAATAACACAGCCTAAGCACTTACCCACTGGAGCCAAAGTTAAATCACAGAGAGAGGTATCCACAGAAGAGCAGTTCTATGTCAGACAACTAAAATGTGCAAACTGACAAGACCTTTCTGCAGCAACACTTATATGGAGCCTATAAGCCACGCCTATCTAATCAGCCCCCGTCGTTCCCAGGTGGGTGATTGGCCTGGTGTCAGCTGAGAGCTATCAACCAGCTATCAACCAGCTGTTCACTCAGAGACAAAAACTAGCCTAAAAAACTACTACTTTTAGAATAAGGAGATAGCAGACACAAATAACACAGCCTAAGCACTTACCCACTGGAGCCAAAGTTAAATCACAGAGAGAGGTATCCACAGAAGAGCAGTTCTATGTCAGACAACTAAAATGTGCAAACTGACAAGACCTTTCTGCAGCAACACTTATTTGGAGCCTATAAGCCACGCCTATCTAATCAGCCCCCGTCGTTCCCAGGTGGGTGATTGGCCTGGTGTCAGCTGAGAGCTATCAACCAGCTATCAACCAGCTGAGCCACAGGTTCACTCAGAGACAAAAACTCGCCTAAAAAACTACTACTTTTAGAATAAGGAGATAGCAGACACAAATAACACAGCCTAAGCACTTACCCACTGGAGCCAAAGTTAAATCACAGAGAGAGGTATCCACAGAAGAGCAGTTCTATGTCAGACAACTAAAATGTGCAAACTGACAAGACCTTTCTGCAGCAACACTTATATGGAGCCTATAAGCCACGCCTATCTAATCAGCCCCCGTCGTTCCCAGGTGGGTGATTGGCCTGGTGTCAGCTGAGAGCTATCAACCAGCTATCAACCAGCTGAGCCACAGGTTCACTCAGAGACAAAAACTAGCCTAAAAAACTACTACTTTTAGAATAAGGAGATAGCAGACACAAATAACACAGCCTAAGCACTTACCCACTGGAGCCAAAGTTAAATCACAGAGAGAGGTATCCACAGAAGAGCAGTTATATGTCAGACAACTAAAATGTGCAAACTGACAAGACCTTTCTGCAGCAACACTTATATGGAGCCTATAAGCCACACCTATCTAATCAGCCCCCGTCGTTCCCAGGTGGGTGATTGGCCTGGTGTCAGCTGAGAGCTATCAACCAGCTATCAACCAGCTGAGCCACAAGTTCACTCAGAGACAAAAACTAGCCTAAAAAACTACTACTTTTAGAATAAGGAGATAGCAGACACAAATAACACAGCCTAAGCACTTACCCACTGGAGCCAAAGTTAAATCACAGAGAGAGGTATCCACAGAAGAGCAGTTCTATGTCAGACAACTAAAATGTGCAAACTGACAAGACCTTTCTGCAGCAACACTTATATGGAGCCTATAAGCCACGCCTATCTAATCAGCCCCCGTCGTTCCCAGGTGGGTGATTGGCCTGGTGTCAGCTGAGAGCTATCAACCAGCTATCAACCAGCTGAGCCACAGGTTCACTCAGAGACAAAAACTCACCTAAAAAACTACTACTTTTAGAATAAGGAGATAGCAGACACAAATAACACAGCCTAAGCACTTACCCACTGGAGCCAAAGTTAAATCACAGAGAGAGGTATCCACAGAAGAGCAGTTCTATGTCAGACAACTAAAATGTGCAAACTGACAAGACCTTTCTGCAGCAACACTTATATGGAGCCTATAAGCCACGCCTATCTAATCAGCCCCCGTCGTTCCCAGGTGGGTGATTGGCCTGGTGTCAGCTGAGAGCTATCAACCAGCTATCAACCAGCTGAGCCACAGGTTCACTCAGAGACAAAAACTCACCTAAAAAACTACTACTTTTAGAATAAGGAGATAGCAGACACAAATAACACAGCCTAAGCACTTACCCACTGGAGCCAAAGTTAAATCACAGAGAGAGGTATCCACAGAAGAGCAGTTCTATGTCAGACAACTAAAATGTGCAAACTGACAAGACCTTTCTGCAGCAACACTTATATGGAGCCTATAAGCCATGCCTATCTAATCAGCCCCCGTTGTTCCCAGGTGGGTGATTGGCCTGGTGTCAGCTGAGAGCTATCAACCAGCTATCAACCAGCTGAGCCACAGGTTCACTCAGAGACAAAAACTAGCCTAAAAAACTACTACTTTTAGAATAAGGAGATAGCAGACACAAATAACACAGCCTAAGCACTTACCCACTGGAGCCAAAGTTAAATCACAGAGAGGTATCCACAGAAGAGCAGTTCTATGTCAGACAACTAAAATGTGCAAACTGACAAGACCTTTCTGCAGCAACACTTATATGGAGCCTATAAGCCACGCCTAACTAATCAGCCCCCGTCGTTCCCAGGTGGGTGATTGGCCTGGTGTCAGCTGAGAGCTATCAACCAGCTATCAACCAGCTGAGCCACAGGTTCACTCAGAGACAAAAACTCACCTAAAAAACTACTACTTTTAGAATAAGGAGATAGCAGACACAAATAACACAGCCTAAGCACTTACCCACTGGAGCCAAAGTTAAATCACAGAGAGAGGTATCCACAGAAGAGCCGTTCTATGTCAGACAACTAAAATGTGCAAACTGACAAGACCTTTATGCAGCAACACTTATATGGAGCCTATAAGCCACGCCTATCTAATCAGCCCCCGTTGTTCCCAGGTGGGTGATTGGCCTGGTGTCAGCTGAGAGCTATCAACCAGCTATCAACCAGCTGAGCCACAGGTTCACTCAGAGACAAAAACTAGCCTAAAAAACTACTAATTTTAGAATAAGGAGATAGCAGACACAAATAACACAGCCTAAGCACTTACCCACTGGAGCCAAAGTTAAATCACAGAGAGAGGTATCCACAGAAGAGCAGTTCTATGTCAGACAACTAAAATGTGCAAACTGACAAGACCTTTCTGCAGCAACACTTATATGGAGCCTATAAGCCACGCCTATCTAATCAGCCCCCGTCGTTCCCAGGTGGGTGATTGGCCTGGTGTCAGCTGAGAGCTATCAACCAGCTGAGCCACAGGTTCACTCAGAGACAAAAACTAGCCTAAAAAACTACTACTTTTAGAATAAGGAGATAGCAGACACAAATAACACAGCCTAAGCACTTACCCACTGGAGCCAAAGTTAAATCACAGAGAGAGGTATCCACAGAAGAGCAGTTCTATGTCAGACAACTAAAATGTGCAAACTGACAAGACCTTTCTGCAGCAACACCTATATGGAGCCTATAAGCCACGCCTATCTAATCAGCCCCCGTCGTTCCCAGGTGGGTGATTGGCCTGGTGTCAGCTGAGAGCTATCAACCAGCTATCAACCAGCTGAGCCACAGGTTCACTCAGAGACAAAAACTAGCCTAAAAAACTACTACTTTTAGAATAAGGAGATAGCAGACACAAATAACACAGCCTAAGCACTTACCCACTGGAGCCAAAGTTAAATCACAGAGAGAGGTATCCACAGAAGAGCAGTTCTATGTCAGACAACTAAAATGTGCAAACTGACAAGACCTTTCTGCACCAACACTTATATGGAGCCTATAAGCCACGCCTATCTAATCAGCCCCCGTCGTTCCCAGGTGGGTGATTGGCCTGGTGTCAGCTGAGAGCTATCAACCAGCTATCAACCAGCTGAGCCACAGGTTCACTCAGAGACAAAAACTAGCCTAAAAAACTACTACTTTTAGAATAAGGAGATAGCAGACACAAATAACACAGCCTAAGCACTTACCCACTGGAGCCAAAGTTAAATCACAGAGAGAGGTATCCACAGAAGAGCAGTTCTATGTCAGACAACTAAAATGTGCAAACTGACAAGACCTTTCTGCAGCAACACTTATATGGAGCCTATAAGACACGCCTATCTAATCAGCCCCCGTCGTTCCCAGGTGGGTGATTGGCCTGGTGTCAGCTGAGAGCTATCAACCAGCTATCAACCAGCTGAGCCACAGGTTCACTCAGAGACAAAAACTCGCCTAAAAAACTACTACTTTTAGAATAAGGAGATAGCAGACACAAATAACACAGCCTAAGCACTTACCCACTGGAGCCAAAGTTAAATCACAGAGAGAGGTATCCACAGAAGAGCAGTTCTATGTCAGACAACTAAAATGTGCAAACTGACAAGACCTTTCTGCAGCAACACTTATATGGAGCCTATAAGCCACGCCTATCTAATCAGCCCCTGTCGTTCCCAGGTGGGTGATTGGCCTGGTGTCAGCTGAGAGCTATCAACCAGCTATCAACCAGCTGTTCACTCAGAGACAAAAACTAGCCTAAAAAACTACTACTTTTAGAATAAGGAGATAGCAGACACAAATAACACAGCCTAAGCACTTACCCACTGGAGCCAAAGTTAAATCACAGAGAGAGGTATCCACAGAAGAGCAGTTCTATGTCAGACAACTAAAATGTGCAAACTGACAAGACCTTTCTGCAGCAACACTTATATGCAGCCTATAAGCCACGCCTATCTAATCAGCCCCCGTCTTTCCCAGGTGGGTGATTGGCCTGGTGTCAGCTGAGAGCTATCAACCAGCTATCAACCAGCTGAGCCACAGGTTCACTCAGAGACAAAAACTTGCCTAAAAAACTACTACTTTTAGAATAAGGAGATAGCAGACACAAATAACACAGCCTAAGCACTTACCCACTGGAGCCAAAGTTAAATCACAGAGAGAGGATTCCACAGAAGAGCAGTTCTATGTCAGACAACTAAAATGTGCAAACTGACAAGACCTTTCTGCAGCAACACTTATATGGAGCCTATAAGCCACGCCTATCTAATCAGCCCCCGTCGTTCCCAGGTGGGTGATTGGCCTGGTGTCAGCTGAGTGCTATCAACCAGCTATCAACCAGCTGAGCCACAGGTTCACTCAGAGACAAAAACTAGCCTAAAAAACTACTACTTTTAGAATAAGGAGATAGCAGACACAAATAACACAGCCTAAGCACTTACCCACTGGAGCCAAAGTTAAATCACAGAGAGAGGTATCCACAGAAGAGCAGTTCTATGTCAGACAACTAAAATGTGCAAACTGACAAGACCTTTCTGCAGCAACACTTATATGGAGCCTATAAGCCACGCCTATCTAATCAGCCCCCGTCGTTCCCAGGTGGGTGATTGGCCTGGTGTCAGCTGAGAGCTATCAACCAGCTGAGCCACAGGTTCACTCAGAGACAAAAACTAGCCTAAAAAACTACTACTTTTAGAATAAGGAGATAGCAGACACAAATAACACAGCCTAAGCACTTACCCACTGGAGCCAAAGTTAAATCACAGAGAGAGGTATCCACAGAAGAGCAGTTCTATGTCAGACAACTAAAATGTGCAAACTGACAAGACCTTTCTGCAGCAACACCTATATGGAGCCTATAAGCCACGCCTATCTAATCTGCCCCCGTCGTTCCCAGGTGGGTGATTGGCCTGGTGTCAGCTGAGAGCTATCAACCAGCTATCAACCAGCTGAGCCACAGGTTCACTCAGAGACAAAAACTAGCCTAAAAAACTACTACTTTTAGAATAAGGAGATAGCAGACACAAATAACACAGCCTAAGCACTTACCCACTGGAGCCAAAGTTAAATCACAGAGAGAGGTATCCACAGAAGAGCAGTTCTATGTCAGACAACTAAAATGTGCAAACTGACAAGACCTTTCTGCACCAACACTTATATGGAGCCTATAAGCCACGCCTATCTAATCAGCCCCCGTCGTTCCCAGGTGGGTGATTGGCCTGGTGTCAGCTGAGAGCTATCAACCAGCTATCAACCAGCTGAGCCACAGGTTCACTCAGAGACAAAAACTAGCCTAAAAAACTACTACTTTTAGAATAAGGAGATAGCAGACACAAATAACACAGCCTAAGCACTTACCCACTGGAGCCAAAGTTAAATCACAGAGAGAGGTATCCACAGAAGAGCAGTTCTATGTCAGACAACTAAAATGTGCAAACTGACAAGACCTTTCTGCAGCAACACTTATATGGAGCCTATAAGCCACGCCTATCTAATCAGCCCCCGTTGTTCCCAGGTGGGTGATTGGCCTGGTGTCAGCTGAGAGCTATCAACCAGCTATCAACCAGCTGAGCCACAGGTTCACTCAGAGACAAAAACTAGCCTAAAAAACTACTAATTTTAGAATAAGGAGATAGCAGACACAAATAACACAGCCTAAGCACTTACCCACTGGAGCCAAAGTTAAATCACAGAGAGAGGTATCCACAGAAGAGCAGTTCTATGTCAGACAACTAAAATGTGCAAACTGACAAGACCTTTCTGCAGCAACACTTATATGGAGCCTATAAGCCACGCCTATCTAATCAGCCCCCGTCGTTCCCAGGTGGGTGATTGGCCTGGTGTCAGCTGAGAGCTATCAACCAGCTGAGCCACAGGTTCACTCAGAGACAAAAACTAGCCTAAAAAACTACTACTTTTAGAATAAGGAGATAGCAGACACAAATAACACAGCCTAAGCACTTACCCACTGGAGCCAAAGTTAAATCACAGAGAGAGGTATCCACAGAAGAGCAGTTCTATGTCAGACAACTAAAATGTGCAAACTGACAAGACCTTTCTGCAGCAACACCTATATGGAGCCTATAAGCCACGCCTATCTAATCAGCCCCCGTCGTTCCCAGGTGGGTGATTGGCCTGGTGTCAGCTGAGAGCTATCAACCAGCTATCAACCAGCTGAGCCACAGGTTCACTCAGAGACAAAAACTAGCCTAAAAAACTACTACTTTTAGAATAAGGAGATAGCAGACACAAATAACACAGCCTAAGCACTTACCCACTGGAGCCAAAGTTAAATCACAGAGAGAGGTATCCACAGAAGAGCAGTTCTATGTCAGACAACTAAAATGTGCAAACTGACAAGACCTTTCTGCACCAACACTTATATGGAGCCTATAAGCCACGCCTATCTAATCAGCCCCCGTCGTTCCCAGGTGGGTGATTGGCCTGGTGTCAGCTGAGAGCTATCAACCAGCTATCAACCAGCTGAGCCACAGGTTCACTCAGAGACAAAAACTAGCCTAAAAAACTACTACTTTTAGAATAAGGAGATAGCAGACACAAATAACACAGCCTAAGCACTTACCCACTGGAGCCAAAGTTAAATCACAGAGAGAGGTATCCACAGAAGAGCAGTTCTATGTCAGACAACTAAAATGTGCAAACTGACAAGACCTTTCTGCAGCAACACTTATATGGAGCCTATAAGCCACGCCTATCTAATCAGCCCCTGTCGTTCCCAGGTGGGTGATTGGCCTGGTGTCAGCTGAGAGCTATCAACCAGCTATCAACCAGCTGTTCACTCAGAGACAAAAACTAGCCTAAAAAACTACTACTTTTAGAATAAGGAGATAGCAGACACAAATAACACAGCCTAAGCACTTACCCACTGGAGCCAAAGTTAAATCACAGAGAGAGGTATCCACAGAAGAGCAGTTCTATGTCAGACAACTAAAATGTGCAAACTGACAAGACCTTTCTGCAGCAACACTTATATGCAGCCTATAAGCCACGCCTATCTAATCAGCCCCCGTCTTTCCCAGGTGGGTGATTGGCCTGGTGTCAGCTGAGAGCTATCAACCAGCTATCAACCAGCTGAGCCACAGGTTCACTCAGAGACAAAAACTTGCCTATAAAACTACTACTTTTAGAATAAGGAGATAGCAGACACAAATAACACAGCCTAAGCACTTACCCACTGGAGCCAAAGTTAAATCACAGAGAGAGGAATCCACAGAAGAGCAGTTCTATGTCAGACAACTAAAATGTGCAAACTGACAAGACCTTTCTGCAGCAACACTTATATGGAGCCTATAAGCCACGCCTATCTAATCAGCCCCCGTCGTTCCCAGGTGGGTGATTGGCCTGGTGTCAGCTGAGTGCTATCAACCAGCTATCAACCAGCTGAGCCACAGGTTCACTCAGAGACAAAAACTAGCCTAAAAAACTACTACTTTTAGAATAAGGAGATAGCAGACACAAATAACACAGCCTAAGCACTTACCCACTGGAGCCAAAGTTAAATCACAGAGAGAGGTATCCACAGAAGAGCAGTTCTATGTCAGACAACTAAAATGTGCAAACTGACAAGACCTTTCTGCAGCAACACTTATATGGAGCCTATAAGGCACGCCTATCTAATCAGCCCCCGTCGTTCCCAGGTGGGTGATTGGCCTGGTGTCAGCTGAGAGCTATCAACCAGCTATCAACCAGCTGAGCCACAGGTTCACTCAGAGACAAAAACTTGCCTAAAAAACTACTACTTTTAGAATAAGGAGATAGCAGACACAAATAACACAGCCTAAGCACTTACCCACTGGAGCCAAAGTTAAATCACAGAGAGAGGTATCCACAGAAGAGCAGTTCTATGTCAGACAACTAAAATGTGCAAACTGACAAGACCTTTCTGCAGCAACACTTATATGGAGCCTATAAGCCACGCCTATCTAATCAGCCCCCGTCGTTCCCAGGTGGGTGATTGGCCTGGTGTCAGCTGAGAGCTATCAACCAGCTATCAACCAGCTGTTCACTCAGAGACAAAAACTAGCCTAAAAAACTACTACTTTTAGAATAAGGAGATAGCAGACACAAATAACACAGCCTAAGCACTTACCCACTGGAGCCAAAGTTAAATCACAGAGAGAGGTATCCACAGAAGAGCAGTTCTATGTCAGACAACTAAAATGTGCAAACTGACAAGACCTTTCTGCAGCAACACTTATATGCAGCCTATAAGCCACGCCTATCTAATCAGCCCCCGTCTTTCCCAGGTGGGTGATTGGCCTGGTGTCAGCTGAGAGCTATCAACCAGCTATCAACCAGCTGAGCCACAGGTTCACTCAGAGACAAAAACTTGCCTAAAAAACTACTACTTTTAGAATAAGGAGATAGCAGACACAAATAACACAGCCTAAGCACTTACCCACTGGAGCCAAAGTTAAATCACAGAGAGAGGAATCCACAGAAGAGCAGTTCTATGTCAGACAACTAAAATGTGCAAACTGACAAGACCTTTCTGCAGCAACACTTATATGGAGCCTATAAGCCACGCCTATCTAATCAGCCCCTGTCGTTCCCAGGTGGGTGATTGGCCTGGTGTCAGCTGAGAGCTATCAACCAGCTATCAACCAGCTGAGCCACAGGTTCACTCAGAGACAAAAACTAGCCTAAAAAACTACTACTTTTAGAATAAGGAGATAGCAGACACAAATAACACAGCCTAAGCACTTACCCACTGGAGCCAAAGTTAAATCACAGAGAGAGGTATCCACAGAAGAGCAGTTCTATGTCAGACAACTAAAATGTGCAAACTGACAAGACCTTTCTGCAGCAACACTTATATGGAGCCTATAAGCCACGCCTATCTAATCAGCCCCCGTCGTTCCCAGGTGGGTGATTGGCCTGGTGTCAGCTGAGAGCTATCAACCAGCTATCAACCAGCTGAGCCACAGGTTCACACAGAGACAAAAACTTGCCTAAAAAACTACTACTTTTAGAATAAGGAGATAGCAGACACAAATAACACAGCCTAAGCACTTACCCACTGGAGCCAAAGTTAAATCACAGAGAGAGGTATCCACAGAAGAGCAGTTCTATGTCAGACAACTAAAATGTGCAAACTGACAAGACCTTTCTGCAGCAACACTTATATGGAGCCTATAAGCCACGCCTATCTAATCAGCCCCCGTTGTTCCCAGGTGGGTGATTGGCCTGGTGTCAGCTGAGAGCTATCAACCAGGTATCAACCAGCTGAGCCACAGGTTCACTCAGAGACAAAAACTAGCCTAAAAAACTACTACTTTTAGAATAAGGAGATAGCAGACACAAATAACACAGCCTAAGCACTTACCCACTGGAGCCAAAGTTAAATCACAGAGAGAGGTATCCACAGAAGAGCAGTTCTATGTCAGACAACTAAAATGTGCAAACTGACAAGACCTTTCTGCAGCAACACTTATATGGAGCCTATAAGCCACGCCTATCTAATCAGCCCCCGTCGTTCCCAGGTGGGTGATTGGCCTGGTGTCAGCTGAGAGCTATCAACCAGCTGAGCCACAGGTTCACTCAGAGACAAAAACTAGCCTAAAAAACTACTACTTTTAGAATAAGGAGATAGCAGACACAAATACCACAGCCTAAGCACTTACCCACTGGAGCCAAAGTTAAATCACAGAGAGAGGTATCCACAGAAGAGCAGTTCTATGTCAGACAACTAAAATGTGCAAATTGACAAGACCTTTCTGCAGCAACACCTATATGGAGCCTATAAGCCACGCCTATCTAATCAGCCCCTGTCGTTCCCAGGTGGGTGATTGGCCTGGTGTCAGCTGAGAGCTATCAACCAGCTATCAACCAGCTGAGCCACAGGTTCACTCAGAGACAAAAAGTAGCCTAAAAAACTACTACTTTTAGAATAAGGAGATAGCAGACACAAATAACACAGCCTAAGCACTTACCCACTGGAGCCAAAGTTAAATCACAGAGAGAGGTATCCACAGAAGAGCAGTTCTATGTCAGACAACTAAAATGTGCAAACTGACAAGACCTTTCTGCAGCAACACTTATATGGAGCCTATAAGCCACGCCTATCTAATCAGCCCCCGTCGTTCCCAGGTGGGTGATTGGCCTGGTGTCAGCTGAGAGCTATCAACCAGCTATCAACCAGCTGAGCCACAGGTTCACTCAGAGACAAAAACTCGCCTAAAAAACTACTACTTTTAGAATAAGGAGATAGCAGACACAAATAACACAGCCTAAGCACTTACCCACTGGAGCCAAAGTTAAATCACAGAGAGAGGTATCCACAGAAGAGCAGTTCTATGTCAGACAACTAAAATATGCAAACTGACAAGACCTTTCTGCAGCAACACTTATATGGAGCCTATAAGCCACGCCTATCTAATCCGCCCCCGTCGTTCCCAGGTGGGTGATTGGCCTGGTGTCAGCTGAGAGCTATCAACCAGCTATCAACCAGCTGAGCCACAGGTTCACTCAGAGACAAAAACTCGCCTAAAAAACTACTACTTTTAGAATAAGGAGATAGCAGACACAAATAACACAGCCTAAGCACTTACCCACTGGAGCCAAAGTTAAATCACAGAGAGAGGTATCCACATAAGAGCAGTTCTATGTCAGACAACTAAAATGTCCAAACTGACAAGACCTTTCTGCAGCAACACTTATATGCAGCCTATAAGCCACGCCTATCTAATCAGCCCCTGTCGTTCCCAGGTGGGTGATTGGCCTGGTGTCAGCTGAGAGCTATCAACCAGCTATCAACCAGCTGAGCCACAGGTTCACTCAGAGACAAAAACTCGCCTAAAAAACTACTACTTTTAGAATAAGGAGATAGCAGACACAAATAACACAGCCTAAGCACTTACCCACTGGAGCCAAAGTTAAATCACAGAGAGAGGTATCCACAGAAGAGCAGTTCTATGTCAGACAACTAAAATATGCAAACTGACAAGACCTTTCTGCAGCAAAACTTATATGGAGCCTATAAGCCAGGCCTATCTAATCAGCCCCCGTCGTTCCCAGGTGGGTGATTGGCCTGGTGTCAGCTGAGAGCTATCAACCAGCTATCAACCAGCTGAGCCACAGGTTCACTCAGAGACAAAAACTAGCCTAAAAAACTACTACTTTTAGAATAAGGAGATAGCAGACACAAATAACACAGCCTAAGCACTTACCCACTGAAGCCAAAGTTAAATCACAGAGAGAGGTATCCACAGAAGAGCAGTTCTATGTCAGACAACTAAAATGTGCAAACTGACAAGACCTTTCTGCAGCAACACTTATATGCAGCCTATAAGCCACGCCTATCTAATCAGCCCCCGTCGTTCCCAGGTGGGTGATTGGCCTGGTGTCAGCTGAGAGCTATCAACCAGCTATCAACCAGCTGAGACACAGGTTCACTCAGAGACAAAAACTTGCCTAAAAAACTACTACTTTTAGAATAAGGAGATAGCAGACACAAATAACACAGCCTAAGCACTTACCCACTGGAGCCAAAGTTAAATCACAGAGAGAGGTATCCACAGAAGAGCAGATCTATGTCAGACAACTAAAATGTGCAAACTGACAAGACCTTTCTGCAGCAACATTTATATGGAGCCTATAAGCCACGCCTATCTAATCAGCCCCCGTCATTCCCAGGTGGGTGATTGGCCTGGTGTCAGCTGAGAGCTATCAACCAGCTATCAACCAGCTGAGCCACACGTTCACTCAGCGACAAAAACTAGCCTAAAAAACTACTACTTTTAGAATAAGGAGATAGCAGACACAAATAACACAGCCTAAGCACTTACCCACTGGAGCCAAAGTTAAATCACAGAGAGAGGTATCCACAGAAGAGCAGTTCTATGTCAGACAACTAAAATGTGCAAACTGACAAGACCTTTCTGCAGCAACACCTATAAGCCACGCCTATCTAATCAGCCCCCGTCGTTCCCAGGTGGGTGATTGGCCTGGTGTCAGCTGAGAGCTATCAACCAGCTATCAACCAGCTGAGCCACAGGTTCACTCAGAGACAAAAACTAGCCTAAAACACTACTACTTTTAGAATAAGGAGATAGCAGACACAAATAACACAGCCTAAGCACTTACCCACTGGAGCCAAAGTTAAATCACAGAGAGAGGTATCCACAGAAGAGCAGTTCTATGTCAGACAACTAAAATGTGCAAACTGACAAGACCTTTCTGCAGCAACACTTATATGGAGCCTATAAGCCACGCCTATCTAATCAGCCCCCGTCGTTCCCAGGTGGGTGATTGGCCTGGTGTCAGCTGAGAGCTATCAACCAGCTATCAACCAGCTGAGCCACAGGTTCACTCAGAGACAAAAACTCGCCTAAAAAACTACTACTTTTAGAATAAGGAGATAGCAGACACAAATAACACAGCCTAAGCACTTACCCACTGGAGCCAAAGTTAAATCACAGAGAGAGGTATCCACAGAAGAGCAGTTCTATGTCAGACAACTAAAATGTGCAAACTGACAAGACCTTTCTGCAGCAACACTTATATGGAGCCTATAAGCCACGCCTATCTAATCAGCCCCCGTCGTTCCCAGGTGGGTGATTGGCCTGGTGTCAGCTGAGAGCTATCAACCAGCTATCAACCAGCTGAGCCACAGGTTCACTCAGAGACAAAAACTTGCCTAAAAAACTACTACTTTTAGAATAAGGAGATAGCAGACACAAATAACACAGCCTAAGCACTTACCCACTGGAGCCAAAGTTAAATCACAGAGAGAGGTATCCACAGAAGAGCAGATCTATGTCAGACAACTAAAATGTGCAAACTGACAAGACCTTTCTGCAGCAACACCTATATGGAGCCTATAAGCCACGCCTATCTAATCAGCCCCCGTCGTTCCCAGGTGGGTGATTGGCCTGGTGTCAGCTGAGAGCTATCAACCAGCTATCAACCAGCTGAGCCACAGGTTCACTCAGAGACAAAAACTAGCCTAAAAAACTACTACTTTTAGAATAAGGAGATAGCAGACACAAATAACACAGCCTAAGCACTTACCCACTGGAGCCAAAGTTAAATCACAGAGAGAGGTATCCACAGAAGAGCAGTTCTATGTCAGACAACTAAAATGTGCAAACTGACAAGACCTTTCTGCACCAACACTTATATGGAGCCTATAAGCCACGCCTATCTAATCAGCCCCCGTCGTTCCCAGGTGGGTGATTGGCCTGGTGTCAGCTGAGAGCTATCAACCAGCTATCAACCAGCTGAGCCACAGGTTCACTCAGAGACAAAAACTAGCCTAAAAAACTACTACTTTTAGAATAAGGAGATAGCAGACACAAATAACACAGCCTAAGCACTTACCCACTGGAGCCAAAGTTAAATCACAGAGAGAGGTATCCACAGAAGAGCAGTTCTATGTCAGACAACTAAAATGTGCAAACTGACAAGACCTTTCTGCAGCAACACTTATATGGAGCCTATAAGGCACGCCTATCTAATCAGCCCCCGTCGTTCCCAGGTGGGTGATTGGCCTGGTGTCAGCTGAGAGCTATCAACCAGCTATCAACCAGCTGAGCCACAGGTTCACTCAGAGACAAAAACTTGCCTAAAAAACTACTACTTTTAGAATAAGGAGATAGCAGACACAAATAACACAGCCTAAGCACTTACCCACTGGAGCCAAAGTTAAATCACAGAGAGAGGTATCCACAGAAGAGCAGTTCTATGTCAGACAACTAAAATGTGCAAACTGACAAGACCTTTCTGCAGCAACACTTATATGGAGCCTATAAGCCACGCCTATCTAATCAGCCCCCGTCGTTCCCAGGTGGGTGATTGGCCTGGTGTCAGCTGAGAGCTATCAACCAGCTATCAACCAGCTGAGCCACAGGTTCACTCAGAGACAAAAACTAGCCTAAAAAACTACTACTTTTAGAATAAGGAGATAGCAGACACAAATAACACAGCCTAAGCACTTACCCACTGGAGCCAAAGTTAAATCACAGAGAGAGGTATCCACAGAAGAGCAGTTCTATGTCAGACAACTAAAATGTGCAAACTGACAAGACCTTTCTGCAGCAACACTTATATGGATCCTATAAGCCACGCCTATCTAATCAGCCCCCGTCGTTCCCAGGTGGGTGATTGGCCTGGTGTCAGCTGAGAGCTATCAACCAGCTATCAACCAGCTGAGCCACAGGTTCACTCAGAGACAAAAACTAGCCTAAAAAACTACTACTTTTAGAATAAGGAGATAGCAGACACAAATAACACAGCCTAAGCACTTACCCACTGGAGCCAAAGTTAAATCACAGAGAGAGGTATCCACAGAAGAGCAGTTCTATGTCAGACAACTAAAATGTGCAAACTGACAAGACCTTTCTGCAGCAACACTTATATGGAGCCTATAAGCCACGCCTATCTAATCAGCCCCCGTCGTTCCCAGGTGGGTGATTGGCCTGGTGTCAGCTGAGAGCTATCAACCAGCTATCAACCAGCTGAGCCACAGGTTCACTCAGAGACAAAAACTTGCCTAAAAAACTACTACTTTTAGAATAAGGAGATAGCAGACACAAATAACACAGCCTAATCACTTACCCACTGGAGCCAAAGTTAAATCACAGAGAGAGGTATCCACAGAAGAGCAGATCTATGTCAGACAACTAAAATGTGCAAACTGACAAGACCTTTCTGCAGCAACACCTATATGGAGCCTATAAGCCACGCCTATCTAATCAGCCCCCGTCGTTCCCAGGTGGGTGATTGGCCTGGTGTCAGCTGAGAGCTATCAACCAGCTATCAACCAGCTGAGCCACAGGTTCACTCAGAGACAAAAACTAGCCTAAAAAACTACTACTTTTAGAATAAGGAGATAGCAGACACAAATAACACAGCCTAAGCACTTACCCACTGGAGCCAAAGTTAAATCACAGAGAGAGGTATCCACAGAAGAGCAGTTCTATGTCAGACAACTAAAATGTGCAAACTGACAAGACCTTTCTGCACCAACACTTATATGGAGCCTATAAGCCACGCCTATCTAATCAGCCCCCGTCGTTCCCAGGTGGGTGATTGGCCTGGTGTCAGCTGAGAGCTATCAACCAGCTATCAACCAGCTGAGCCACAGGTTCACTCAGAGACAAAAACTAGCCTAAAAAACTACTACTTTTAGAATAAGGAGATAGCAGACACAAATAACACAGCCTAAGCACTTACCCACTGGAGCCAAAGTTAAATCACAGAGAGAGGTATCCACAGAAGAGCAGTTCTATGTCAGACAACTAAAATGTGCAAACTGACAAGACCTTTCTGCAGCAACACTTATATGGAGCCTATAAGGCACGCCTATCTAATCAGCCCCCGTCGTTCCCAGGTGGGTGATTGGCCTGGTGTCAGCTGAGAGCTATCAACCAGCTATCAACCAGCTGAGCCACAGGTTCACTCAGAGACAAAAACTAGCCTAAAAAACTACTACTTTTAGAATAAGGAGATAGCAGACACAAATAACACAGCCTAAGCACTTACCCACTGGAGCCAAAGTTAAATCACAGAGAGAGGTATCCACAGAAGAGCAGTTCTATGTCAGACAACTAAAATGTGCAAACTGACAAGACCTTTCTGCAGCAACACTTATATGGAGCCTATAAGCCACGCCTATCTAATCAGCCCCCGTCGTTCCCAGGTGGGTGATTGGCCTGGTGTCAGCTGAGAGCTATCAACCAGCTATCAACCAGCTGAGCCACAGGTTCACTCAGAGACAAAAACTCACCTAAAAAACTACTACTTTTAGAATAAGGAGATAGCAGACACAAATAACACAGCCTAAGCACTTACCCACTGGAGCCAAAGTTAAATCACAGAGAGAGGTATCCACAGAAGAGCAGTTCTATGTCAGACAACTAAAATGTGCAAACTGACAAGACCTTTCTGCAGCAACACTTATATGGAGCCTATAAGCCACGCCTATCTAATCAGCCCCCGTCGTTCCCAGGTGGGTGATTGGCCTGGTGTCAGCTGAGAGCTATCAACCAGCTATCAACCAGCTGAGCCACAGGTTCACTCAGAGACAAAAACTAGCCTAAAAAACTACTACTTTTAGAATAAGGAGATAGCAGACACAAATAACACAGCCTAAGCACTTACCCACTGGAGCCAAAGTTAAATCACAGAGAGAGGTATCCACAGAAGAGCAGTTCTATGTCAGACAACTAAAATGTGCAAACTGACAAGACCTTTCTGCAGCAACACTTATATGGAGCCTATAAGCCACGCCTATCTAATCAGCCCCCGTCGTTCCCAGGTGGGTGATTGGCCTGGTGTCAGCTGAGAGCTATCAACCAGCTATCAACCAGCTGAGCCACAAGTTCACTCAGAGACAAAAACTACCCTAAAAAACTACTACTTTTAGAATAAGGAGATAGCAGACACAAATAACACAGCCTAAGCACTTACCCACTGGAGCCAAAGTTAAATCACAGAGAGAGGTATCCACAGAAGAGCAGTTCTATGTCAGACAACTAAAATGTGCAAACTGACAAGACCTTTCTGCAGCAACACTTATATGGAGCCTATAAGCCACGCCTATCTAATCAGCCCCCGTCGTTCCCAGGTGGGTGATTGGCCTGGTGTCAGCTGAGAGCTATCAACCAGCTATCAACCAGCTGAGCCACAGGTTCACTCAGAGACAAAAACTCACCTAAAAAACTACTACTTTTAGAATAAGGAGATAGCAGACACAAATAACACAGCCTAAGCACTTACCCACTGGAGCCAAAGTTAAATCACAGAGAGAGGTATCCACAGAAGAGCAGTTCTATGTCAGACAACTAAAATGTGCAAACTGACAAGACCTTTCTGCAGCAACACTTATATGGAGCCTATAAGCCACGCCTATCTAATCAGCCCCCGTCGTTCCCAGGTGGGTGATTGGCCTGGTGTCAGCTGAGAGCTATCAACCAGCTATCAACCAGCTGAGCCACAGGTTCACTCAGAGACAAAAACTCACCTAAAAAACTACTACTTTTAGAATAAGGAGATAGCAGACACAAATAACACAGCCTAAGCACTTACCCACTGGAGCCAAAGTTAAATCACAGAGAGAGGTATCCACAGAAGAGCAGTTCTATGTCAGACAACTAAAATGTGCAAACTGACAAGACCTTTCTGCAGCAACACTTATATGGAGCCTATAAGCCACGCCTATCTAATCAGCCCCCGTTGTTCCCAGGTGGGTGATTGGCCTGGTGTCAGCTGAGAGCTATCAACCAGCTATCAACCAGCTGAGCCACAGGTTCACTCAGAGACAAAAACTAGCCTAAAAAACTACTACTTTTAGAATAAGGAGATAGCAGACACAAATAACACAGCCTAAGCACTTACCCACTGGAGCCAAAGTTAAATCACAGAGAGAGGTATCCACAGAAGAGCAGTTCTATGTCAGACAACTAAAATGTGCAAACTGACAAGACCTTTCTGCAGCAACACTTATATGGAGCCTATAAGCCACGCCTATCTAATCAGCCCCCGTCGTTCCCAGGTGGGTGATTGGCCTGGTGTCAGCTGAGAGCTATCAACCAGCTATCAACCAGCTGAGCCACAGGTTCACTCAGAGACAAAAACTCACCTAAAAAACTACTACTTTTAGAATAAGGAGATAGCAGACACAAATAACACAGCCTAAGCACTTACCCACTGGAGCCAAAGTTAAATCACAGAGAGAGGTATCCACAGAAGAGCAGTTCTATGTCAGACAACTAAAATGTGCAAACTGACAAGACCTTTCTGCAGCAACACTTATATGGAGCCTATAAGCCACGCCTATCTAATCAGCCCCCGTTGTTCCCAGGTGGGTGATTGGCCTGGTGTCAGCTGAGAGCTATCAACCAGCTATCAACCAGCTGAGCCACAGGTTCACTCAGAGACAAAAACTAGCCTAAAAAACTACTACTTTTAGAATAAGGAGATAGCAGACACAAATAACACAGCCTAAGCACTTACCCACTGGAGCCAAAGTTAAATCACAGAGAGAGGTATCCACAGAAGAGCAGTTCTATGTCAGACAACTAAAATGTGCAAACTGACAAGACCTTTCTGCAGCAACACTTATATGGAGCCTATAAGCCACGCCTATCTAATCAGCCCCCGTCGTTCCCAGGTTGGTGATTGGCCTGGTGTCAGCTGAGAGCTATCAACCAGCTGAGCCACAGGTTCACTCAGAGACAAAAACTAGCCTAAAAAACTACTACTTTTAGAATAAGGAGATAGCAGACACAAATAACACAGCCTAAGCACTTACCCACTGGAGCCAAAGTTAAATCACAGAGAGAGGTATCCACAGAAGAGCAGTTCTATGTCAGACAACTAAAATGTGCAAACTGACAAGACCTTTCTGCAGCAACACCTATATGGAGCCTATAAGCCACGCCTATCTAATCAGCCCCCGTCGTTCCCAGGTGGGTGATTGGCCTGGTGTCAGCTGAGAGCTATCAACCAGCTATCAACCAGCTGAGCCACAGGTTCACTCAGAGACAAAAACTAGCCTAAAAAACTACTACTTTTAGAATAAGGAGATCGCAGACACAAATAACACAGCCTAAGCACTTACCCACTGGAGCCAAAGTTAAATCACAGAGAGAGGTATCCACAGAAGAGCAGTTCTATGTCAGACAACTAAAATGTGCAAACTGACAAGACCTTTCTGCAGCAACACTTATATGGAGCCTATAAGCCACGCCTATCTAATCAGCCCCCGTCGTTCCCAGGTGGGTGATTGGCCTGGTGTCAGCTGAGAGCTATCAACCAGCTATCAACCAGCTGAGCCACAGGTTCACTCAGAGACAAAAACTCACCTAAAAAACTACTACTTTTAGAATAAGGAGATAGCAGACACAAATAACACAGCCTAAGCACTTACCCACTGGAGCCAAAGTTAAATCACAGAGAGAGGTATCCACAGAAGAGCAGTTCTATGTCAGACAACTAAAATGTGCAAACTGACAAGACCTTTCTGCAGCAACACTTATATGGAGCCTATAAGCCACGCCTATCTAATCAGCCCCCGTTGTTCCCAGGTGGGTGATTGGCCTGGTGTCAGCTGAGAGCTATCAACCAGCTATCAACCAGCTGAGCCACAGGTTCACTCAGAGACAAAAACTAGCCTAAAAAACTACTACTTTTAGAATAAGGAGATAGCAGACACAAATAACACAGCCTAAGCACTTACCCACTGGAGCCAAAGTTAAATCACAGAGAGAGGTATCCACAGAAGAGCAGTTCTATGTCAGACAACTAAAATGTGCAAACTGACAAGACCTTTCTGCAGCAACACTTATATGGAGCCTATAAGCCACGCCTATCTAATCAGCCCCCGTCGTTCCCAGGTGGGTGATTGGCCTGGTGTCAGCTGAGAGCTATCAACCAGCTATCAACCAGCTGAGCCACAGGTTCACTCAGAGACAAAAACTCACCTAAAAAACTACTACTTTTAGAATAAGGAGATAGCAGACACAAATAACACAGCCTAAGCACTTACCCACTGGAGCCAAAGTTAAATCACAGAGAGAGGTATCCACAGAAGAGCAGTTCTATGTCAGACAACTAAAATGTGCAAACTGACAAGACCTTTCTGCAGCAACACTTATATGGAGCCTATAAGCCACGCCTATCTAATCAGCCCCCGTTGTTCCCAGGTGGGTGATTGGCCTGGTGTCAGCTGAGAGCTATCAACCAGCTATCAACCAGCTGAGCCACAGGTTCACTCAGAGACAAAAACTAGCCTAAAAAACTACTACTTTTAGAATAAGGAGATAGCAGACACAAATAACACAGCCTAAGCACTTACCCACTGGAGCCAAAGTTAAATCACAGAGAGAGGTATCCACAGAAGAGCAGTTCTATGTCAGACAACTAAAATGTGCAAACTGACAAGACCTTTCTGCAGCAACACTTATATGGAGCCTATAAGCCACGCCTATCTAATCAGCCCCCGTCGTTCCCAGGTTGGTGATTGGCCTGGTGTCAGCTGAGAGCTATCAACCAGCTGAGCCACAGGTTCACTCAGAGACAAAAACTAGCCTAAAAAACTACTACTTTTAGAATAAGGAGATAGCAGACACAAATAACACAGCCTAAGCACTTACCCACTGGAGCCAAAGTTAAATCACAGAGAGAGGTATCCACAGAAGAGCAGTTCTATGTCAGACAACTAAAATGTGCAAACTGACAAGACCTTTCTGCAGCAACACCTATATGGAGCCTATAAGCCACGCCTATCTAATCAGCCCCCGTCGTTCCCAGGTGGGTGATTGGCCTGGTGTCAGCTGAGAGCTATCAACCAGCTATCAACCAGCTGAGCCACAGGTTCACTCAGAGACAAAAACTAGCCTAAAAAACTACTACTTTTAGAATAAGGAGATCGCAGACACAAATAACACAGCCTAAGCACTTACCCACTGGAGCCAAAGTTAAATCACAGAGAGAGGTATCCACAGAAGAGCAGTTCTATGTCAGACAACTAAAATGTGCAAACTGACAAGACCTTTCTGCAGCAACACTTATATGGAGCCTATAAGCCACGCCTATCTAATCAGCCCCCGTCGTTCCCAGGTGGGTGATTGGCCTGGTGTCAGCTGAGAGCTATCAACCAGCTATCAACCAGCTGAGCCACAGGTTCACTCAGAGACAAAAACTAGCCTAAAAAACTACTACTTTTAGAATAAGGAGATAGCAGACACAAATAACACAGCCTAAGCACTTACCCACTGGAGCCAAAGTTAAATCACAGAGAGAGGTATCCACAGAAGAGCAGTTCTATGTCAGACAACTAAAATGTGCAAACTGACAAGACCTTTCTGCAGCAACACCTATATGGAGCCTATAAGCCACGCCTATCTAATCAGCCCCCGTCGTTCCCAGGTGGGTGATTGGCCTGGTGTCAGCTGAGAGCTATCAACCAGCTATCAACCAGCTGAGCCACAGGTTCACTCAGAGACAAAAACTAGCCTAAAAAACTTCTACTTTTAGAATAAGGAGATAGCAGACACAAATAACACAGCCTAAGCACTTACCCACTGGAGCCAAAGTTAAATCACAGAGAGAGGTATCCACAGAAGAGCAGTTCTATGTCAGACAACTAAAATGTGCAAACTGACAAGACCTTTCTGCAGCAACACTTATATGGAGCCTATAAGGCACGCCTATCTAATCAGCCCCCGTCGTTCCCAGGTGGGTGATTGGCCTGGTGTCAGCTGAGAGCTATCAACCAGCTATCAACCAGCTGAGCCACAGGTTCACTCAGAGACAAAAACTCGCCTAAAAAACTACTACTTTTAGAATAAGGAGATAGCAGACACAAATAACACAGCCTAAGCACTTACCCACTGGAGCCAAAGTTAAATCACAGAGAGAGGTATCCACAGAAGAGCAGTTCTATGTCAGACAACTAAAATGTGCAAACTGACAAGACCTTTCTGCACCAACACTTATATGGAGCCTATAAGCCACGCCTATCTAATCAGCCCCCGTCGTTCCCAGGTGGGTGATTGGCCTGGTGTCAGCTGAGAGCTATCAACCAGCTATCAACCAGCTGAGCCACAGGTTCACTCAGAGACAAAAACTAGCCTAAAAAACTACTACTTTTAGAATAAGGAGATAGCAGACACAAATAACACAGCCTAAGCACTTACCCACTGGAGCCAAAGTTAAATCACAGAGAGAGGTATCCACAGAAGAGCAGTTCTATGTCAGACAACTAAAATGTGCAAACTGACAAGACCTTTCTGCAGCAACACTTATATGGAGCCTATAAGGCACGCCTATCTAATCAGCCCCCGTCGTTCCCAGGTGGGTGATTGGCCTGGTGTCAGCTGAGAGCTATCAACCAGCTATCAACCAGCTGAGCCACAGGTTCACTCAGAGACAAAAACTAGCCTAAAAAACTACTACTTTTAGAATAAGGAGATAGCAGACACAAATAACACAGCCTAAGCACTTACCCACTGGAGCCAAAGTTAAATCACAGAGAGAGGTATCCACAGAAGAGCAGTTCTATGTCAGACAACTAAAATGTGCAAACTGACAAGACCTTTCTGCAGCAACACTTATATGGAGCCTATAAGCCACGCCTATCTAATCAGCCCCCGTCGTTCCCAGGTGGGTGATTGGCCTGGTGTCAGCTGAGAGCTATCAACCAGCTATCAACCAGCTGAGCCACAGGTTCACTCAGAGACAAAAACTCACCTAAAAAACTACTACTTTTAGAATAAGGAGATAGCAGACACAAATAACACAGCCTAAGCACTTACCCACTGGAGCCAAAGTTAAATCACAGAGAGGTATCCACAGAAGAGCAGTTCTATGTCAGACAACTAAAATGTGCAAACTGACAAGACCTTTCTGCAGCAACACTTATATGGAGCCTATAAGCCACGCCTATCTAATCAGCCCCCGTCGTTCCCAGGTGGGTGATTGGCCTGGTGTCAGCTGAGAGCTATCAACCAGCTATCAACCAGCTGAGCCACAGGTTCACTCAGAGACAAAAACTAGCCTAAAAAACTACTACTTTTAGAATAAGGAGATAGCAGACACAAATAACACAGCCTAAGCACTTACCCACTGGAGCCAAAGTTAAATCACAGAGAGAGGTATCCACAGAAGAGCAGTTCTATGTCAGACAACTAAAATGTGCAAACTGACAAGACCTTTCTGCAGCAACACTTATATGGAGCCTATAAGCCACGCCTATCTAATCAGCCCCCGTCGTTCCCAGGTGGGTGATTGGCCTGGTGTCAGCTGAGAGCTATCAACCAGCTATCAACCAGCTGAGCCACAAGTTCACTCAGAGACAAAAACTAGCCTAAAAAACTACTACTTTTAGAATAAGGAGATAGCAGACACAAATAACACAGCCTAAGCACTTACCCACTGGAGCCAAAGTTAAATCACAGAGAGAGGTATCCACAGAAGAGCAGTTCTATGTCAGACAACTAAAATGTGCAAACTGACAAGACCTTTCTGCAGCAACACTTATATGGAGCCTATAAGCCACGCCTATCTAATCAGCCCCCGTCGTTCCCAGGTGGGTGATTGGCCTGGTGTCAGCTGAGAGCTATCAACCAGCTATCAACCAGCTGAGCCACAAGTTCACTCAGAGACAAAAACTAGCCTAAAAAACTACTACTTTTAGAATAAGGAGATAGCAGACACAAATAACACAGCCTAAGCACTTACCCACTGGAGCCAAAGTTAAATCACAGAGAGAGGTATCCACAGAAGAGCAGTTCTATGTCAGACAACTAAAATGTGCAAACTGACAAGACCTTTCTGCAGCAACACTTATATGGAGCCTATAAGCCACGCCTATCTAATCAGCCCCCGTCGTTCCCAGGTGGGTGATTGGCCTGGTGTCAGCTGAGAGCTATCAACCAGCTATCAACCAGCTGAGCCACAGGTTCACTCAGAGACAAAAACTCACCTAAAAAACTACTACTTTTAGAATAAGGAGATAGCAGACACAAATAACACAGCCTAAGCACTTACCCACTGGAGCCAAAGTTAAATCACAGAGAGAGGTATCCACAGAAGAGCAGTTCTATGTCAGACAACTAAAATGTGCAAACTGACAAGACCTTTCTGCAGCAACACTTATATGGAGCCTATAAGCCACGCCTATCTAATCAGCCCCCGTCGTTCCCAGGTGGGTGATTGGCCTGGTGTCAGCTGAGAGCTATCAACCAGCTATCAACCAGCTGAGCCACAGGTTCACTCAGAGACAAAAACTCACCTAAAAAACTACTACTTTTAGAATAAGGAGATAGCAGACACAAATAACACAGCCTAAGCACTTACCCACTGGAGCCAAAGTTAAATCACAGAGAGAGGTATCCACAGAAGAGCAGTTCTATGTCAGACAACTAAAATGTGCAAACTGACAAGACCTTTCTGCAGCAACACTTATATGGAGCCTATAAGCCACGCCTATCTAATCAGCCCCCGTCGTTCCCAGGTGGGTGATTGGCCTGGTGTCAGCTGAGAGCTATCAACCAGCTATCAACCAGCTGAGCCACAGGTTCACTCAGAGACAAAAACTCACCTAAAAAACTACTACTTTTAGAATAAGGAGATAGCAGACACAAATAACACAGCCTAAGCACTTACCCACTGGAGCCAAAGTTAAATCACAGAGAGAGGTATCCACAGAAGAGCAGTTCTATGTCAGACAACTAAAATGTGCAAACTGACAAGACCTTTCTGCAGCAACACTTATATGGAGCCTATAAGCCACGCCTATCTAATCAGCCCCCGTTGTTCCCAGGTGGGTGATTGGCCTGGTGTCAGCTGAGAGCTATCAACCAGCTATCAACCAGCTGAGCCACAGGTTCACTCAGAGACAAAAACTAGCCTAAAAAACTACTACTTTTAGAATAAGGAGATAGCAGACACAAATAACACAGCCTAAGCACTTACCCACTGGAGCCAAAGTTAAATCACAGAGAGGTATCCACAGAAGAGCAGTTCTATGTCAGACAACTAAAATGTGCAAACTGACAAGACCTTTCTGCAGCAACACTTATATGGAGCCTATAAGCCACGCCTATCTAATCAGCCCCCGTCGTTCCCAGGTGGGTGATTGGCCTGGTGTCAGCTGAGAGCTATCAACCAGCTGAGCCACAGGTTCACTCAGAGACAAAAACTAGCCTAAAAAACTACTACTTTTAGAATAAGGAGATAGCAGACACAAATAACACAGCCTAAGCACTTACCCACTGGAGCCAAAGTTAAATCACAGAGAGAGGTATCCACAGAAGAGCAGTTCTATGTCAGACAACTAAAATGTGCAAACTGACAAGACCTTTCTGCAGCAACACCTATATGGAGCCTATAAGCCACGCCTATCTAATCAGCCCCCGTCGTTCCCAGGTGGGTGATTGGCCTGGTGTCAGCTGAGAGCTATCAACCAGCTATCAACCAGCTGAGCCACAGGTTCACTCAGAGACAAAAACTAGCCTAAAAAACTACTACTTTTAGAATAAGGAGATAGCAGACACAAATAACACAGCCTAAGCACTTACCCACTGGAGCCAAAGTTAAATCACAGAGAGAGGTATCCACAGAAGAGCAGTTCTATGTCAGACAACTAAAATGTGCAAACTGACAAGACCTTTCTGCACCAACACTTATATGGAGCCTATAAGCCACGCCTATCTAATCAGCCCCCGTCGTTCCCAGGTGGGTGATTGGCCTGGTGTCAGCTGAGAGCTATCAACCAGCTATCAACCAGCTGAGCCACAGGTTCACTCAGAGACAAAAACTAGCCTAAAAAACTACTACTTTTAGAATAAGGAGATAGCAGACACAAATAACACAGCCTAAGCACTTACCCACTGGAGCCAAAGTTAAATCACAGAGAGAGGTATCCACAGAAGAGCAGTTCTATGTCAGACAACTAAAATGTGCAAACTGACAAGACCTTTCTGCAGCAACACTTATATGGAGCCTATAAGGCACGCCTATCTAATCAGCCCCCGTCGTTCCCAGGTGGGTGATTGGCCTGGTGTCAGCTGAGAGCTATCAACCAGCTATCAACCAGCTGAGCCACAGGTTCACTCAGAGACAAAAACTCGCCTAAAAAACTACTACTTTTAGAATAAGGAGATAGCAGACACAAATAACACAGCCTAAGCACTTACCCACTGGAGCCAAAGTTAAATCACAGAGAGAGGTATCCACAGAAGAGCAGTTCTATGTCAGACAACTAAAATGTGCAAACTGACAAGACCTTTCTGCAGCAACACTTATATGGAGCCTATAAGCCACGCCTATCTAATCAGCCCCCGTCGTTCCCAGGTGGGTGATTGGCCTGGTGTCAGCTGAGAGCTATCAACCAGCTATCAACCAGCTGTTCACTCAGAGACAAAAACTAGCCTAAAAAACTACTACTTTTAGAATAAGGAGATAGCAGACACAAATAACACAGCCTAAGCACTTACCCACTGGAGCCAAAGTTAAATCACAGAGATAGGTATCCACAGAAGAGCAGTTCTATGTCAGACAACTAAAATGTGCAAACTGACAAGACCTTTCTGCAGCAACACTTATATGCAGCCTATAAGCCACGCCTATCTAATCAGCCCCCGTCTTTCCCAGGTGGGTGATTGGCCTGGTGTCAGCTGAGAGCTATCAACCAGCTATCAACCAGCTGAGCCACAGGTTCACTCAGAGACAAAAACTTGCCTAAAAAACTACTACTTTTAGAATAAGGAGATAGCAGACACAAATAACACAGCCTAAGCACTTACCCACTGGAGCCAAAGTTAAATCACAGAGAGAGGAATCCACAGAAGAGCAGTTCTATGTCAGACAACTAAAATGTGCAAACTGACAAGACCTTTCTGCAGCAACACTTATATGGAGCCTATAAGCCACGCCTATCTAATCAGCCCCCGTCGTTCCCAGGTGGGTGATTGGCCTGGTGTCAGCTGAGAGCTATCAACCAGCTATCAACCAGCTGAGCCACAGGTTCACTCAGAGACAAAAACTAGCCTAAAAAACTACTACTTTTAGAATAAGGAGATAGCAGACACAAATAACACAGCCTAAGCACTTACCCACTGGAGCCAAAGTTAAATCACAGAGAGAGGTATCCACAGAAGAGCAGTTCTATGTCAGACAACTAAAATGTGCAAACTGACAAGACCTTTCTGCAGCAACACTTATATGGAGCCTATAAGGCACGCCTATCTAATCAGCCCCCGTCGTTCCCAGGTGGGTGATTGGCCTGGTGTCAGCTGAGAGCTATCAACCAGCTATCAACCAGCTGAGCCACAGGTTCACTCAGAGACAAAAACTTGCCTAAAAAACTACTACTTTTAGAATAAGGAGATAGCAGACACAAATAACACAGCCTAAGCACTTACCCACTGGAGCCAAAGTTAAATCACAGAGAGAGGTATCCACAGAAGAGCAGTTCTATGTCAGACAACTAAAATGTGCAAACTGACAAGACCTTTCTGCAGCAACACTTATATGGAGCCTATAAGCCACGCCTATCTAATCAGCCCCCGTCGTTACCAGGTGGGTGATTGGCCTGGTGTCAGCTGAGAGCTATCAACCAGCTATCAACCAGCTGTTCACTCAGAGACAAAAACTAGCCTAAAAAACTACTACTTTTAGAATAAGGAGATAGCAGACACAAATAACACAGCCTAAGCACTTACCCACTGGAGCCAAAGTTAAATCACAGAGAGAGGTATCCACAGAAGAGCAGTTCTATGTCAGACAACTAAAATGTGCAAACTGACAAGACCTTTCTGCAGCAACACTTATATGGAGCCTATAAGCCACGCCTATCTAATCAGCCCCCGTCGTTCCCAGGTGGGTGATTGGCCTGGTGTCAGCTGAGAGCTATCAACCAGCTATCAACCAGCTGAGCCACAGGTTCACTCAGAGACAAAAACTCGCCTAAAAAACTACTACTTTTAGAATAAGGAGATAGCAGACACAAATAACACAGCCTAAGCACTTACCCACTGGAGCCAAAGTTAAATCACAGAGAGAGGTATCCACAGAAGAGCAGTTCTATGTCAGACAACTAAAATGTGCAAACTGACAAGACCTTTCTGCAGCAACACTTATATGGAGCCTATAAGGCACGCCTATCTAATCAGCCCCCGTCGTTCCCAGGTGGGTGATTGGCCTGGTGTCAGCTGAGAGCTATCAACCAGCTATCAACCAGCTGAGCCACAGGTTCACTCAGAGACAAAAACTTGCCTAAAAAACTACTACTTTTAGAATAAGGAGATAGCAGACACAAATAACACAGCCTAAGCACTTACCCACTGGAGCCAAAGTTAAATCACAGAGAGAGGTATCCACAGAAGAGCAGTTCTATGTCAGACAACTAAAATGTGCAAACTGACAAGACCTTTCTGCAGCAACACTTATATGGAGCCTATAAGCCACGCCTATCTAATCAGCCCCCGTCGTTCCCAGGTGGGTGATTGGCCTGGTGTCAGCTGAGAGCTATCAACCAGCTATCAACCAGCTGTTCACTCAGAGACAAAAACTAGCCTAAAAAACTACTACTTTTAGAATAAGGAGATAGCAGACACAAATAACACAGCCTAAGCACTTACCCACTGGAGCCAAAGTTAAATCACAGAGAGAGGTATCCACAGAAGAGCAGTTCTATGTCAGACAACTAAAATGTGCAAACTGACAAGACCTTTCTGCAGCAACACTTATATGGAGCCTATAAGCCACGCCTATCTAATCAGCCCCCGTCGTTCCCAGGTGGGTGATTGGCCTGGTGTCAGCTGAGAGCTATCAACCAGCTATCAACCAGCTGAGCCACAGGTTCACTCAGAGACAAAAACTCGCCTAAAAAACTACTACTTTTAGAATAAGGAGATAGCAGACACAAATAACACAGCCTAAGCACTTACCCACTGGAGCCAAAGTTAAATCACAGAGAGAGGTATCCACAGAAGAGCAGTTCTATGTCAGACAACTAAAATGTGCAAACTGACAAGACCTTTCTGCAGCAACACTTATATGGAGCCTATAAGCCACGCCTATCTAATCAGCCCCCGTCGTTCCCAGGTGGGTGATTGGCCTGGTGTCAGCTGAGAGCTATCAACCAGCTATCAACCAGCTGAGCCACAGGTTCACTCAGAGACAAAAACTAGCCTAAAAAACTACTACTTTTAGAATAAGGAGATAGCAGACACAAATAACACAGCCTAAGCACTTACCCACTGGAGCCAAAGTTAAATCACAGAGAGAGGTATCCACAGAAGAGCAGTTCTATGTCAGACAACTAAAATGTGCAAACTGACAAGACCTTTCTGCAGCAACACTTATATGGAGCCTATAAGCCACGCCTATCTAATCAGCCCCCGTCGTTCCCAGGTGGGTGATTGGCCTGGTGTCAGCTGAGAGCTATCAACCAGCTATCAACCAGCTGAGCCACAAGTTCACTCAGAGACAAAAACTAGCCTAAAAAACTACTACTTTTAGAATAAGGAGATAGCAGACACAAATAACACAGCCTAAGCACTTACCCACTGGAGCCAAAGTTAAATCACAGAAAGAGGTATCCACAGAAGAGCAGTTCTATGTCAGACAACTAAAATGTGCAAACTGACAAGACCTTTCTGCAGCAACACTTATATGGAGCCTATAAGCCACGCCTATCTAATCAGCCCCCGTTGTTCCCAGGTGGGTGATTGGCCTGGTGTCAGCTGAGAGCTATCAACCAGCTATCAACCAGCTGAGCCACAGGTTCACTCAGAGACAAAAACTAGCCTAAAAAACTACTACTTTTAGAATAAGGAGATAGCAGACACAAATAACACAGCCTAAGCACTTACCCACTGGAGCCAAAGTTAAATCACAGAGAGAGGTATCCACAGAAGAGCAGTTCTATGTCAGACAACTAAAATGTGCAAACTGACAAGACCTTTCTGCAGCAACACTTATATGGAGCCTATAAGCCACGCCTATCTAATCAGCCCCCGTCGTTCCCAGGTGGGTGATTGGCCTGGTGTCAGCTGAGAGCTATCAACCAGCTGAGCCACAGGTTCACTCAGAGACAAAAACTAGCCTAAAAAACTACTACTTTTAGAATAAGGAGATAGCAGACACAAATAACACAGCCTAAGCACTTACCCACTGGAGCCAAAGTTAAATCACAGAGAGAGGTATCCACAGAAGAGCAGTTCTATGTCAGACAACTAAAATGTGCAAACTGACAAGACCTTTCTGCAGCAACACCTATATGGAGCCTATAAGCCACGCCTATCTAATCAGCCCCCGTCGTTCCCAGGTGGGTGATTGGCCTGGTGTCAGCTGAGAGCTATCAACCAGCTATCAACCAGCTGAGCCACAGGTTCACTCAGAGACAAAAACTAGCCTAAAAAACTACTACTTTTAGAATAAGGAGATAGCAGACACAAATAACACAGCCTAAGCACTTACCCACTGGAGCCAAAGTTAAAACACAGAGAGAGGTATCCACAGAAGAGCAGTTCTATGTCAGACAACTAAAATGTGCAAACTGACAAGACCTTTCTGCACCAACACTTATATGGAGCCTATAAGCCACGCCTATCTAATCAGCCCCCGTCGTTCCCAGGTGGGTGATTGGCCTGGTGTCAGCTGAGAGCTATCAACCAGCTATCAACCAGCTGAGCCACAGGTTCACTCAGAGACAAAAACTAGCCTAAACAACTACTACTTTTAGAATAAGGAGATAGCAGACACAAATAACACAGCCTAAGCACTTACCCACTGGAGCCAAAGTTAAATCACAGAGAGAGGTATCCACAGAAGAGCAGTTCTATGTCAGACAACTAAAATGTGCAAACTGACAAGACCTTTCTGCAGCAACACTTATATGGAGCCTATAAGCCACGCCTATCTAATCAGCCCCCGTCGTTCCCAGGTGGGTGATTGGCCTGGTGTCAGCTGAGAGCTATCAACCAGCTATCAACCAGCTGTTCACTCAGAGACAAAAACTAGCCTAAAAAACTACTACTTTTAGAATAAGGAGATAGCAGACACAAATAACACAGCCTAAGCACTTACCCACTGGAGCCAAAGTTAAATCACAGAGAGAGGTATCCACAGAAGAGCAGTTCTATGTCAGACAACTAAAATGTGCAAACTGACAAGACCTTTCTGCAGCAACACTTATATGGAGCCTATAAGCCACGCCTATCTAATCAGCCCCCGTCGTTCCCAGGTGGGTGATTGGCCTGGTGTCAGCTGAGAGCTATCAACCAGCTATCAACCAGCTGAGCCACAGGTTCACTCAGAGACAAAAACTCGCCTAAAAAACTACTACTTTTAGAATAAGGAGATAGCAGACACAAATAACACAGCCTAAGCACTTACCCACTGGAGCCAAAGTTAAATCACAGAGAGAGGTATCCACAGAAGAGCAGTTCTATGTCAGACAACTAAAATGTGCAAACTGACAAGACCTTTCTGCAGCAACACTTATATGGAGCCTATAAGCCACGCCTATCTAATCAGCCCCCGTCGTTCCCAGGTGGGTGATTGGCCTGGTGTCAGCTGAGAGCTATCAACCAGCTATCAACCAGCTGAGCCACAGGTTCACTCAGAGACAAAAACTAGCCTAAAAAACTACTACTTTTAGAATAAGGAGATAGCAGACACAAATAACACAGCCTAAGCACTTACCCACTGGAGCCAAAGTTAAATCACAGAGAGAGGTATCCACAGAAGAGCAGTTCTATGTCAGACAACTAAAATGTGCAAACTGACAAGACCTTTCTGCAGCAACACTTATATGGAGCCTATAAGCCACGCCTATCTAATCAGCCCCCGTCGTTCCCAGGTGGGTGATTGGCCTGGTGTCAGCTGAGAGCTATCAACCAGCTATCAACCAGCTGAGCCACAAGTTCACTCAGAGACAAAAACTAGCCTAAAAAACTACTACTTTTAGAATAAGGAGATAGCAGACACAAATAACACAGCCTAAGCACTTACCCACTGGAGCCAAAGTTAAATCACAGAAAGAGGTATCCACAGAAGAGCAGTTCTATGTCAGACAACTAAAATGTGCAAACTGACAAGACCTTTCTGCAGCAACACTTATATGGAGCCTATAAGCCACGCCTATCTAATCAGCCCCCGTTGTTCCCAGGTGGGTGATTGGCCTGGTGTCAGCTGAGAGCTATCAACCAGCTATCAACCAGCTGAGCCACAGGTTCACTCAGAGACAAAAACTAGCCTAAAAAACTACTACTTTTAGAATAAGGAGATAGCAGACACAAATAACACAGCCTAAGCACTTACCCACTGGAGCCAAAGTTAAATCACAGAGAGAGGTATCCACAGAAGAGCAGTTCTATGTCAGACAACTAAAATGTGCAAACTGACAAGACCTTTCTGCAGCAACACTTATATGGAGCCTATAAGCCACGCCTATCTAATCAGCCCCCGTCGTTCCCAGGTGGGTGATTGGCCTGGTGTCAGCTGAGAGCTATCAACCAGCTATCAACCAGCTGAGCCACAGGTTCACTCAGAGACAAAAACTCGCCTAAAAAACTACTACTTTTAGAATAAGGAGATAGCAGACACAAATAACACAGCCTAAGCACTTACCCACTGGAGCCAAAGTTAAATCACAGAGAGAGGTATCCACAGAAGAGCAGTTCTATGTCAGACAACTAAAATGTGCAAACTGACAAGACCTTTCTGCAGCAACACTTATATGGAGCCTATAAGCCACGCCTATCTAATCAGCCCCCGTCGTTCCCAGGTGGGTGATTGGCCTGGTGTCAGCTGAGAGCTATCAACCAGCTATCAACCAGCTGAGCCACAGGTTCACTCAGAGACAAAAACTAGCCTAAAAAACTACTACTTTTAGAATAAGGAGATAGCAGACACAAATAACACAGCCTAAGCACTTACCCACTGGAGCCAAAGTTAAATCACAGAGAGAGGTATCCACAGAAGAGCAGTTCTATGTCAGACAACTAAAATGTGCAAACTGACAAGACCTTTCTGCAGCAACACTTATATGGAGCCTATAAGCCACGCCTATCTAATCAGCCCCCGTCGTTCCCAGGTGGGTGATTGGCCTGGTGTCAGCTGAGAGCTATCAACCAGCTATCAACCAGCTGAGCCACAAGTTCACTCAGAGACAAAAACTAGCCTAAAAAACTACTACTTTTAGAATAAGGAGATAGCAGACACAAATAACACAGCCTAAGCACTTACCCACTGGAGCCAAAGTTAAATCACAGAAAGAGGTATCCACAGAAGAGCAGTTCTATGTCAGACAACTAAAATGTGCAAACTGACAAGACCTTTCTGCAGCAACACTTATATGGAGCCTATAAGCCACGCCTATCTAATCAGCCCCCGTTGTTCCCAGGTGGGTGATTGGCCTGGTGTCAGCTGAGAGCTATCAACCAGCTATCAACCAGCTGAGCCACAGGTTCACTCAGAGACAAAAACTAGCCTAAAAAACTACTACTTTTAGAATAAGGAGATAGCAGACACAAATAACACAGCCTAAGCACTTACCCACTGGAGCCAAAGTTAAATCACAGAGAGAGGTATCCACAGAAGAGCAGTTCTATGTCAGACAACTAAAATGTGCAAACTGACAAGACCTTTCTGCAGCAACACTTATATGGAGCCTATAAGCCACGCCTATCTAATCAGCCCCCGTCGTTCCCAGGTGGGTGATTGGCCTGGTGTCAGCTGAGAGCTATCAACCAGCTGAGCCACAGGTTCACTCAGAGACAAAAACTAGCCTAAAAAACTACTACTTTTAGAATAAGGAGATAGCAGACACAAATAACACAGCCTAAGCACTTACCCACTGGAGCCAAAGTTAAATCACAGAGAGAGGTATCCACAGAAGAGCAGTTCTATGTCAGACAACTAAAATGTGCAAACTGACAAGACCTTTCTGCAGCAACACCTATATGGAGCCTATAAGCCACGCCTATCTAATCAGCCCCCGTCGTTCCCAGGTGGGTGATTGGCCTGGTGTCAGCTGAGAGCTATCAACCAGCTATCAACCAGCTGAGCCACAGGTTCACTCAGAGACAAAAACTAGCCTAAAAAACTTCTACTTTTAGAATAAGGAGATAGCAGACACAAATAACACAGCCTAAGCACTTACCCACTGGAGCCAAAGTTAAATCACAGAGAGAGGTATCCACAGAAGAGCAGTTCTATGTCAGACAACTAAAATGTGCAAACTGACAAGACCTTTCTGCACCAACACTTATATGGAGCCTATAAGCCACGCCTATCTAATCAGCCCCCGTCGTTCCCAGGTGGGTGATTGGCCTGGTGTCAGCTGAGAGCTATCAACCAGCTATCAACCAGCTGAGCCACAGGTTCACTCAGAGACAAAAACTAGCCTAAACAACTACTACTTTTAGAATAAGGAGATAGCAGACACAAATAACACAGCCTAAGCACTTACCCACTGGAGCCAAAGTTAAATCACAGAGAGAGGTATCCACAGAAGAGCAGTTCTATGTCAGACAACTAAAATGTGCAAACTGACAAGACCTTTCTGCAGCAACACTTATATGGAGCCTATAAGGCACGCCTATCTAATCAGCCCCCGTCGTTCCCAGGTGGGTGATTGGCCTGGTGTCAGCTGAGAGCTATCAACCAGCTATCAACCAGCTGAGCCACAGGTTCACTCAGAGACAAAAACTAGCCTAAACAACTACTACTTTTAGAATAAGGAGATAGCAGACACAAATAACACAGCCTAAGCACTTACCCACTGGAGCCAAAGTTAAATCACAGAGAGAGGTATCCACAGAAGAGCAGTTCTATGTCAGACAACTAAAATGTGCAAACTGACAAGACCTTTCTGCAGCAACACTTATATGGAGCCTATAAGCCACGCCTATCTAATCAGCCCCCGTCGTTCCCAGGTGGGTGATTGGCCTGGTGTCAGCTGAGAGCTATCAACCAGCTATCAACCAGCTGTTCACTCAGAGACAAAAACTAGCCTAAAAAACTACTACTTTTAGAATAAGGAGATAGCAGACACAAATAACACAGCCTAAGCACTTACCCACTGGAGCCAAAGTTAAATCACAGAGAGAGGTATCCACAGAAGAGCAGTTCTATGTCAGACAACTAAAATGTGCAAACTGACAAGACCTTTCTGCAGCAACACTTATATGGAGCCTATAAGCCACGCCTATCTAATCAGCCCCCGTCGTTCCCAGGTGGGTGATTGGCCTGGTGTCAGCTGAGAGCTATCAACCAGCTATCAACCAGCTGAGCCACAGGTTCACTCAGAGACAAAAACTCGCCTAAAAAACTACTACTTTTAGAATAAGGAGATAGCAGACACAAATAACACAGCCTAAGCACTTACCCACTGGAGCCAAAGTTAAATCACAGAGAGAGGTATCCACAGAAGAGCAGTTCTATGTCAGACAACTAAAATGTGCAAACTGACAAGACCTTTCTGCAGCAACACTTATATGGAGCCTATAAGCCACGCCTATCTAATCAGCCCCCGTCGTTCCCAGGTGGGTGATTGGCCTGGTGTCAGCTGAGAGCTATCAACCAGCTATCAACCAGCTGAGCCACAGGTTCACTCAGAGACAAAAACTAGCCTAAAAAACTACTACTTTTAGAATAAGGAGATAGCAGACACAAATAACACAGCCTAAGCACTTACCCACTGGAGCCAAAGTTAAATCACAGAGAGAGGTATCCACAGAAGAGCAGTTCTATGTCAGACAACTAAAATGTGCAAACTGACAAGACCTTTCTGCAGCAACACTTATATGGAGCCTATAAGCCACGCCTATCTAATCAGCCCCCGTCGTTCCCAGGTGGGTGATTGGCCTGGTGTCAGCTGAGAGCTATCAACCAGCTATCAACCAGCTGAGCCACAAGTTCACTCAGAGACAAAAACTAGCCTAAAAAACTACTACTTTTAGAATAAGGAGATAGCAGACACAAATAACACAGCCTAAGCACTTACCCACTGGAGCCAAAGTTAAATCACAGAAAGAGGTATCCACAGAAGAGCAGTTCTATGTCAGACAACTAAAATGTGCAAACTGACAAGACCTTTCTGCAGCAACACTTATATGGAGCCTATAAGCCACGCCTATCTAATCAGCCCCCGTTGTTCCCAGGTGGGTGATTGGCCTGGTGTCAGCTGAGAGCTATCAACCAGCTATCAACCAGCTGAGCCACAGGTTCACTCAGAGACAAAAACTAGCCTAAAAAACTACTACTTTTAGAATAAGGAGATAGCAGACACAAATAACACAGCCTAAGCACTTACCCACTGGAGCCAAAGTTAAATCACAGAGAGAGGTATCCACAGAAGAGCAGTTCTATGTCAGACAACTAAAATGTGCAAACTGACAAGACCTTTCTGCAGCAACACTTATATGGAGCCTATAAGCCACGCCTATCTAATCAGCCCCCGTCGTTCCCAGGTGGGTGATTGGCCTGGTGTCAGCTGAGAGCTATCAACCAGCTATCAACCAGCTGAGCCACAGGTTCACTCAGAGACAAAAACTCGCCTAAAAAACTACTACTTTTAGAATAAGGAGATAGCAGACACAAATAACACAGCCTAAGCACTTACCCACTGGAGCCAAAGTTAAATCACAGAGAGAGGTATCCACAGAAGAGCAGTTCTATGTCAGACAACTAAAATGTGCAAACTGACAAGACCTTTCTGCAGCAACACTTATATGGAGCCTATAAGCCACGCCTATCTAATCAGCCCCCGTCGTTCCCAGGTGGGTGATTGGCCTGGTGTCAGCTGAGAGCTATCAACCAGCTATCAACCAGCTGAGCCACAGGTTCACTCAGAGACAAAAACTAGCCTAAAAAACTACTACTTTTAGAATAAGGAGATAGCAGACACAAATAACACAGCCTAAGCACTTACCCACTGGAGCCAAAGTTAAATCACAGAGAGAGGTATCCACAGAAGAGCAGTTCTATGTCAGACAACTAAAATGTGCAAACTGACAAGACCTTTCTGCAGCAACACTTATATGGAGCCTATAAGCCACGCCTATCTAATCAGCCCCCGTCGTTCCCAGGTGGGTGATTGGCCTGGTGTCAGCTGAGAGCTATCAACCAGCTATCAACCAGCTGAGCCACAAGTTCACTCAGAGACAAAAACTAGCCTAAAAAACTACTACTTTTAGAATAAGGAGATAGCAGACACAAATAACACAGCCTAAGCACTTACCCACTGGAGCCAAAGTTAAATCACAGAAAGAGGTATCCACAGAAGAGCAGTTCTATGTCAGACAACTAAAATGTGCAAACTGACAAGACCTTTCTGCAGCAACACTTATATGGAGCCTATAAGCCACGCCTATCTAATCAGCCCCCGTTGTTCCCAGGTGGGTGATTGGCCTGGTGTCAGCTGAGAGCTATCAACCAGCTATCAACCAGCTGAGCCACAGGTTCACTCAGAGACAAAAACTAGCCTAAAAAACTACTACTTTTAGAATAAGGAGATAGCAGACACAAATAACACAGCCTAAGCACTTACCCACTGGAGCCAAAGTTAAATCACAGAGAGAGGTATCCACAGAAGAGCAGTTCTATGTCAGACAACTAAAATGTGCAAACTGACAAGACCTTTCTGCAGCAACACTTATATGGAGCCTATAAGCCACGCCTATCTAATCAGCCCCCGTCGTTCCCAGGTGGGTGATTGGCCTGGTGTCAGCTGAGAGCTATCAACCAGCTGAGCCACAGGTTCACTCAGAGACAAAAACTAGCCTAAAAAACTACTACTTTTAGAATAAGGAGATAGCAGACACAAATAACACAGCCTAAGCACTTACCCACTGGAGCCAAAGTTAAATCACAGAGAGAGGTATCCACAGAAGAGCAGTTCTATGTCAGACAACTAAAATGTGCAAACTGACAAGACCTTTCTGCAGCAACACCTATATGGAGCCTATAAGCCACGCCTATCTAATCAGCCCCCGTCGTTCCCAGGTGGGTGATTGGCCTGGTGTCAGCTGAGAGCTATCAACCAGCTATCAACCAGCTGAGCCACAGGTTCACTCAGAGACAAAAACTAGCCTAAAAAACTTCTACTTTTAGAATAAGGAGATAGCAGACACAAATAACACAGCCTAAGCACTTACCCACTGGAGCCAAAGTTAAATCACAGAGAGAGGTATCCACAGAAGAGCAGTTCTATGTCAGACAACTAAAATGTGCAAACTGACAAGACCTTTCTGCACCAACACTTATATGGAGCCTATAAGCCACGCCTATCTAATCAGCCCCCGTCGTTCCCAGGTGGGTGATTGGCCTGGTGTCAGCTGAGAGCTATCAACCAGCTATCAACCAGCTGAGCCACAGGTTCACTCAGAGACAAAAACTAGCCTAAACAACTACTACTTTTAGAATAAGGAGATAGCAGACACAAATAACACAGCCTAAGCACTTACCCACTGGAGCCAAAGTTAAATCACAGAGAGAGGTATCCACAGAAGAGCAGTTCTATGTCAGACAACTAAAATGTGCAAACTGACAAGACCTTTCTGCAGCAACACTTATATGGAGCCTATAAGGCACGCCTATCTAATCAGCCCCCGTCGTTCCCAGGTGGGTGATTGGCCTGGTGTCAGCTGAGAGCTATCAACCAGCTATCAACCAGCTGAGCCACAGGTTCACTCAGAGACAAAAACTCGCCTAAAAAACTACTACTTTTAGAATAAGGAGATAGCAGACACAAATAACACAGCCTAAGCACTTACCCACTGGAGCCAAAGTTAAATCACAGAGAGAGGTATCCACAGAAGAGCAGTTCTATGTCAGACAACTAAAATGTGCAAACTGACAAGACCTTTCTGCAGCAACACTTATATGGAGCCTATAAGCCACGCCTATCTAATCAGCCCCCGTCGTTCCCAGGTGGGTGATTGGCCTGGTGTCAGCTGAGAGCTATCAACCAGCTATCAACCAGCTGTTCACTCAGAGACAAAAACTAGCCTAAAAAACTACTACTTTTAGAATAAGGAGATAGCAGACACAAATAACACAGCCTAAGCACTTACCCACTGGAGCCAAAGTTAAATCACAGAGAGAGGTATCCACAGAAGAGCAGTTCTATGTCAGACAACTAAAATGTGCAAACTGACAAGACCTTTCTGCAGCAACACTTATATGGAGCCTATAAGCCACGCCTATCTAATCAGCCCCCGTCGTTCCCAGGTGGGTGATTGGCCTGGTGTCAGCTGAGAGCTATCAACCAGCTATCAACCAGCTGAGCCACAGGTTCACTCAGAGACAAAAACTTGCCTAAAAAACTACTACTTTTAGAATAAGGAGATAGCAGACACAAATAACACAGCCTAAGCACTTACCCACTGGAGCCAAAGTTAAATCACAGAGAGAGGTATCCACAGAAGAGCAGTTCTATGTCAGACAACTAAAATGTGCAAACTGACAAGACCTTTCTGCAGCAACACTTATATGGAGCCTATAAGGCACGCCTATCTAATCAGCCCCCGTCGTTCCCAGGTGGGTGATTGGCCTGGTGTCAGCTGAGAGCTATCAACCAGCTATCAACCAGCTGAGCCACAGGTTCACTCAGAGACAAAAACTTGCCTAAAAAACTACTACTTTTAGAATAAGGAGATAGCAGACACAAATAACACAGCCTAAGCACTTACCCACTGGAGCCAAACTTAAATCACAGAGAGAGGTATCCACAGAAGAGCAGTTCTATGTCAGACAACTAAAATGTGCAAACTGACAAGACCTTTCTGCAGCAACACTTATATGGAGCCTATAAGCCACGCCTATCTAATCAGCCCCCGTCGTTCCCAGGTGGGTGATTGGCCTGGTGTCAGCTGAGAGCTATCAACCAGCTATCAACCAGCTGTTCACTCAGAGACAAAAACTAGCCTAAAAAACTACTACTTTTAGAATAAGGAGATAGCAGACACAAATAACACAGCCTAAGCACTTACCCACTGGAGCCAAAGTTAAATCACAGAGAGAGGTATCCACAGAAGAGCAGTTCTATGTCAGACAACTAAAATGTGCAAACTGACAAGACCTTTCTGCAGCAACACTTATATGGAGCCTATAAGCCACGCCTATCTAATCAGCCCCCGTCGTTCCCAGGTGGGTGATTGGCCTGGTGTCAGCTGAGAGCTATCAACCAGCTATCAACCAGCTGAGCCACAGGTTCACTCAGAGACAAAAACTCGCCTAAAAAACTACTACTTTTAGAATAAGGAGATAGCAGACACAAATAACACAGCCTAAGCACTTACCCACTTGAGCCAAAGTTAAATCACAGAGAGAGGTATCCACAGAAGAGCAGTTCTATGTCAGACAACTAAAATGTGCAAACTGACAAGACCTTTCTGCAGCAACACTTATATGGAGCCTATAAGCCACGCCTATCTAATCAGCCCCCGTCGTTCCCAGGTGGGTGATTGGCCTGGTGTCAGCTGAGAGCTATCAACCAGCTATCAACCAGCTGAGTCACAGGTTCACTCAGAGACAAAAACTAGCCTAAAAAACTACTACTTTTAGAATAAGGAGATAGCAGACACAAATAACACAGCCTAAGCACTTACCCACTGGAGCCAAAGTTAAATCACAGAGAGAGGTATCCACAGAAGAGCAGTTCTATGTCAGACAACTAAAATGTGCAAACTGACAAGACCTTTCTGCAGCAACACTTATATGGAGCCTATAAGCCACGCCTATCTAATCAGCCCCCGTTTTTCCCAGGTGGGTGATTGGCCTGGTGTCAGCTGAGAGCTATCAACCAGCTATCAACCAGCTGAGCCACAGGTTCACTCAGAGACAAAAACTAGCCTAAAAAACTACTACTTTTAGAATAAGGAGATAGCAGACACAAATAACACAGCCTAAGCACTTACCCACTGGAGCCAAAGTTAAATCACAGAGAGAGGTATCCACAGAAGAGCAGTTCTATGTCAGACAACTAAAATGTGCAAACTGACAAGACCTTTCTGCAGCAACACTTATATGGAGCCTATAAGCCACGCCTATCTAATCAGCCCCCGTCGTTCCCAGGTGGGTGATTGGCCTGGTGTCAGCTGAGAGCTATCAACCAGCTGAGCCACAGGTTCACTCAGAGACAAAAACTAGCCTAAAAAACTACTACTTTTAGAATAAGGAGATAGCAGACACAAATAACACAGCCTAAGCACTTACCCACTGGAGCCAAAGTTAAATCACAGAGAGAGGTATCCACAGAAGAGCAGTTCTATGTCAGACAACTAAAATGTGCAAACTGACAAGACCTTTCTGCAGCAACACCTATATGGAGCCTATAAGCCACGCCTATCTAATCAGCCCCCGTCGTTCCCAGGTGGGTGATTGGCCTGGTGTCAGCTGAGAGCTATCAACCAGCTATCAACCAGCTGAGCCACAGGTTCACTCAGAGACAAAAACTAGCCTAAAAAACTACTACTTTTAGAATAAGGAGATAGCAGACACAAATAACACAGCCTAAGCACTTACCCACTGGAGCCAAAGTTAAATCACAGAGAGAGGTATCCACAGAAGAGCAGTTCTATGTCAGACAACTAAAATGTGCAAACTGACAAGACCTTTCTGCACCAACACTTATATGGAGCCTATAAGCCACGCCTATCTAATCAGCCCCCGTCGTTCCCAGGTGGGTGATTGGCCTGGTGTCAGCTGAGAGCTATCAACCAGCTATCAACCAGCTGAGCCACAGGTTCACTCAGAGACAAAAACTAGCCTAAACAACTACTACTTTTAGAATAAGGAGATAGCAGACACAAATAACACAGCCTAAGCACTTACCCACTGGAGCCAAAGTTAAATCACAGAGAGAGGTATCCACAGAAGAGCAGTTCTATGTCAGACAACTAAAATGTGCAAACTGACAAGACATTTCTGCAGCAACACTTATATGGAGCCTATAAGGCACGCCTATCTAATCAGCCCCCGTCGTTCCCAGGTGGGTGATTGGCCTGGTGTCAGCTGAGAGCTATCAACCAGCTATCAACCAGCTGAGCCACAGGTTCACTCAGAGACAAAAACTCGCCTAAAAAACTACTACTTTTAGAATAAGGAGATAGCAGACACAAATAACACAGCCTAAGCACTTACCCACTGGAGCCAAAGTTAAATCACAGAGAGAGGTATCCACAGAAGAGCAGTTCTATGTCAGACAACTAAAATGTGCAAACTGACAAGACCTTTCTGCAGCAACACTTATATGGAGCCTATAAGCCACGCCTATCTAATCAGCCCCCGTCGTTCCCAGGTGGGTGATTGGCCTGGTGTCAGCTGAGAGCTATCAACCAGCTATCAACCAGCTGAGCCACAGGTTCACACAGAGACAAAAACTTGCCTAAAAAACTACTACTTTTAGAATAAGGAGATAGCAGACACAAATAACACAGCCTAAGCACTTACCCACTGGAGCCAAAGTTAAATCACAGAGAGAGGTATCCACAGAAGAGCAGTTCTATGTCAGACAACTAAAATGTGCAAACTGACAAGACCTTTCTGCAGCAACACTTATATGGAGCCTATAAGCCACGCCTATCTAATCAGCCCCCGTTGTTCCCAGGTGGGTGATTGGCCTGGTGTCAGCTGAGAGCTATCAACCAGCTATCAACCAGCTGAGCCACAGGTTCACTCAGAGACAAAAACTAGCCTAAAAAACTACTACTTTTAGAATAAGGAGATAGCAGACACAAATAACACAGCCTAAGCACTTACCCACTGGAGCCAAAGTTAAATCACAGAGAGAGGTATCCACAGAAGAGCAGTTCTATGTCAGACAACTAAAATGTGCAAACTGACAAGACCTTTCTGCAGCAACACTTATATGGAGCCTATAAGCCACGCCTATCTAATCAGCCCCCGTCGTTCCCAGGTGGGTGATTGGCCTGGTGTCAGCTGAGAGCTATCAACCAGCTGAGCCACAGGTTCACTCAGAGACAAAAACTAGCCTAAAAAACTACTACTTTTAGAATAAGGAGATAGCAGACACAAATACCACAGCCTAAGCACTTACCCACTGGAGCCAAAGTTAAATCACAGAGAGAGGTATCCACAGAAGAGCAGTTATATGTCAGACAACTAAAATGTGCAAACTGACAAGACCTTTCTGCAGCAACACCTATATGGAGCCTATAAGCCACGCCTATCTAATCAGCCCCTGTCGTTCCCAGGTGGGTGATTGGCCTGGTGTCAGCTGAGAGCTATCAACCAGCTATCAACCAGCTGAGCCACAGGTTCACTCAGAGACAAAAACTAGCCTAAAAAACTACTACTTTTAGAATAAGGAGATAGCAGACACAAATAACACAGCCTAAGCACTTACCCACTGGAGCCAAAGTTAAATCACAGAGAGAGGTATCCACAGAAGAGCAGTTCTATGTCAGACAACTAAAATGTGCAAACTGACAAGACCTTTCTGCAGCAACACTTATATGGAGCCTATAAGCCACGCCTATCTAATCAGCCCCGTCGTTCCCAGGTGGGTGATTGGCCTGGTGTCAGCTGAGAGCTATCAACCAGCTATCAACCAGCTGAGCCACAGGTTCACTCAGAGACAAAAACTCGCCTAAAAAACTACTACTTTTAGAATAAGGAGATAGCAGACACAAATAACACAGCCTAAGCACTTACCCACTGGAGCCAAAGTTAAATCACAGAGAGAGGTATCCACAGAAGAGCAGTTCTATGTCAGACAACTAAAATGTGCAAACTGACAAGACCTTTCTGCAGCAACACTTATATGGAGCCTATAAGCCACGCCTATCTAATCAGCCCCCGTCGTTCCCAGGTGGGTGATTGGCCTGGTGTCAGCTGAGAGCTATCAACCAGCTATCAACCAGCTGAGCCACAGGTTCACTCAGAGACAAAAACTCGCCTAAAAAACTACTACTTTTAGAATAAGGAGATAGCAGACACAAATAACACAGCCTAAGCACTTACCCACTGGAGCCAAAGTTAAATCACAGAGAGAGGTATCCACAGAAGAGCAGTTCTATGTCAGACAACTAAAATGTGCAAACTGACAAGACCTTTCTGCAGCAACACTTATATGCAGCCTATAAGCCACGCCTATCTAATCAGCCCCTGTCGTTCCCAGGTGGGTGATTGGCCTGGTGTCAGCTGAGAGCTATCAACCAGCTATCAACCAGCTGAGCCACAGGTTCACTCAGAGACAAAAACTCGCCTAAAAAACTACTACTTTTAGAATAAGGAGATAGCAGACACAAATAACACAGCCTAAGCACTTACCCACTGGAGCCAAAGTTAAATCACAGAGAGAGGTATCCACAGAAGAGCAGTTATATGTCAGACAACTAAAATATGCAAACTGACAAGACCTTTCTGCAGCAAAACTTATATGGAGCCTATAAGCCAGGCCTATCTAATCAGCCCCCGTCGTTCCCAGGTGGGTGATTGGCCTGGTGTCAGCTGAGAGCTATCAACCAGCTATCAACCAGCTGAGCCACAGGTTCACTCAGAGACAAAAACTAGCCTAAAAAACTACTACTTTTAGAATAAGGAGATAGCAGACACAAATAACACAGCCTAAGCACTTACCCACTGAAGCCAAAGTTAAATCACAGAGAGAGGTATCCACAGAAGAGCAGTTCTATGTCAGACAACTAAAATGTGCAAACTGACAAGACCTTTCTGCAGCAACACTTATATGCAGCCTATAAGCCACGCCTATCTAATCAGCCCCCGTCGTTCCCAGGTGGGTGATTGGCCTGGTGTCAGCTGAGAGCTATCAACCAGCTATCAACCAGCTGAGACACAGGTTCACTCAGAGACAAAAACTTGCCTAAAAAACTACTACTTTTAGAATAAGGAGATAGCAGACACAAATAACACAGCCTAAGCACTTACCCACTGGAGCCAAAGTTAAATCACAGAGAGAGGTATCCACAGAAGAGCAGTTCTATGTCAGACAACTAAAATGTGCAAACTGACAAGACCTTTCTGCAGCAACACTTATATGCAGCCTATAAGCCACGCCTATCTAATCAGCCCCTGTCGTTCCCAGGTGGGTGATTGGCCTGGTGTCAGCTGAGAGCTATCAACCAGCTATCAACCAGCTGAGCCACAGGTTCACTCAGAGACAAAAACTCGCCTAAAAAACTACTACTTTTAGAATAAGGAGATAGCAGACACAAATAACACAGCCTAAGCACTTACCCACTGGAGCCAAAGTTAAATCACAGAGAGAGGTATCCACAGAAGAGCAGTTATATGTCAGACAACTAAAATATGCAAACTGACAAGACCTTTCTGCAGCAAAACTTATATGGAGCCTATAAGCCAGGCCTATCTAATCAGCCCCCGTCGTTCCCAGGTGGGTGATTGGCCTGGTGTCAGCTGAGAGCTATCAACCAGCTATCAACCAGCTGAGCCACAGGTTCACTCAGAGACAAAAACTAGCCTAAAAAACTACTACTTTTAGAATAAGGAGATAGCAGACACAAATAACACAGCCTAAGCACTTACCCACTGAAGCCAAAGTTAAATCACAGAGAGAGGTATCCACAGAAGAGCAGTTCTATGTCAGACAACTAAAATGTGCAAACTGACAAGACCTTTCTGCAGCAACACTTATATGCAGCCTATAAGCCACGCCTATCTAATCAGCCCCCGTCGTTCCCAGGTGGGTGATTGGCCTGGTGTCAGCTGAGAGCTATCAACCAGCTATCAACCAGCTGAGACACAGGTTCACTCAGAGACAAAAACTTGCCTAAAAAACTACTACTTTTAGAATAAGGAGATAGCAGACACAAATAACACAGCCTAAGCACTTACCCACTGGAGCCAAAGTTAAATCACAGAGAGAGGTATCCACAGAAGAGCAGATCTATGTAAGACAACTAAAATGTGCAAACTGACAAGACCTTTCTGCAGCAACATTTATATGGAGCCTATAAGCCACGCCTATCTAATCAGCCCCCGTCATTCCCAGGTGGGTGATTGGCCTGGTGTCAGCTGAGAGCTATCAACCAGCTATCAACCAGCTGAGCCACACGTTCACTCAGCGACAAAAACTAGCCTAAAAAACTACTACTTTTAGAATAAGGAGATAGCAGACACAAATAACACAGCCTAAGCACTTACCCACTGGAGCCAAAGTTAAATCACAGAGAGAGGTATCCACAGAAGAGCAGTTCTATGTCAGACAACTAAAATGTGCAAACTGACAAGACCTTTCTGCAGCAACACCTATATGGAGCCTATAAGCCACGCCTATCTAATCAGCCCCCGTCGTTCCCAGGTGGGTGATTGGCCTGGTGTCAGCTGAGAGCTATCAACCAGCTATCAACCAGCTGAGCCACAGGTTCACTCAGAGACAAAAACTAGCCTAAAAAACTACTACTTTTAGAATAAGGAGATAGCAGACACAAATAACACAGCCTAAGCACTTACCCACTGGAGCCAAAGTTAAAAAACAGAGAGAGGTATCCACAGAAGAGCAGTTATATGTCAGACAACTAAAATGTGCAAACTGACAAGACCTTTCTGCAGCAACACTTATATGGAGCCTATAAGCCACGCCTATCTAATCAGCCCCCGTCGTTCCCAGGTGGGTGATTGGCCTGGTGTCAGCTGAGAGCTATCAACCAGCTATCAACCAGCTGAGCCACAGGTTCACTCAGAGACAAAAACTCGCCTAAAAAACTACTACTTTTAGAATAAGGAGATAGCAGACACAAATAACACAGCCTAAGCACTTACCCACTGGAGCCAAAGTTAAATCACAGAAAGAGGTATCCACAGAAGAGCAGTTCTATGTCAGACAACTAAAATGTGCAAACTGACAAGACCTTTCTGCAGCAACACTTATATGGAGCCTATAAGCCACGCCTATCTAATCAGCCCCCGTTGTTCCCAGGTGGGTGATTGGCCTGGTGTCAGCTGAGAGCTATCAACCAGCTATCAACCAGCTGAGCCACAGGTTCACTCAGAGACAAAAACTAGCCTAAAAAACTACTACTTTTAGAATAAGGAGATAGCAGACACAAATAACACAGCCTAAGCACTTACCCACTGGAGCCAAAGTTAAATCACAGAGAGAGGTATCCACAGAAGAGCAGTTCTATGTCAGACAACTAAAATGTGCAAACTGACAAGACCTTTCTGCAGCAACACTTATATGGAGCCTATAAGCCAGGCCTATCTAATCAGCCCCCGTCGTTCCCAGGTGGGTGATTGGCCTGGTGTCAGCTGAGAGCTATCAACCAGCTATCAACCAGCTGAGCCACAGGTTCACTCAGAGACAAAAACTAGCCTAAAAAACTACTACTTTTAGAATAAGGAGATAGCAGACACAAATAACACAGCCTAAGCACTTACCCACTGAAGCCAAAGTTAAATCACAGAGAGAGGTATCCACAGAAGAGCAGTTCTATGTCAGACAACTAAAATGTGCAAACTGACAAGACCTTTCTGCAGCAACACTTATATGCAGCCTATAAGCCACGCCTATCTAATCAGCCCCCGTCGTTCCCAGGTGGGTGATTGGCCTGGTGTCAGCTGAGAGCTATCAACCAGCTATCAACCAGCTGAGACACAGGTTCACTCAGAGACAAAAACTTGCCTAAAAAACTACTACTTTTAGAATAAGGAGATAGCAGACACAAATAACACAGCCTAAGCACTTACCCACTGGAGCCAAAGTTAAATCACAGAGAGAGGTATCCACAGAAGAGCAGATCTATGTAAGACAACTAAAATGTGCAAACTGACAAGACCTTTCTGCAGCAACATTTATATGGAGCCTATAAGCCACGCCTATCTAATCAGCCCCCGTCATTCCCAGGTGGGTGATTGGCCTGGTGTCAGCTGAGAGCTATCAACCAGCTATCAACCAGCTGAGCCACACGTTCACTCAGCGACAAAAACTAGCCTAAAAAACTACTACTTTTAGAATAAGGAGATAGCAGACACAAATAACACAGCCTAAGCACTTACCCACTGGAGCCAAAGTTAAATCACAGAGAGAGGTATCCACAGAAGAGCAGTTCTATGTCAGACAACTAAAATGTGCAAACTGACAAGACCTTTCTGCAGCAACACCTATATGGAGCCTATAAGCCACGCCTATCTAATCAGCCCCCGTCGTTCCCAGGTGGGTGATTGGCCTGGTGTCAGCTGAGAGCTATCAACCAGCTATCAACCAGCTGAGCCACAGGTTCACTCAGAGACAAAAACTAGCCTAAAAAACTACTACTTTTAGAATAAGGAGATAGCAGACACAAATAACACAGCCTAAGCACTTACCCACTGGAGCCAAAGTTAAAAAACAGAGAGAGGTATCCACAGAAGAGCAGTTATATGTCAGACAACTAAAATGTGCAAACTGACAAGACCTTTCTGCAGCAACACTTATATGGAGCCTATAAGCCACGCCTATCTAATCAGCCCCCGTCGTTCCCAGGTGGGTGATTGGCCTGGTGTCAGCTGAGAGCTATCAACCAGCTATCAACCAGCTGAGCCACAGGTTCACTCAGAGACAAAAACTCGCCTAAAAAACTACTACTTTTAGAATAAGGAGATAGCAGACACAAATAACACAGCCTAAGCACTTACCCACTGGAGCCAAAGTTAAATCACAGAAAGAGGTATCCACAGAAGAGCAGTTCTATGTCAGACAACTAAAATGTGCAAACTGACAAGACCTTTCTGCAGCAACACTTATATGGAGCCTATAAGCCACGCCTATCTAATCAGCCCCCGTTGTTCCCAGGTGGGTGATTGGCCTGGTGTCAGCTGAGAGCTATCAACCAGCTATCAACCAGCTGAGCCACAGGTTCACTCAGAGACAAAAACTAGCCTAAAAAACTACTACTTTTAGAATAAGGAGATAGCAGACACAAATAACACAGCCTAAGCACTTACCCACTGGAGCCAAAGTTAAATCACAGAGAGAGGTATCCACAGAAGAGCAGTTCTATGTCAGACAACTAAAATGTGCAAACTGACAAGACCTTTCTGCAGCAACACTTATATGGAGCCTATAAGCCACGCCTATCTAATCAGCCCCCGTCGTTCCCAGGTGGGTGATTGGCCTGGTGTCAGCTGAGAGCTATCAACCAGCTGAGCCACAGGTTCACTCAGAGACAAAAACTAGCCTAAAAAACTACTACTTTTAGAATAAGGAGATAGCAGACACAAATAACACAGCCTAAGCACTTACCCACTGGAGCCAAAGTTAAATCACAGAGAGAGGTATCCACAGAAGAGCAGTTCTATGTCAGACAACTAAAATGTGCAAACTGACAAGACCTTTCTGCAGCAACACCTATATGGAGCCTATAAGCCACGCCTATCTAATCAGCCCCCGTCGTTCCCAGGTGGGTGATTGGCCTGGTGTCAGCTGAGAGCTATCAACCAGCTATCAACCAGCTGAGCCACAGGTTCACTCAGAGACAAAAACTAGCCTAAAAAACTACTACTTTTAGAATAAGGAGATAGCAGACACAAATAACACAGCCTAAGCACTTACCCACTGGAGCCAAAGTTAAATCACAGAGAGAGGTATCCACAGAAGAGCAGTTCTATGTCAGACAACTAAAATGTGCAAACTGACAAGACCTTTCTGCACCAACACTTATATGGAGCCTATAAGCCACGCCTATCTAATCAGCCCCCGTCGTTCCCAGGTGGGTGATTGGCCTGGTGTCAGCTGAGAGCTATCAACCAGCTATCAACCAGCTGAGCCACAGGTTCACTCAGAGACAAAAACTAGCCTAAACAACTACTACTTTTAGAATAAGGAGATAGCAGACACAAATAACACAGCCTAAGCACTTACCCACTGGAGCCAAAGTTAAATCACAGAGAGAGGTATCCACAGAAGAGCAGTTCTATGTCAGACAACTAAAATGTGCAAACTGACAAGACCTTTCTGCAGCAACACTTATATAGAGCCTATAAGGCACGCCTATCTAATCAGCCCCCGTCGTTCCCAGGTGGGTGATTGGCCTGGTGTCAGCTGAGAGCTATCAACCAGCTATCAACCAGCTGAGCCACAGGTTCACTCAGAGACAAAAACTCGCCTAAAAAACTACTACTTTTAGAATAAGGAGATAGCAGACACAAATAACACAGCCTAAGCACTTACCCACTGGAGCCAAAGTTAAATCACAGAGAGAGGTATCCACAGAAGAGCAGTTCTATGTCAGACAACTAAAATGTGCAAACTGACAAGACCTTTCTGCAGCAACACTTATATGGAGCCTATAAGCCACGCCTATCTAATCAGCCCCCGTCGTTCCCAGGTGGGTGATTGGCCTGGTGTCAGCTGAGAGCTATCAACCAGCTATCAACCAGCTGTTCACTCAGAGACAAAAACTAGCCTAAAAAACTACTACTTTTAGAATAAGGAGATAGCAGACACAAATAACACAGCCTAAGCACTTACCCACTGGAGCCAAAGTTAAATCACAGAGAGAGGTATCCACAGAAGAGCAGTTCTATGTCAGACAACTAAAATGTGCAAACTGACAAGACCTTTCTGCAGTAACACTTATATGCAGCCTATAAGCCACGCCTATCTAATCAGCCCCCGTCTTTCCCAGGTGGGTGATTGGCCTGGTGTCAGCTGAGAGCTATCAACCAGCTATCAACCAGCTGAGCCACAGGTTCACTCAGAGACAAAAACTTGCCTAAAAAACTACTACTTTTAGAATAAGGAGATAGCAGACACAAATAACACAGCCTAAGCACTTACCCACTGGAGCCAAAGTTAAATCACAGAGAGAGGAATCCACAGAAGAGCAGTTCTATGTCAGACAACTAAAATGTGCAAACTGACAAGACCTTTCTGCAGCAACACTTATATGGAGCCTATAAGCCACGCCTATCTAATCAGCCCCCGTCGTTCCCAGGTGGGTGATTGGCCTGGTGTCAGCTGAGAGCTATCAACCAGCTATCAACCAGCTGAGCCACAGGTTCACTCAGAGACAAAAACTAGCCTAAAAAACTACTACTTTTAGAATAAGGAGATAGCAGACACAAATAACACAGCCTAAGCACTTACCCACTGGAGCCAAAGTTAAATCACAGAGAGAGGTATCCACAGAAGAGCAGTTCTATGTCAGACAACTAAAATGTGCAAACTGACAAGACCTTTCTGCAGCAACACTTATATGGAGCCTATAAGCCACGCCTATCTAATCAGCCCCCGTTGTTCCCAGGTGGGTGATTGGCCTGGTGTCAGCTGAGAGCTATCAACCAGCTATCAACCAGCTGAGCCACAGGTTCACTCAGAGACAAAAACTAGCCTAAAAAACTACTACTTTTAGAATAAGGAGATAGCAGACACAAATAACACAGCCTAAGCACTTACCCACTGGAGCCAAAGTTAAATCACAGAGAGAGGTATCCACAGAAGAGCAGTTCTATGTCAGACAACTAAAATGTGCAAACTGACAAGACCTTTCTGCAGCAACACTTATATGGAGCCTATAAGCCACGCCTATCTAATCAGCCCCCGTCGTTCCCAGGTGGGTGATTGGCCTGGTGTCAGCTGAGAGCTATCAACCAGCTGAGCCACAGGTTCACTCAGAGACAAAAACTAGCCTAAAAAACTACTACTTTTAGAATAAGGAGATAGCAGACACAAATACCACAGCCTAAGCACTTACCCACTGGAGCCAAAGTTAAATCACAGAGAGAGGTATCCACAGAAGAGCAGTTCTATGTCAGACAACTAAAATGTGCAAACTGACAAGACCTTTCTGCAGCAACACCTATATGGAGCCTATAAGCCACGCCTATCTAATCAGCCCCTGTCGTTCCCAGGTGGGTGATTGGCCTGGTGTCAGCTGAGAGCTATCAACCAGCTATCAACCAGCTGAGCCACAGGTTCACTCAGAGACAAAAACTAGCCTAAAAAACTACTACTTTTAGAATAAGGAGATAGCAGACACAAATAACACAGCCTAAGCACTTACCCACTGGAGCCAAAGTTAAAAAACAGAGAGAGGTATCCACAGAAGAGCAGTTATATGTCAGACAACTAAAATGTGCAAACTGACAAGACCTTTCTGCAGCAACACTTATATGGAGCCTATAAGCCACGCCTATCTAATCAGCCCCCGTCGTTCCCAGGTGGGTGATTGGCCTGGTGTCAGCTGAGAGCTATCAACCAGCTATCAACCAGCTGAGCCACAGGTTCACTCAGAGACAAAAACTTGCCTAAAAAACTACTACTTTTAGAATAAGGAGATAGCAGACACAAATAACACAGCCTAAGCACTTACCCACTGGAGCCAAAGTTAAATCACAGAAAGAGGTATCCACAGAAGAGCAGTTCTATGTCAGACAACTAAAATGTGCAAACTGACAAGACCTTTCTGCAGCAACACTTATATGGAGCCTATAAGCCACGCCTATCTAATCAGCCCCCGTTGTTCCCAGGTGGGTGATTGGCCTGGTGTCAGCTGAGAGCTATCAACCAGCTATCAACCAGCTGAGCCACAGGTTCACTCAGAGACAAAAACTAGCCTAAAAAACTACTACTTTTAGAATAAGGAGATAGCAGACACAAATAACACAGCCTAAGCACTTACCCACTGGAGCCAAAGTTAAATCACAGAGAGAGGTATCCACAGAAGAGCAGTTCTATGTCAGACAACTAAAATGTGCAAACTGACAAGACCTTTCTGCAGCAACACTTATATGGAGCCTATAAGCCACGCCTATCTAATCAGCCCCCGTCGTTCCCAGGTGGGTGATTGGCCTGGTGTCAGCTGAGAGCTATCAACCAGCTGAGCCACAGGTTCACTCAGAGACAAAAACTAGCCTAAAAAACTACTACTTTTAGAATAAGGAGATAGCAGACACAAATAACACAGCCTAAGCACTTACCCACTGGAGCCAAAGTTAAATCACAGAGAGAGGTATCCACAGAAGAGCAGTTCTATGTCAGACAACTAAAATGTGCAAACTGACAAGACCTTTCTGCAGCAACACCTATATGGAGCCTATAAGCCACGCCTATCTAATCAGCCCCCGTCGTTCCCAGGTGGGTGATTGGCCTGGTGTCAGCTGAGAGCTATCAACCAGCTATCAACCAGCTGAGCCACAGGTTCACTCAGAGACAAAAACTAGCCTAAAAAACTACTACTTTTAGAATAAGGAGATAGCAGACACAAATAACACAGCCTAAGCACTTACCCACTGGAGCCAAAGTTAAATCACAGAGAGAGGTATCCACAGAAGAGCAGTTCTATGTCAGACAACTAAAATGTGCAAACTGACAAGACCTTTCTGCACCAACACTTATATGGAGCCTATAAGCCACGCCTATCTAATCAGCCCCCGTCGTTCCCAGGTGGGTGATTGGCCTGGTGTCAGCTGAGAGCTATCAACCAGCTATCAACCAGCTGAGCCACAGGTTCACTCAGAGACAAAAACTAGCCTAAACAACTACTACTTTTAGAATAAGGAGATAGCAGACACAAATAACACAGCCTAAGCACTTACCCACTGGAGCCAAAGTTAAATCACAGAGAGAGGTATCCACAGAAGAGCAGTTCTATGTCAGACAACTAAAATGTGCAAACTGACAAGACCTTTCTGCAGCAACACTTATATAGAGCCTATAAGGCACGCCTATCTAATCAGCCCCCGTCGTTCCCAGGTGGGTGATTGGCCTGGTGTCAGCTGAGACCTATCAACCAGCTATCAACCAGCTGAGCCACAGGTTCACTCAGAGACAAAAACTCGCCTAAAAAACTACTACTTTTAGAATAAGGAGATAGCAGACACAAATAACACAGCCTAAGCACTTACCCACTGGAGCCAAAGTTAAATCACAGAGAGAGGTATCCACAGAAGAGCAGTTCTATGTCAGACAACTAAAATGTGCAAACTGACAAGACCTTTCTGCAGCAACACTTATATGGAGCCTATAAGCCACGCCTATCTAATCAGCCCCCGTCGTTCCCAGGTGGGTGATTGGCCTGGTGTCAGCTGAGAGCTATCAACCAGCTATCAACCAGCTGTTCACTCAGAGACAAAAACTAGCCTAAAAAACTACTACTTTTAGAATAAGGAGATAGCAGACACAAATAACACAGCCTAAGCACTTACCCACTGGAGCCAAAGTTAAATCACAGAGAGAGGTATCCACAGAAGAGCAGTTCTATGTCAGACAACTAAAATGTGCAAACTGACAAGACCTTTCTGCAGCAACACTTATATGCAGCCTATAAGCCTCGCCTATCTAATCAGCCCCCGTCTTTCCCAGGTGGGTGATTGGCCTGGTGTCAGCTGAGAGCTATCAACCAGCTATCAACCAGCTGAGCCACAGGTTCACTCAGAGACAAAAACTTGCCTAAAAAACTACTACTTTTAGAATAAGGAGATAGCAGACACAAATAACACAGCCTAAGCACTTACCCACTGGAGCCAAAGTTAAATCACAGAGAGAGGAATCCACAGAAGAGCAGTTCTATGTCAGACAACTAAAATGTGCAAACTGACAAGACCTTTCTGCAGCAACACTTATATGGAGCCTATAAGCCACGCCTATCTAATCAGCCCCCGTCGTTCCCAGGTGGGTGATTGGCCTGGTGTCAGCTGAGAGCTATCAACCAGCTATCAACCAGCTGAGCCACAGGTTCACTCAGAGACAAAAACTAGCCTAAAAAACTACTACTTTTAGAATAAGGAGATAGCAGACACAAATAACACAGCCTAAGCACTTACCCACTGGAGCCAAAGTTAAATCACAGAGAGAGGTATCCACAGAAGAGCAGTTCTATGTCAGACAACTAAAATGTGCAAACTGACAAGACCTTTCTGCAGCAACACTTATATGGAGCCTATAAGCCACGCCTATCTAATCAGCCCCCGTTGTTCCCAGGTGGGTGATTGGCCTGGTGTCAGCTGAGAGCTATCAACCAGCTATCAACCAGCTGAGCCACAGGTTCACTCAGAGACAAAAACTAGCCTAAAAAACTACTACTTTTAGAATAAGGAGATAGCAGACACAAATAACACAGCCTAAGCACTTACCCACTGGAGCCAAAGTTAAATCACAGAGAGAGGTATCCACAGAAGAGCAGTTCTATGTCAGACAACTAAAATGTGCAAACTGACAAGACCTTTCTGCAGCAACACTTATATGGAGCCTATAAGCCACGCCTATCTAATCAGCCCCCGTCGTTCCCAGGTGGGTGATTGGCCTGGTGTCAGCTGAGAGCTATCAACCAGCTGAGCCACAGGTTCACTCAGAGACAAAAACTAGCCTAAAAAACTACTACTTTTAGAATAAGGAGATAGCAGACACAAATACCACAGCCTAAGCACTTACCCACTGGAGCCAAAGTTAAATCACAGAGAGAGGTATCCACAGAAGAGCAGTTCTATGTCAGACAACTAAAATGTGCAAACTGACAAGACCTTTCTGCAGCAACACCTATATGGAGCCTATAAGCCACGCCTATCTAATCAGCCCCTGTCGTTCCCAGGTGGGTGATTGGCCTGGTGTCAGCTGAGAGCTATCAACCAGCTATCAACCAGCTGAGCCACAGGTTCACTCAGAGACAAAAACTAGCCTAAAAAACTACTACTTTTAGAATAAGGAGATAGCAGACACAAATAACACAGCCTAAGCACTTACCCACTGGAGCCAAAGTTAAATCACAGAGAGAGGTATCCACAGAAGAGCAGTTCTATGTCAGACAACTAAAATGTGCAAACTGACAAGACCTTTCTGCAGCAACACTTATATGGAGCCTATAAGCCACGCCTATCTAATCAGCCCCCGTCGTTCCCAGGTGGGTGATTGGCCTGGTGTCAGCTGAGAGCTATCAACCAGCTATCAACCAGCTGAGCCACAGGTTCACTCAGAGACAAAAACTCGCCTAAAAAACTACTACTTTTAGAATAAGGAGATAGCAGACACAAATAACACAGCCTAAGCACTTACCCACTGGAGCCAAAGTTAAATCACAGAGAGAGGTATCCACAGAAGAGCAGTTCTATGTCAGACAACTAAAATGTGCAAACTGACAAGACCTTTCTGCAGCAACACTTATATGGAGCCTATAAGCCACGCCTATCTAATCAGCCCCCGTCGTTCCCAGGTGGGTGATTGGCCTGGTGTCAGCTGAGAGCTATCAACCAGCTATCAACCAGCTGAGCCACAGGTTCACTCAGAGACAAAAACTCGCCTAAAAAACTACTACTTTTAGAATAAGGAGATAGCAGACACAAATAACACAGCCTAAGCACTTACCCACTGGAGCCAAAGTTAAATCACAGAGAGAGGTATCCACAGAAGAGCAGTTCTATGTCAGACAACTAAAATGTGCAAACTGACAAGACCTTTCTGCAGCAACACTTATATGCAGCCTATAAGCCACGCCTATCTAATCAGCCCCTGTCGTTCCCAGGTGGGTGATTGGCCTGGTGTCAGCTGAGAGCTATCAACCAGCTATCAACCAGCTGAGCCACAGGTTCACTCAGAGACAAAAACTCGCCTAAAAAACTACTACTTTTAGAATAAGGAGATAGCAGACACAAATAACACAGCCTAAGCACTTACCCACTGGAGCCAAAGTTAAATCACAGAGAGAGGTATCCACAGAAGAGCAGTTATATGTCAGACAACTAAAATATGCAAACTGACAAGACCTTTCTGCAGCAAAACTTATATGGAGCCTATAAGCCAGGCCTATCTAATCAGCCCCCGTCGTTCCCAGGTGGGTGATTGGCCTGGTGTCAGCTGAGAGCTATCAACCAGCTATCAACCAGCTGAGCCACAGGTTCACTCAGAGACAAAAACTAGCCTAAAAAACTACTACTTTTAGAATAAGGAGATAGCAGACACAAATAACACAGCCTAAGCACTTACCCACTGAAGCCAAAGTTAAATCACAGAGAGAGGTATCCACAGAAGAGCAGTTCTATGTCAGACAACTAAAATGTGCAAACTGACAAGACCTTTCTGCAGCAACACTTATATGCAGCCTATAAGCCACGCCTATCTAATCAGCCCCCGTCGTTCCCAGGTGGGTGATTGGCCTGGTGTCAGCTGAGAGCTATCAACCAGCTATCAACCAGCTGAGACACAGGTTCACTCAGAGACAAAAACTTGCCTAAAAAACTACTACTTTTAGAATAAGGAGATAGCAGACACAAATAACACAGCCTAAGCACTTACCCACTGGAGCCAAAGTTAAATCACAGAGAGAGGTATCCACAGAAGAGCAGTTCTATGTCATACAACTAAAATGTGCAAACTGACAAGACCTTTCTGCAGCAACACTTATATGCAGCCTATAAGCCACGCCTATCTAATCAGCCCCTGTCGTTCCCAGGTGGGTGATTGGCCTGGTGTCAGCTGAGAGCTATCAACCAGCTATCAACCAGCTGAGCCACAGGTTCACTCAGAGACAAAAACTCGCCTAAAAAACTACTACTTTTAGAATAAGGAGATAGCAGACACAAATAACACAGCCTAAGCACTTACCCACTGAAGCCAAAGTTAAATCACAGAGAGAGGTATCCACAGAAGAGCAGTTCTATGTCAGACAACTAAAATGTGCAAACTGACAAGACCTTTCTGCAGCAACACTTATATGCAGCCTATAAGCCTCGCCTATCTAATCAGCCCCCGTCTTTCCCAGGTGGGTGATTGGCCTGGTGTCAGCTGAGAGCTATCAACCAGCTATCAACCAGCTGAGCCACAGGTTCACTCAGAGACAAAAACTTGCCTAAAAAACTACTACTTTTAGAATAAGGAGATAGCAGACACAAATAACACAGCCTAAGCACTTACCCACTGGAGCCAAAGTTAAATCACAGAGAGAGGAATCCACAGAAGAGCAGTTCTATGTCAGACAACTAAAATGTGCAAACTGACAAGACCTTTCTGCAGCAACACTTATATGGAGCCTATAAGCCACGCCTATCTAATCAGCCCCCGTCGTTCCCAGGTGGGTGATTGGCCTGGTGTCAGCTGAGAGCTATCAACCAGCTATCAACCAGCTGAGCCACAGGTTCACTCAGAGACAAAAACTAGCCTAAAAAACTACTACTTTTAGAATAAGGAGATAGCAGACACAAATAACACAGCCTAAGCACTTACCCACTGGAGCCAAAGTTAAATCACAGAGAGAGGTATCCACAGAAGAGCAGTTCTATGTCAGACAACTAAAATGTGCAAACTGACAAGACCTTTCTGCAGCAACACTTATATGGAGCCTATAAGCCACGCCTATCTAATCAGCCCCCGTTGTTCCCAGGTGGGTGATTGGCCTGGTGTCAGCTGAGAGCTATCAACCAGCTATCAACCAGCTGAGCCACAGGTTCACTCAGAGACAAAAACTAGCCTAAAAAACTACTACTTTTAGAATAAGGAGATAGCAGACACAAATAACACAGCCTAAGCACTTACCCACTGGAGCCAAAGTTAAATCACAGAGAGTGGTATCCACAGAAGAGCAGTTCTATGTCAGACAACTAAAATGTGCAAACTGACAAGACCTTTCTGCAGCAACACTTATATGGAGCCTATAAGCCACGCCTATCTAATCAGCCCCCGTCGTTCCCAGGTGGGTGATTGGCCTGGTGTCAGCTGAGAGCTATCAACCAGCTGAGCCACAGGTTCACTCAGAGACAAAAACTAGCCTAAAAAACTACTACTTTTAGAATAAGGAGATAGCAGACACAAATACCACAGCCTAAGCACTTACCCACTGGAGCCAAAGTTAAATCACAGAGAGAGGTATCCACAGAAGAGCAGTTCTATGTCAGACAACTAAAATGTGCAAACTGACAAGACCTTTCTGCAGCAACACCTATATGGAGCCTATAAGCCACGCCTATCTAATCAGCCCCTGTCGTTCCCAGGTGGGTGATTGGCCTGGTGTCAGCTGAGAGCTATCAACCAGCTATCAACCAGCTGAGCCACAGGTTCACTCAGAGACAAAAACTAGCCTAAAAAACTACTACTTTTAGAATAAGGAGATAGCAGACACAAATAACACAGCCTAAGCACTTACCCACTGGAGCCAAAGTTAAATCACAGAGAGAGGTATCCACAGAAGAGCAGTTCTATGTCAGACAACTAAAATGTGCAAACTGACAAGACCTTTCTGCAGCAACACTTATATGGAGCCTATAAGCCACGCCTATCTAATCAGCCCCCGTCGTTCCCAGGTGGGTGATTGGCCTGGTGTCAGCTGAGAGCTATCAACCAGCTATCAACCAGCTGAGCCACAGGTTCACTCAGAGACAAAAACTCGCCTAAAAAACTACTACTTTTAGAATAAGGAGATAGCAGACACAAATAACACAGCCTAAGCACTTACCCACTGGAGCCAAAGTTAAATCACAGAGAGAGGTATCCACAGAAGAGCAGTTCTATGTCAGACAACTAAAATGTGCAAACTGACAAGACCTTTCTGCAGCAACACTTATATGGAGCCTATAAGCCACGCCTATCTAATCAGCCCCCGTCGTTCCCAGGTGGGTGATTGGCCTGGTGTCAGCTGAGAGCTATCAACCAGCTATCAACCAGCTGAGCCACAGGTTCACTCAGAGACAAAAACTCGCCTAAAAAACTACTACTTTTAGAATAAGGAGATAGCAGACACAAATAACACAGCCTAAGCACTTACCCACTGGAGCCAAAGTTAAATCACAGAGAGAGGTATCCACAGAAGAGCAGTTCTATGTCAGACAACTAAAATGTGCAAACTGACAAGACCTTTCTGCAGCAACACTTATATGCAGCCTATAAGCCACGCCTATCTAATCAGCCCCTGTCGTTCCCAGGTGGGTGATTGGCCTGGTGTCAGCTGAGAGCTATCAACCAGCTATCAACCAGCTGAGCCACAGGTTCACTCAGAGACAAAAACTCGCCTAAAAAACTACTACTTTTAGAATAAGGAGATAGCAGACACAAATAACACAGCCTAAGCACTTACCCACTGGAGCCAAAGTTAAATCACAGAGAGAGGTATCCACAGAAGAGCAGTTATATGTCAGACAACTAAAATATGCAAACTGACAAGACCTTTCTGCAGCAAAACTTATATGGAGCCTATAAGCCAGGCCTATCTAATCAGCCCCCGTCGTTCCCAGGTGGGTGATTGGCCTGGTGTCAGCTGAGAGCTATCAACCAGCTATCAACCAGCTGAGCCACAGGTTCACTCAGAGACAAAAACTAGCCTAAAAAACTACTACTTTTAGAATAAGGAGATAGCAGACACAAATAACACAGCCTAAGCACTTACCCACTGAAGCCAAAGTTAAATCACAGAGAGAGGTATCCACAGAAGAGCAGTTCTATGTCAGACAACTAAAATGTGCAAACTGACAAGACCTTTCTGCAGCAACACTTATATGCAGCCTATAAGCCACGCCTATCTAATCAGCCCCCGTCGTTCCCAGGTGGGTGATTGGCCTGGTGTCAGCTGAGAGCTATCAACCAGCTATCAACCAGCTGAGACACAGGTTCACTCAGAGACAAAAACTTGCCTAAAAAACTACTACTTTTAGAATAAGGAGATAGCAGACACAAATAACACAGCCTAAGCACTTACCCACTGGAGCCAAAGTTAAATCACAGAGAGAGGTATCCACAGAAGAGCAGTTCTATGTCATACAACTAAAATGTGCAAACTGACAAGACCTTTCTGCAGCAACACTTATATGCAGCCTATAAGCCACGCCTATCTAATCAGCCCCTGTCGTTCCCAGGTGGGTGATTGGCCTGGTGTCAGCTGAGAGCTATCAACCAGCTATCAACCAGCTGAGCCACAGGTTCACTCAGAGACAAAAACTCGCCTAAAAAACTACTACTTTTAGAATAAGGAGATAGCAGACACAAATAACACAGCCTAAGCACTTACCCACTGAAGCCAAAGTTAAATCACAGAGAGAGGTATCCACAGAAGAGCAGTTCTATGTCAGACAACTAAAATGTGCAAACTGACAAGACCTTTCTGCAGCAACACTTATATGCAGCCTATAAGCCACGCCTATCTAATCAGCCCCCGTCGTTCCCAGGTGGGTGATTGGCCTGGTGTCAGCTGAGAGCTATCAACCAGCTATCAACCAGCTGAGACACAGGTTCACTCAGAGACAAAAACTTGCCTAAAAAACTACTACTTTTAGAATAAGGAGATAGCAGACACAAATAACACAGCCTAAGCACTTACCCACTGGAGCCAAAGTTAAATCACAGAGAGAGGTATCCACAGAAGAGCAGATCTATGTAAGACAACTAAAATGTGCAAACTGACAAGACCTTTCTGCAGCAACATTTATATGGAGCCTATAAGCCACGCCTATCTAATCAGCCCCCGTCATTCCCAGGTGGGTGATTGGCCTGGTGTCAGCTGAGAGCTATCAACCAGCTATCAACCAGCTGAGCCACACGTTCACTCAGCGACAAAAACTAGCCTAAAAAACTACTACTTTTAGAATAAGGAGATAGCAGACACAAATAACACAGCCTAAGCACTTACCCACTGGAGCCAAAGTTAAATCACAGAGAGAGGTATCCACAGAAGAGCAGTTCTATGTCAGACAACTAAAATGTGCAAACTGACAAGACCTTTCTGCAGCAACACCTATATGGAGCCTATAAGCCACGCCTATCTAATCAGCCCCCGTCGTTCCCAGGTGGGTGATTGGCCTGGTGTCAGCTGAGAGCTATCAACCAGCTATCAACCAGCTGAGCCACAGGTTCACTCAGAGACAAAAACTAGCCTAAAAAACTACTACTTTTAGAATAAGGAGATAGCAGACACAAATAACACAGCCTAAGCACTTACCCACTGGAGCCAAAGTTAAAAAACAGAGAGAGGTATCCACAGAAGAGCAGTTATATGTCAGACAACTAAAATGTGCAAACTGACAAGACCTTTCTGCAGCAACACTTATATGGAGCCTATAAGCCACGCCTATCTAATCAGCCCCCGTCGTTCCCAGGTGGGTGATTGGCCTGGTGTCAGCTGAGAGCTATCAACCAGCTATCAACCAGCTGAGCCACAGGTTCACTCAGAGACAAAAACTCACCTAAAAAACTACTACTTTTAGAATAAGGAGATAGCAGACACAAATAACACAGCCTAAGCACTTACCCACTGGAGCCAAAGTTAAATCACAGAGAGAGGTATCCACAGAAGAGCAGTTCTATGTCAGACAACTAAAATGTGCAAACTGACAAGACCTTTCTGCAGCAACACTTATATGGAGCCTATAAGCCACGCCTATCTAATCAGCCCCCGTCGTTCCCAGGTGGGTGATTGGCCTGGTGTCAGCTGAGAGCTATCAACCAGCTATCAACCAGCTGAGCCACAGGTTCACTCAGAGACAAAAACTTGCCTAAAAAACTACTACTTTTAGAATAAGGAGATAGCAGACACAAATAACACAGCCTAAGCACTTACCCACTGGAGCCAAAGTTAAATCACAGAGAGAGGTATCCACAGAAGAGCAGATCTATGTCAGACAACTAAAATGTGCAAACTGACAAGACCTTTCTGCAGCAACACCTATATGGAGCCTATAAGCCACGCCTATCTAATCAGCCCCCGTCGTTCCCAGGTGGGTGATTGGCCTGGTGTCAGCTGAGAGCTATCAACCAGCTATCAACCAGCTGAGCCACAGGTTCACTCAGAGACAAAAACTAGCCTAAAAAACTACTACTTTTAGAATAAGGAGATAGCAGACACAAATAACACAGCCTAAGCACTTACCCACTGGAGCCAAAGTTAAATCACAGAGAGAGGTATCCACAGAAGAGCAGTTCTATGTCAGACAACTAAAATGTGCAAACTGACAAGACCTTTCTGCACCAACACTTATATGGAGCCTATAAGCCACGCCTATCTAATCAGCCCCCGTCGTTCCCAAGTGGGTGATTGGCCTGGTGTCAGCTGAGAGCTATCAACCAGCTATCAACCAGCTGAGCCACAGGTTCACTCAGAGACAAAAACTAGCCTAAAAAACTACTACTTTTAGAATAAGGAGATAGCAGACACAAATAACACAGCCTAAGCACTTACCCACTGGAGCCAAAGTTAAATCACAGAGAGAGGTATCCACAGAAGAGCAGTTCTATGTCAGACAACTAAAATGTGCAAACTGACAAGACCTTTCTGCAGCAACACTTATATGGAGCCTATAAGGCACGCCTATCTAATCAGCCCCCGTCGTTCCCAGGTGGGTGATTGGCCTGGTGTCAGCTGAGAGCTATCAACCAGCTATCAACCAGCTGAGCCACAGGTTCACTCAGAGACAAAAACTTGCCTAAAAAACTACTACTTTTAGAATAAGGAGATAGCAGACACAAATAACACAGCCTAAGCACTTACCCACTGGAGCCAAAGTTAAATCACAGAGAGAGGTATCCACAGAAGAGCAGTTCTATGTCAGACAACTAAAATGTGCAAACTGACAAGACCTTTCTGCAGCAACACTTATATGGAGCCTATAAGCCACGCCTATCTAATCAGCCCCCGTCGTTCCCAGGTGGGTGATTGGCCTGGTGTCAGCTGAGAGCTATCAACCAGCTATCAACCAGCTGTTCACTCAGAGACAAAAAATAGCCTAAAAAACTACTACTTTTAGAATAAGGAGATAGCAGACACAAATAACACAGCCTAAGCACTTACCCACTGGAGCCAAAGTTAAATCACAGAGAGAGGTATCCACAGAAGAGCAGTTCTATGTCAGACAACTAAAATGTGCAAACTGACAAGACCTTTCTGCAGCAACACTTATATGGAGCCTATAAGCCACGCCTATCTAATCAGCCCCCGTCGTTCCCAGGTGGGTGATTGGCCTGGTGTCAGCTGAGAGCTATCAACCAGCTATCAACCAGCTGAGCCACAGGTTCACTCAGAGACAAAAACTCGCCTAAAAAACTACTACTTTTAGAATAAGGAGATAGCAGACACAAATAACACAGCCTAAGCACTTACCCACTGGAGCCAAAGTTAAATCACAGAGAGAGGTATCCACAGAAGAGCAGTTCTATGTCAGACAACTAAAATGTGCAAACTGACAAGACCTTTCTGCAGCAACACTTATATGGAGCCTATAAGCCACGCCTATCTAATCAGCCCCCGTCGTTCCCAGGTGGGTGATTGGCCTGGTGTCAGCTGAGAGCTATCAACCAGCTATCAACCAGCTGAGCCACAGGTTCACTCAGAGATAAAAACTAGCCTAAAAAACTACTACTTTTAGAATAAGGAGATAGCAGACACAAATAACACAGCCTAAGCACTTACCCACTGGAGCCAAAGTTAAATCACAGAGAGAGGTATCCACAGAAGAGCAGTTCTATGTCAGACAACTAAAATGTGCAAACTGACAAGACCTTTCTGCAGCAACACTTATATGGAGCCTATAAGCCACGCCTATCTAATCAGCCCCCGTTGTTCCCAGGTGGGTGATTGGCCTGGTGTCAGCTGAGAGCTATCAACCAGCTATCAACCAGCTGAGCCACAGGTTCACTCAGAGACAAAAACTAGCCTAAAAAACTACTACTTTTAGAATAAGGAGATAGCAGACACAAATAACACAGCCTAAGCACTTACCCACTGGAGCCAAAGTTAAATCACAGAGAGAGGTATCCACAGAAGAGCAGTTCTATGTCAGACAACTAAAATGTGCAAACTGACAAGACCTTTCTGCAGCAACACTTATATGGAGCCTATAAGCCACGCCTATCTAATCAGCCCCCGTCGTTCCCAGATGGGTGATTGGCCTGGTGTCAGCTGAGAGCTATCAACCAGCTGAGCCACAGGTTCACTCAGAGACAAAAACTAGCCTAAAAAACTACTACTTTTAGAATAAGGAGATAGCAGACACAAATAACACAGCCTAAGCACTTACCCACTGGAGCCAAAGTTAAATCACAGAGAGAGGTATCCACAGAAGAGCAGTTCTATGTCAGACAACTAAAATGTGCAAACTGACAAGACCTTTCTGCAGCAACACTTATATGGAGCCTATAAGCCACGCCTATCTAATCAGCCCCCGTCGTTCCCAGGTGGGTGATTGGCCTGGTGTCAGCTGAGAGCTATCAACCAGCTATCAACCAGCTGAGCCACAGGTTCACTCAGAGACAAAAACTCGCCTAAAAAACTACTACTTTTAGAATAAGGAGATAGCAGACACAAATAACACAGCCTAAGCACTTACCCACTGGAGCCAAAGTTAAATCACAGAGAGAGGTATCCACAGAAGAGCAGTTCTATGTCAGACAACTAAAATGTGCAAACTGACAAGACCTTTCTGCAGCAACACTTATATGGAGCCTATAAGCCACGCCTATCTAATCAGCCCCCGTCGTTCCCAGGTGGGTGATTGGCCTGGTGTCAGCTGAGAGCTATCAACCAGCTATCAACCAGCTGAGCCACAGGTTCACTCAGAGACAAAAACTTGCCTAAAAAACTACTACTTTTAGAATAAGGAGATAGCAGACACAAATAACACAGCCTAAGCACTTACCCACTGGAGCCAAAGTTAAATCACAGAGAGAGGTATCCACAGAAGAGCAGATCTATGTCAGACAACTAAAATGTGCAAACTGACAAGACCTTTCTGCAGCAACACCTATATGGAGCCTATAAGCCACGCCTATCTAATCAGCCCCCGTCGTTCCCAGGTGGGTGATTGGCCTGGTGTCAGCTGAGAGCTATCAACCAGCTATCAACCAGCTGAGCCACAGGTTCACTCAGAGACAAAAACTAGCCTAAAAAACTACTACTTTTAGAATAAGGAGATAGCAGACACAAATAACACAGCCTAAGCACTTACCCACTGGAGCCAAAGTTAAATCACAGAGAGAGGTATCCACAGAAGAGCAGTTCTATGTCAGACAACTAAAATGTGCAAACTGACAAGACCTTTCTGCACCAACACTTATATGGAGCCTATAAGCCACGCCTATCTAATCAGCCCCCGTCGTTCCCAGGTGGGTGATTGGCCTGGTGTCAGCTGAGAGCTATCAACCAGCTATCAACCAGCTGTTCACTCAGAGACAAAAACTAGCCTAAAAAACTACTACTTTTAGAATAAGGAGATAGCAGACACAAATAACACAGCCTAAGCACTTACCCACTGGAGCCAAAGTTAAATCACAGAGAGAGGTATCCACAGAAGAGCAGTTCTATGTCAGACAACTAAAATGTGCAAACTGACAAGACCTTTCTGCAGCAACACTTATATGGAGCCTATAAGCCACGCCTATCTAATCAGCCCCCGTCGTTCCCAGGTGGGTGATTGGCCTGGTGTCAGCTGAGAGCTATCAACCAGCTATCAACCAGCTGAGCCACAGGTTCACTCAGAGACAAAAACTCGCCTAAAAAACTACTACTTTTAGAATAAGGAGATAGCAGACACAAATAACACAGCCTAAGCACTTACCCACTGGAGCCAAAGTTAAATCACAGAGAGAGGTATCCACAGAAGAGCAGTTCTATGTCAGACAACTAAAATGTGCAAACTGACAAGACCTTTCTGCAGCAACACTTATATGGAGCCTATAAGCCACGCCTATCTAATCAGCCCCCGTCGTTCCCAGGTGGGTGATTGGCCTGGTGTCAGCTGAGAGCTATCAACCAGCTATCAACCAGCTGAGCCACAAGTTCACTCAGAGACAAAAACTAGCCTAAAAAACTACTACTTTTAGAATAAGGAGATAGCAGACACAAATAACACAGCCTAAGCACTTACCCACTGGAGCCAAAGTTAAATCACAGAGAGAGGTATCCACAGAAGAGCAGTTCTATGTCAGACAACTAAAATGTGCAAACTGACAAGACCTTTCTGCAGCAACACTTATATGGAGCCTATAAGCCACGCCTATCTAATCAGCCCCCGTCGTTCCCAGGTGGGTGATTGGCCTGGTGTCAGCTGAGAGCTATCAACCAGCTATCAACCAGCTGAGCCACAGGTTCACTCAGAGACAAAAACTCACCTAAAAAACTACTACTTTTAGAATAAGGAGATAGCAGACACAAATAACACAGCCTAAGCACTTACCCACTGGAGCCAAAGTTAAATCACAGAGAGAGGTATCCACAGAAGAGCAGTTCTATGTCAGACAACTAAAATGTGCAAACTGACAAGACCTTTCTGCAGCAACACTTATATGGAGCCTATAAGCCACGCCTATCTAATCAGCCCCCGTCGTTCCCAGGTGGGTGATTGGCCTGGTGTCAGCTGAGAGCTATCAACCAGCTGAGCCACAGGTTCACTCAGAGACAAAAACTAGCCTAAAAAACTACTACTTTTAGAATAAGGAGATAGCAGACACAAATAACACAGCCTAAGCACTTACCCACTGGAGCCAAAGTTAAATCACAGAGAGAGGTATCCACAGAAGAGCAGTTCTATGTCAGACAACTAAAATGTGCAAACTGACAAGACCTTTCTGCAGCAACACCTATATGGAGCCTATAAGCCACGCCTATCTAATCAGCCCCCGTCGTTCCCAGGTGGGTGATTGGCCTGGTGTCAGCTGAGAGCTATCAACCAGCTATCAACCAGCTGAGCCACAGGTTCACTCAGAGACAAAAACTAGCCTAAAAAACTACTACTTTTAGAATAAGGAGATAGCAGACACAAATAACACAGCCTAAGCACTTACCCACTGGAGCCAAAGTTAAATCACAGAGAGAGGTATCCACAGAAGAGCAGTTCTATGTCAGACAACTAAAATGTGCAAACTGACAAGACCTTTCTGCACCAACACTTATATGGAGCCTATAAGCCACGCCTATCTAATCAGCCCCCGTCGTTCCCAGGTGGGTGATTGGCCTGGTGTCAGCTGAGAGCTATCAACCAGCTATCAACCAGCTGAGCCACAGGTTCACTCAGAGACAAAAACTAGCCTAAAAAACTACTACTTTTAGAATAAGGAGATAGCAGACACAAATAACACAGCCTAAGCACTTACCCACTGGAGCCAAAGTTAAATCACAGAGAGAGGTATCCACAGAAGAGCAGTTCTATGTCAGACAACTAAAATGTGCAAACTGACAAGACCTTTCTGCAGCAACACTTATATGGAGCCTATAAGGCACGCCTATCTAATCAGCCCCCGTCGTTCCCAGGTGGGTGATTGGCCTGGTGTCAGCTGAGAGCTATCAACCAGCTATCAACCAGCTGAGCCACAGGTTCACTCAGAGACAAAAACTCGCCTAAAAAACTACTACTTTTAGAATAAGGAGATAGCAGACACAAATAACACAGCCTAAGCACTTACCCACTGGAGCCAAAGTTAAATCACAGAGAGAGGTATCCACAGAAGAGCAGTTCTATGTCAGACAACTAAAATGTGCAAACTGACAAGACCTTTCTGCAGCAACACTTATATGGAGCCTATAAGCCACGCCTATCTAATCAGCCCCCGTCGTTCCCAGGTGGGTGATTGGCCTGGTGTCAGCTGAGAGCTATCAACCAGCTATCAACCAGCTGAGCCACAGGTTCACACAGAGACAAAAACTTGCCTAAAAAACTACTACTTTTAGAATAAGGAGATAGCAGACACAAATAACACAGCCTAAGCACTTACCCACTGGAGCCAAAGTTAAATCACAGAGAGAGGTATCCACAGAAGAGCAGTTCTATGTCAGACAACTAAAATGTGCAAACTGACAAGACCTTTCTGCAGCAACACTTATATGGAGCCTATAAGCCACGCCTATCTAATCAGCCCCCGTTGTTCCCAGGTGGGTGATTGGCCTGGTGTCAGCTGAGAGCTATCAACCAGCTATCAACCAGCTGAGCCACAGGTTCACTCAGAGACAAAAACTAGCCTAAAAAACTACTACTTTTAGAATAAGGAGATAGCAGACACAAATAACACAGCCTAAGCACTTACCCACTGGAGCCAAAGTTAAATCACAGAGAGAGGTATCCACAGAAGAGCAGTTCTATGTCAGACAACTAAAATGTGCAAACTGACAAGACCTTTCTGCAGCAACACTTATATGGAGCCTATAAGCCACGCCTATCTAATCAGCCCCCGTCGTTCCCAGGTGGGTGATTGGCCTGGTGTCAGCTGAGAGCTATCAACCAGCTGAGCCACAGGTTCACTCAGAGACAAAAACTAGCCTAAAAAACTACTACTTTTAGAATAAGGAGATAGCAGACACAAATACCACAGCCTAAGCACTTACCCACTGGAGCCAAAGTTAAATCACAGAGAGAGGTATCCACAGAAGAGCAGTTCTATGTCAGACAACTAAAATGTGCAAACTGACAAGACCTTTCTGCAGCAACACCTATATGGAGCCTATAAGCCACGCCTATCTAATCAGCCCCTGTCGTTCCCAGCTGGGTGATTGGCCTGGTGTCAGCTGAGAGCTATCAACCAGCTATCAACCAGCTGAGCCACAGGTTCACTCAGAGACAAAAACTAGCCTAAAAAACTACTACTTTTAGAATAAGGAGATAGCAGACACAAATAACACAGCCTAAGCACTTACCCACTGGAGCCAAAGTTAAATCACAGAGAGAGGTATCCACAGAAGAGCAGTTCTATGTCAGACAACTAAAATGTGCAAACTGACAAGACCTTTCTGCAGCAACACTTATATGGAGCCTATAAGCCACGCCTATCTAATCAGCCCCCGTCGTTCCCAGGTGGGTGATTGGCCTGGTGTCAGCTGAGAGCTATCAACCAGCTATCAACCAGCTGAGCCACAGGTTCACTCAGAGACAAAAACTAGCCTAAAAAACTACTACTTTTAGAATAAGGAGATAGCAGACACAAATAACACAGCCTAAGCACTTACCCACTGGAGCCAAAGTTAAATCACAGAGAGAGGTATCCACAGAAGAGCAGTTCTATGTCAGACAACTAAAATGTGCAAACTGACAAGACCTTTCTGCAGCAACACTTATATGGAGCCTATAAGCCACGCCTATCTAATCAGCCCCCGTCGTTCCCAGGTGGGTGATTGGCCTGGTGTCAGCTGAGAGCTATCAACCAGCTATCAACCAGCTGAGCCACAGGTTCACTCAGAGACAAAAACTTGCCTAAAAAACTACTACTTTTAGAATAAGGAGATAGCAGACACAAATAACACAGCCTAAGCACTTACCCACTGGAGCCAAAGTTAAATCACAGAGAGAGGTATCCACAGAAGAGCAGATCTATGTCAGACAACTAAAATGTGCAAACTGACAAGACCTTTCTGCAGCAACACCTATATGGAGCCTATAAGCCACGCCTATCTAATCAGCCCCCGTCGTTCCCAGGTGGGTGATTGGCCTGGTGTCAGCTGAGAGCTATCAACCAGCTATCAACCAGCTGAGCCACAGGTTCACTCAGAGACAAAAACTAGCCTAAAAAACTACTACTTTTAGAATAAGGAGATAGCAGACACAAATAACACAGCCTAAGCACTTACCCACTGGAGCCAAAGTTAAATCACAGAGAGAGGTATCCACAGAAGAGCAGTTCTATGTCAGACAACTAAAATGTGCAAACTGACAAGACCTTTCTGCAGCAACACTTATATGGAGCCTATAAGGCACGCCTATCTAATCAGCCCCCGTCGTTCCCAGGTGGGTGATTGGCCTGGTGTCAGCTGAGAGCTATCAACCAGCTATCAACCAGCTGAGCCACAGGTTCACTCAGAGACAAAAACTAGCCTAAAAAACTACTACTTTTAGAATAAGGAGATAGCAGACACAAATAACACAGCCTAAGCACTTACCCACTGGAGCCAAAGTTAAATCACAGAGAGAGGTATCCACAGAAGAGCAGTTCTATGTCAGACAACTAAAATGTGCAAACTGACAAGACCTTTCTGCAGCAACACTTATATGGAGCCTATAAGCCACGCCTATCTAATCAGCCCCCGTCGTTCCCAGGTGGGTGATTGGCCTGGTGTCAGCTGAGAGCTATCAACCAGCTATCAACCAGCTGAGCCACAGGTTCACACAGAGACAAAAACTTGCCTAAAAAACTACTACTTTTAGAATAAGGAGATAGCAGACACAAATAACACAGCCTAAGCACTTACCCACTGGAGCCAAAGTTAAATCACAGAGAGAGGTATCCACAGAAGAGCAGTTCTATGTCAGACAACTAAAATGTGCAAACTGACAAGACCTTTCTGCAGCAACACTTATATGGAGCCTATAAGCCACGCCTATCTAATCAGCCCCCGTTGTTCCCAGGTGGGTGATTGGCCTGGTGTCAGCTGAGAGCTATCAACCAGCTATCAACCAGCTGAGCCACAGGTTCACTCAGAGACAAAAACTAGCCTAAAAAACTACTACTTTTAGAATAAGGAGATAGCAGACACAAATAACACAGCCTAAGCACTTACCCACTGGAGCCAAAGTTAAATCACAGAGAGAGGTATCCACAGAAGAGCAGTTCTATGTCAGACAACTAAAATGTGCAAACTGACAAGACCTTTCTGCAGCAACACTTATATGGAGCCTATAAGCCACGCCTATCTAATCAGCCCCCGTCGTTCCCAGGTGGGTGATTGGCCTGGTGTCAGCTGAGAGCTATCAACCAGCTGAGCCACAGGTTCACTCAGAGACAAAAACTAGCCTAAAAAACTACTACTTTTAGAATAAGGAGATAGCAGACACAAATACCACAGCCTAAGCACTTACCCACTGGAGCCAAAGTTAAATCACAGAGAGAGGTATCCACAGAAGAGCAGTTCTATGTCAGACAACTAAAATGTGCAAACTGACAAGACCTTTCTGCAGCAACACCTATATGGAGCCTATAAGCCACGCCTATCTAATCAGCCCCTGTCGTTCCCAGGTGGGTGATTGGCCTGGTATCAGCTGAGAGCTATCAACCAGCTATCAACCAGCTGAGCCACAGGTTCACTCAGAGACAAAAACTAGCCTAAAAAACTACTACTTTTAGAATAAGGAGATAGCAGACACAAATAACACAGCCTAAGCACTTACCCACTGGAGCCAAAGTTAAATCACAGAGAGAGGTATCCAGAGAAGAGCAGTTCTATGTCAGACAACTAAAATGTGCAAACTGACAAGACCTTTCTGCAGCAACACTTATATGGAGCCTATAAGCCACGCCTATCTAATCAGCCCCCGTCGTTCCCAGGTGGGTGATTGGCCTGGTGTCAGCTGAGAGCTATCAACCAGCTATCAACCAGCTGAGCCACAGGTTCACTCAGAGACAAAAACTAGCCTAAAAAACTACTACTTTTATAATAAGGAGATAGCAGACACAAATAACACAGCCTAAGCACTTACCCACTGGAGCCAAAGTTAAATCACAGAGAGAGGTATCCACAGAAGAGCAGTTCTATGTCAGACAACTAAAATGTGCAAACTGACAAGACCTTTCTGCAGCAACACTTATATGGAGCCTATAAGGCACGCCTATCTAATCAGCCCCCGTCGTTCCCAGGTGGGTGATTGGCCTGGTGTCAGCTGAGAGCTATCAACCAGCTATCAACCAGCTGAGCCACAGGTTCACTCAGAGACAAAAACTTGCCTAAAAAACTACTACTTTTAGAATAAGGAGATAGCAGACACAAATAACACAGCCTAAGCACTTACCCACTGGAGCCAAAGTTAAATCACAGAGAGAGGTATCCACAGAAGAGCAGTTCTATGTCAGACAACTAAAATGTGCAAACTGACAAGACCTTTCTGCAGCAACACTTATATGGAGCCTATAAGCCACGCCTATCTAATCAGCCCCCGTCGTTCCCAGGTGGGTGATTGGCCTGGTGTCAGCTGAGAGCTATCAACCAGCTATCAACCAGCTGTTCACTCAGAGACAAAAACTAGCCTAAAAAACTACTACTTTTAGAATAAGGAGATAGCAGACACAAATAACACAGCCTAAGCACTTACCCACTGGAGCCAAAGTTAAATCACAGAGAGAGGTATCCACAGAAGAGCAGTTCTATGTCAGACAACTAAAATGTGCAAACTGACAAGACCTTTCTGCAGCAACACTTATATGGAGCCTATAAGCCACGCCTATCTAATCAGCCCCCGTCGTTCCCAGGTGGGTGATTGGCCTGGTGTCAGCTGAGAGCTATCAACCAGCTATCAACCAGCTGAGCCACAGGTTCACTCAGAGACAAAAACTCGCCTAAAAAACTACTACTTTTAGAATAAGGAGATAGCAGACACAAATAACACAGCCTAAGCACTTACCCACTGGAGCCAAAGTTAAATCACAGAGAGAGGTATCCACAGAAGAGCAGTTCTATGTCAGACAACTAAAATGTGCAAACTGACAAGACCTTTCTGCAGCAACACTTATATGGAGCCTATAAGCCACGCCTATCTAATCAGCCCCCGTCGTTCCCAGGTGGGTGATTGGCCTGGTGTCAGCTGAGAGCTATCAACCAGCTATCAACCAGCTGAGCCACAGGTTCACTCAGAGACAAAAACTAGCCTAAAAAACTACTACTTTTAGAATAAGGAGATAGCAGACACAAATAACACAGCCTAAGCACTTACCCACTGGAGCCAAAGTTAAATCACAGAGAGAGGTATCCACAGAAGAGCAGTTCTATGTCAGACAACTAAAATGTGCAAACTGACAAGACCTTTCTGCAGCAACACTTATATGGAGCCTATAAGCCACGCCTATCTAATCAGCCCCCGTTGTTCCCAGGTGGGTGATTGGCCTGGTGTCAGCTGAGAGCTATCAACCAGCTATCAACCAGCTGAGCCACAGGTTCACTCAGAGACAAAAACTAGCCTAAAAAACTACTACTTTTAGAATAAGGAGATAGCAGACACAAATAACACAGCCTAAGCAGTTACCCACTGGAGCCAAAGTTAAATCACAGAGAGAGGTATCCACAGAAGAGCAGTTCTATGTCAGACAACTAAAATGTGCAAACTGACAAGACCTTTCTGCAGCAACACTTATATGGAGCCTATAAGCCACGCCTATCTAATCAGCCCCCGTCGTTCCCAGATGGGTGATTGGCCTGGTGTCAGCTGAGAGCTATCAACCAGCTGAGCCACAGGTTCACTCAGAGACAAAAACTAGCCTAAAAAACTACTACTTTTAGAATAAGGAGATAGCAGACACAAATAACACAGCCTAAGCACTTACCCACTGGAGCCAAAGTTAAATCACAGAGAGAGGTATCCACAGAAGAGCAGTTCTATGTCAGACAACTAAAATGTGCAAACTGACAAGACCTTTCTGCAGCAACACTTATATGGAGCCTATAAGCCACGCCTATCTAATCAGCCCCCGTCGTTCCCAGGTGGGTGATTGGCCTGGTGTCAGCTGAGAGCTATCAACCAGCTATCAACCAGCTGAGCCACAGGTTCACACAGAGACAAAAACTTGCCTAAAAAACTACTACTTTTAGAATAAGGAGATAGCAGACACAAATAACACAGCCTAAGCACTTACCCACTGGAGCCAAAGTTAAATCACAGAGAGAGGTATCCACAGAAGAGCAGTTCTATGTCAGACAACTAAAATGTGCAAACTGACAAGACCTTTCTGCAGCAACACTTATATGGAGCCTATAAGCCACGCCTATCTAATCAGCCCCCGTTGTTCCCAGGTGGGTGATTGGCCTGGTGTCAGCTGAGAGCTATCAACCAGCTATCAACCAGCTGAGCCACAGGTTCACTCAGAGACAAAAACTAGCCTAAAAAACTACTACTTTTAGAATAAGGAGATAGCAGACACAAATAACACAGCCTAAGCACTTACCCACTGGAGCCAAAGTTAAATCACAGAGAGAGGTATCCACAGAAGAGCAGTTATATGTCAGACAACTAAAATGTGCAAACTGACAAGACCTTTCTGCAGCAACACTTATATGGAGCCTATAAGCCACGCCTATCTAATCAGCCCCCGTCGTTCCCAGGTGGGTGATTGGCCTGGTGTCAGCTGAGAGCTATCAACCAGCTATCAACCAGCTGAGCCACAGGTTCACTCAGAGACAAAAACTCGCCTAAAAAACTACTACTTTTAGAATAAGGAGATAGCAGACACAAATAACACAGCCTAAGCACTTACCCACTGGAGCCAAAGTTAAATCACAGAGAGAGGTATCCACAGAAGAGCAGTTCTATGTCAGACAACTAAAATGTGCAAACTGACAAGACCTTTCTGCAGCAACACTTATATGGAGCCTATAAGCCACGCCTATCTAATCAGCCCCCGTCGTTCCCAGGTGGGTGATTGGCCTGGTGTCAGCTGATAGCTATCAACCAGCTATCAACCAGCTGAGCCACAGGTTCACTCAGAGACAAAAACTTGCCTAAAAAACTACTACTTTTAGAATAAGGAGATAGCAGACACAAATAACACAGCCTAAGCACTTACCCACTGGAGCCAAAGTTAAATCACAGAGAGAGGTATCCACAGAAGAGCAGATCTATGTCAGACAACTAAAATGTGCAAACTGACAAGACCTTTCTGCAGCAACACCTATATGGAGCCTATAAGCCACGCCTATCTAATCAGCCCCCGTCGTTCCCAGGTGGGTGATTGGCCTGGTGTCAGCTGAGAGCTATCAACCAGCTATCAACCAGCTGAGCCACAGGTTCACTCAGAGACAAAAACTAGCCTAAAAAACTACTACTTTTAGAATAAGGAGATAGCAGACACAAATAACACAGCCTAAGCACTTACCCACTGGAGCCAAAGTTAAATCACAGAGAGAGGTATCCACAGAAGAGCAGTTCTATGTCAGACAACTAAAATGTGCAAACTGACAAGACCTTTCTGCACCAACACTTATATGGAGCCTATAAGCCACGCCTATCTAATCAGCCCCCGTCGTTCCCAGGTGGGTGATTGGCCTGGTGTCAGCTGAGAGCTATCAACCAGCTATCAACCAGCTGTTCACTCAGAGACAAAAACTAGCCTAAAAAACTACTACTTTTAGAATAAGGAGATAGCAGACACAAATAACACAGCCTAAGCACTTACCCACTGGAGCCAAAGTTAAATCACAGAGAGAGGTATCCACAGAAGAGCAGTTCTATGTCAGACAACTAAAATGTGCAAACTGACAAGACCTTTCTGCAGCAACACTTATATGGAGCCTATAAGCCACGCCTATCTAATCAGCCCCCGTCGTTCCCAGGTGGGTGATTGGCCTGGTGTCAGCTGAGAGCTATCAACCAGCTATCAACCAGCTGAGCCACAGGTTCACTCAGAGACAAAAACTCGCCTAAAAAACTACTACTTTTAGAATAAGGAGATAGCAGACACAAATAACACAGCCTAAGCACTTACCCACTGGAGCCAAAGTTAAATCACAGAGAGAGGTATCCACAGAAGAGCAGTTCTATGTCAGACAACTAAAATGTGCAAACTGACAAGACCTTTCTGCAGCAACACTTATATGGAGCCTATAAGCCACGCCTATCTAATCAGCCCCCGTCGTTCCCAGGTGGGTGATTGGCCTGGTGTCAGCTGAGAGCTATCAACCAGCTATCAACCAGCTGAGCCACAGGTTCACTCAGAGACAAAAACTAGCCTAAAAAACTACTACTTTTAGAATAAGGAGATAGCAGACACAAATAACACAGCCTAAGCACTTACCCACTGGAGCCAAAGTTAAATCACAGAGAGAGGTATCCACAGAAGAGCAGTTCTATGTCAGACAACTAAAATGTGCAAACTGACAAGACCTTTCTGCAGCAACACTTATATGGAGCCTATAAGCCACGCCTATCTAATCAGCCCCCGTCGTTCCCAGGTGGGTGATTGGCCTGGTGTCAGCTGAGAGCTATCAACCAGCTATCAACCAGCTGAGCCACAAGTTCACTCAGAGACAAAAACTAGCCTAAAAAACTACTACTTTTAGAATAAGGAGATAGCAGACACAAATAACACAGCCTAAGCACTTACCCACTGGAGCCAAAGTTAAATCACAGAGAGAGGTATCCACAGAAGAGCAGTTCTATGTCAGACAACTAAAATGTGCAAACTGACAAGACCTTTCTGCAGCAACACTTATATGGAGCCTATAAGCCACGCCTATCTAATCAGCCCCCATCGTTCCCAGGTGGGTGATTGGCCTGGTGTCAGCTGAGAGCTATCAACCAGCTATCAACCAGCTGAGCCACAGGTTCACTCAGAGACAAAAACTCACCTAAAAAACTACTACTTTTAGAATAAGGAGATAGCAGACACAAATAACACAGCCTAAGCACTTACCCACTGGAGCCAAAGTTAAATCACAGAGAGAGGTATCCACAGAAGAGCAGTTCTATGTCAGACAACTAAAATGTGCAAACTGACAAGACCTTTCTGCAGCAACACTTATATGGAGCCTATAAGCCACGCCTATCTAATCAGCCCCCGTCGTTCCCAGGTGGGTGATTGGCCTGGTGTCAGCTGAGAGCTATCAACCAGCTGAGCTACAGGTTCACTCAGAGACAAAAACTAGCCTAAAAAACTACTACTTTTAGAATAAGGAGATAGCAGACACAAATAACACAGCCTAAGCACTTACCCACTGGAGCCAAAGTTAAATCACAGAGAGAGGTATCCACAGAAGAGCAGTTCTATGTCAGACAACTAAAATGTGCAAACTGACAAGACCTTTCTGCAGCAACACCTATATGGAGCCTATAAGCCACGCCTATCTAATCAGCCCCCGTCGTTCCCAGGTGGGTGATTGGCCTGGTGTCAGCTGAGAGCTATCAACCAGCTATCAACCAGCTGAGCCACAGGTTCACTCAGAGACAAAAACTAGCCTAAAAAACTACTACTTTTAGAATAAGGAGATAGCAGACACAAATAACACAGCCTAAGCACTTACCCACTGGAGCCAAAGTTAAATCACAGAGAGAGGTATCCACAGAAGAGCAGTTCTATGTCAGACAACTAAAATGTGCAAACTGACAAGACCTTTCTGCACCAACACTTATATGGAGCCTATAAGCCACGCCTATCTAATCAGCCCCCGTCGTTCCCAGGTGGGTGATTGGCCTGGTGTCAGCTGAGAGCTATCAACCAGCTATCAACCAGCTGAGCCACAGGTTCACTCAGAGACAAAAACTAGCCTAAAAAACTACTACTTTTAGAATAAGGAGATAGCAGACACAAATAACACAGCCTAAGCACTTACCCACTGGAGCCAAAGTTAAATCACAGAGAGAGGTATCCACAGAAGAGCAGTTCTATGTCAGACAACTAAAATGTGCAAACTGACAAGACCTTTCTGCAGCAACACTTATATGGAGCCTATAAGGCACGCCTATCTAATCAGCCCCCGTCGTTCCCAGGTGGGTGATTGGCCTGGTGTCAGCTGAGAGCTATCAACCAGCTATCAACCAGCTGAGCCACAGGTTCACTCAGAGACAAAAACTCGCCTAAAAAACTACTACTTTTAGAATAAGGAGATAGCAGACACAAATAACACAGCCTAAGCACTTACCCACTGGAGCCAAAGTTAAATCACAGAGAGAGGTATCCACAGAAGAGCAGTTCTATGTCAGACAACTAAAATGTGCAAACTGACAAGACCTTTCTGCAGCAACACTTATATGGAGCCTAGAAGCCACGCCTATCTAATCAGCCCCCGTCGTTCCCAGGTGGGTGATTGGCCTGGTGTCAGCTGAGAGCTATCAACCAGCTATCAACCAGCTGTTCACTCAGAGACAAAAACTAGCCTAAAAAACTACTACTTTTAGAATAAGGAGATAGCAGACACAAATAACACAGCCTAAGCACTTACCCACTGGAGCCAAAGTTAAATCACAGAGAGAGGTATCCACAGAAGAGCAGTTCTATGTCAGACAACTAAAATGTGCAAACTGACAAGACCTTTCTGCAGCAACACTTATATGCAGCCTATAAGCCACGCCTATCTAATCAGCCCCCGTCTTTCCCAGGTGGGTGATTGGCCTGGTGTCAGCTGAGAGCTATCAACCAGCTATCAACCAGCTGAGCCACAGGTTCACTCAGAGACAAAAACTTGCCTAAAAAACTACTACTTTTAGAATAAGGAGATAGCAGACACAAATAACACAGCCTAAGCACTTACCCACTGGAGCCAAAGTTAAATCACAGAGAGAGGAATCCACAGAAGAGCAGTTCTATGTCAGACAACTAAAATGTGCAAACTGACAAGACCTTTCTGCAGCAACACTTATATGGAGCCTATAAGCCACGCCTATCTAATCAGCCCCCGTCGTTCCCAGGTGGGTGATTGGCCTGGTGTCAGCTGAGAGCTATCAACCAGCTATCAACCAGCTGAGCCACAGGTTCACTCAGAGACAAAAACTAGCCTAAAAAACTACTACTTTTAGAATAAGGAGATAGCAGACACAAATAACACAGCCTAAGCACTTACCCACTGGAGCCAAAGTTAAATCACAGAGAGAGGTATCCACAGAAGAGCAGTTCTATGTCAGACAACTAAAATGTGCAAACTGACAAGACCTTTCTGCAGCAACACTTATATGGAGCCTATAAGCCACGCCTATCTAATCAGCCCCCGTCGTTCCCAGGTGGGTGATTGGCCTGGTGTCAGCTGAGAGCTATCAACCAGCTATCAACCAGCTGAGCCACAGGTTCACACAGAGACAAAAACTTGCCTAAAAAACTACTACTTTTAGAATAAGGAGATAGCAGACACAAATAACACAGCCTAAGCACTTACCCACTGGAGCCAAAGTTAAATCACAGAGAGAGGTATCCACAGAAGAGCAGTTCTATGTCAGACAACTAAAATGTGCAAACTGACAAGACCTTTCTGCAGCAACACTTATATGGAGCCTATAAGCCACGCCTATCTAATCAGCCCCCGTCGTTCCCAGATGGGTGATTGGCCTGGTGTCAGCTGAGAGCTATCAACCAGCTGAGCCACAGGTTCACTCAGAGACAAAAACTAGCCTAAAAAACTACTACTTTTAGAATAAGGAGATAGCAGACACAAATAACACAGCCTAAGCACTTACCCACTGGAGCCAAAGTTAAATCACAGAGAGAGGTATCCACAGAAGAGCAGTTCTATGTCAGACAACTAAAATGTGCAAACTGACAAGACCTTTCTGCAGCAACACTTATATGGAGCCTATAAGCCACGCCTATCTAATCAGCCCCCGTCGTTCCCAGGTGGGTGATTGGCCTGGTGTCAGCTGAGAGCTATCAACCAGCTATCAACCAGCTGAGCCACAGGTTCACACAGAGACAAAAACTTGCCTAAAAAACTACTACTTTTAGAATAAGGAGATAGCAGACACAAATAACACAGCCTAAGCACTTACCCACTGGAGCCAAAGTTAAATCACAGAGAGAGGTATCCACAGAAGAGCAGTTCTATGTCAGACAACTAAAATGTGCAAACTGACAAGACCTTTCTGCAGCAACACTTATATGGAGCCTATAAGCCACGCCTATCTAATCAGCCCCCGTTGTTCCCAGGTGGGTGATTGGCCTGGTGTCAGCTGAGAGCTATCAACCAGCTATCAACCAGCTGAGCCACAGGTTCACTCAGAGACAAAAACTAGCCTAAAAAACTACTACTTTTAGAATAAGGAGATAGCAGACACAAATAACACAGCCTAAGCACTTACCCACTGGAGCCAAAGTTAAATCACAGAGAGAGGTATCCACAGAAGAGCAGTTATATGTCAGACAACTAAAATGTGCAAACTGACAAGACCTTTCTGCAGCAACACTTATATGGAGCCTATAAGCCACGCCTATCTAATCAGCCCCCGTCGTTCCCAGGTGGGTGATTGGCCTGGTGTCAGCTGAGAGCTATCAACCAGCTATCAACCAGCTGAGCCACAGGTTCACTCAGAGACAAAAACTCGCCTAAAAAACTACTACTTTTAGAATAAGGAGATAGCAGACACAAATAACACAGCCTAAGCACTTACCCACTGGAGCCAAAGTTAAATCACAGAGAGAGGTATCCACAGAAGAGCAGTTCTATGTCAGACAACTAAAATGTGCAAACTGACAAGACCTTTCTGCAGCAACACTTATATGGAGCCTATAAGCCACGCCTATCTAATCAGCCCCCGTCCTTCCCAGGTGGGTGATTGGCCTGGTGTCAGCTGAGAGCTATCAACCAGCTATCAACCAGCTGAGCCACAGGTTCACTCAGAGACAAAAACTTGCCTAAAAAACTACTACTTTTAGAATAAGGAGATAGCAGACACAAATAACACAGCCTAAGCACTTACCCACTGGAGCCAAAGTTAAATCACAGAGAGAGGTATCCACAGAAGAGCAGATCTATGTCAGACAACTAAAATGTGCAAACTGACAAGACCTTTCTGCAGCAACACCTATATGGAGCCTATAAGCCACGCCTATCTAATCAGCCCCCGTCGTTCCCAGGTGGGTGATTGGCCTGGTGTCAGCTGAGAGCTATCAACCAGCTATCAACCAGCTGAGCCACAGGTTCACTCAGAGACAAAAACTAGCCTAAAAAACTACTACTTTTAGAATAAGGAGATAGCAGACACAAATAACACAGCCTAAGCACTTACCCACTGGAGCCAAAGTTAAATCACAGAGAGAGGTATCCACAGAAGAGCAGTTCTATGTCAGACAACTAAAATGTGCAAACTGACAAGACCTTTCTGCACCAACACTTATATGGAGCCTATAAGCCACGCCTATCTAATCAGCCCCCGTCGTTCCCAGGTGGGTGATTGGCCTGGTGTCAGCTGAGAGCTATCAACCAGCTATCAACCAGCTGTTCACTCAGAGACAAAAACTAGCCTAAAAAACTACTACTTTTAGAATAAGGAGATAGCAGACACAAATAACACAGCCTAAGCACTTACCCACTGGAGCCAAAGTTAAATCACAGAGAGAGGTATCCACAGAAGAGCAGTTCTATGTCAGACAACTAAAATGTGCAAACTGACAAGACCTTTCTGCAGCAACACTTATATGGAGCCTATAAGGCACGCCTATCTAATCAGCCCCCGTCGTTCCCAGGTGGGTGATTGGCCTGGTGTCAGCTGAGAGCTATCAACCAGCTATCAACCAGCTGAGCCACAGGTTCACTCAGAGACAAAAACTTGCCTAAAAAACTACTACTTTTAGAATAAGGAGATAGCAGACACAAATAACACAGCCTAAGCACTTACCCACTGGAGCCAAAGTTAAATCACAGAGAGAGGTATCCACAGAAGAGCAGTTCTATGTCAGACAACTAAAATGTGCAAACTGACAAGACCTTTCTGCAGCAACACTTATATGGAGCCTATAAGCCACGCCTATCTAATCAGCCCCCGTCGTTCCCAGGTGGGTGATTGGCCTGGTGTCAGCTGAGAGCTATCAACCAGCTATCAACCAGCTGTTCACTCAGAGACAAAAACTAGCCTAAAAAACTACTACTTTTAGAATAAGGAGATAGCAGACACAAATAACACAGCCTAAGCACTTACCCACTGGAGCCAAAGTTAAATCACAGAGAGAGGTATCCACAGAAGAGCAGTTCTATGTCAGACAACTAAAATGTGCAAACTGACAAGACCTTTCTGCAGCAACACTTATATGGAGCCTATAAGCCACGCCTATCTAATCAGCCCCCGTCGTTCCCAGGTGGGTGATTGGCCTGGTGTCAGCTGAGAGCTATCAACCAGCTATCAACCAGCTGAGCCACAGGTTCACTCAGAGACAAAAACTCGCCTAAAAAACTACTACTTTTAGAATAAGGAGATAGCAGACACAAATAACACAGCCTAAGCACTTACCCACTGGAGCCAAAGTTAAATCACAGAGAGAGGTATCCACAGAAGAGCAGTTCTATGTCAGACAACTAAAATGTGCAAACTGACAAGACCTTTCTGCAGCAACACTTATATGGAGCCTATAAGCCACGCCTATCTAATCAGCCCCCGTCGTTCCCAGGTGGGTGATTGGCCTGGTGTCAGCTGAGAGCTATCAACCAGCTATCAACCAGCTGAGCCACAGGTTCACTCAGAGACAAAAACTAGCCTAAAAAACTACTACTTTTAGAATAAGGAGATAGCAGACACAAATAACACAGCCTAAGCACTTACCCACTGGAGCCAAAGTTAAATCACAGAGAGAGGTATCCACAGAAGAGCAGTTCTATGTCAGACAACTAAAATGTGCAAACTGACAAGACCTTTCTGCAGCAACACTTATATGGAGCCTATAAGCCACGCCTATCTAATCAGCCCCCGTTGTTCCCAGGTGGGTGATTGGCCTGGTGTCAGCTGAGAGCTATCAACCAGCTATCAACCAGCTGAGCCACAGGTTCACTCAGAGACAAAAACTAGCCTAAAAAACTACTACTTTTAGAATAAGGAGATAGCAGACACAAATAACACAGCCTAAGCAGTTACCCACTGGAGCCAAAGTTAAATCACAGAGAGAGGTATCCACAGAAGAGCAGTTCTATGTCAGACAACTAAAATGTGCAAACTGACAAGACCTTTCTGCAGCAACACTTATATGGAGCCTATAAGCCACGCCTATCTAATCAGCCCCCGTCGTTCCCAGATGGGTGATTGGCCTGGTGTCAGCTGAGAGCTATCAACCAGCTGAGCCACAGGTTCACTCAGAGACAAAAACTAGCCTAAAAAACTACTACTTTTAGAATAAGGAGATAGCAGACACAAATAACACAGCCTAAGCACTTACCCACTGGAGCCAAAGTTAAATCACAGAGAGAGGTATCCACAGAAGAGCAGTTCTATGTCAGACAACTAAAATGTGCAAACTGACAAGACCTTTCTGCAGCAACACTTATATGGAGCCTATAAGCCACGCCTATCTAATCAGCCCCCGTCGTTCCCAGGTGGGTGATTGGCCTGGTGTCAGCTGAGAGCTATCAACCAGCTATCAACCAGCTGAGCCACAGGTTCACACAGAGACAAAAACTTGCCTAAAAAACTACTACTTTTAGAATAAGGAGATAGCAGACACAAATAACACAGCCTAAGCACTTACCCACTGGAGCCAAAGTTAAATCACAGAGAGAGGTATCCACAGAAGAGCAGTTCTATGTCAGACAACTAAAATGTGCAAACTGACAAGACCTTTCTGCAGCAACACTTATATGGAGCCTATAAGCCACGCCTATCTAATCAGCCCCCGTTGTTCCCAGGTGGGTGATTGGCCTGGTGTCAGCTGAGAGCTATCAACCAGCTATCAACCAGCTGAGCCACAGGTTCACTCAGAGACAAAAACTAGCCTAAAAAACTACTACTTTTAGAATAAGGAGATAGCAGACACAAATAACACAGCCTAAGCACTTACCCACTGGAGCCAAAGTTAAATCACAGAGAGAGGTATCCACAGAAGAGCAGTTATATGTCAGACAACTAAAATGTGCAAACTGACAAGACCTTTCTGCAGCAACACTTATATGGAGCCTATAAGCCACGCCTATCTAATCAGCCCCCGTCGTTCCCAGGTGGGTGATTGGCCTGGTGTCAGCTGAGAGCTATCAACCAGCTATCAACCAGCTGAGCCACAGGTTCACTCAGAGACAAAAACTCGCCTAAAAAACTACTACTTTTAGAATAAGGAGATAGCAGACACAAATAACACAGCCTAAGCACTTACCCACTGGAGCCAAAGTTAAATCACAGAGAGAGGTATCCACAGAAGAGCAGTTCTATGTCAGACAACTAAAATGTGCAAACTGACAAGACCTTTCTGCAGCAACACTTATATGGAGCCTATAAGCCACGCCTATCTAATCAGCCCCCGTCGTTCCCAGGTGGGTGATTGGCCTGGTGTCAGCTGATAGCTATCAACCAGCTATCAACCAGCTGAGCCACAGGTTCACTCAGAGACAAAAACTTGCCTAAAAAACTACTACTTTTAGAATAAGGAGATAGCAGACACAAATAACACAGCCTAAGCACTTACCCACTGGAGCCAAAGTTAAATCACAGAGAGAGGTATCCACAGAAGAGCAGATCTATGTCAGACAACTAAAATGTGCAAACTGACAAGACCTTTCTGCAGCAACACCTATATGGAGCCTATAAGCCACGCCTATCTAATCAGCCCCCGTCGTTCCCAGGTGGGTGATTGGCCTGGTGTCAGCTGAGAGCTATCAACCAGCTATCAACCAGCTGAGCCACAGGTTCACTCAGAGACAAAAACTAGCCTAAAAAACTACTACTTTTAGAATAAGGAGATAGCAGACACAAATAACACAGCCTAAGCACTTACCCACTGGAGCCAAAGTTAAATCACAGAGAGAGGTATCCACAGAAGAGCAGTTCTATGTCAGACAACTAAAATGTGCAAACTGACAAGACCTTTCTGCACCAACACTTATATGGAGCCTATAAGCCACGCCTATCTAATCAGCCCCCATCGTTCCCAGGTGGGTGATTGGCCTGGTGTCAGCTGAGAGCTATCAACCAGCTATCAACCAGCTGTTCACTCAGAGACAAAAACTAGCCTAAAAAACTACTACTTTTAGAATAAGGAGATAGCAGACACAAATAACACAGCCTAAGCACTTACCCACTGGAGCCAAAGTTAAATCACAGAGAGAGGTATCCACAGAAGAGCAGTTCTATGTCAGACAACTAAAATGTGCAAACTGACAAGACCTTTCTGCAGCAACACTTATATGGAGCCTATAAGCCACGCCTATCTAATCAGCCCCCGTCGTTCCCAGGTGGGTGATTGGCCTGGTGTCAGCTGAGAGCTATCAACCAGCTATCAACCAGCTGAGCCACAGGTTCACTCAGAGACAAAAACTCGCCTAAAAAACTACTACTTTTAGAATAAGGAGATAGCAGACACAAATAACACAGCCTAAGCACTTACCCACTGGAGCCAAAGTTAAATCACAGAGAGAGGTATCCACAGAAGAGCAGTTCTATGTCAGACAACTAAAATGTGCAAACTGACAAGACCTTTCTGCAGCAACACTTATATGGAGCCTATAAGCCACGCCTATCTAATCAGCCCCCGTCGTTCCCAGGTGGGTGATTGGCCTGGTGTCAGCTGAGAGCTATCAACCAGCTATCAACCAGCTGAGCCACAGGTTCACTCAGAGACAAAAACTAGCCTAAAAAACTACTACTTTTAGAATAAGGAGATAGCAGACACAAATAACACAGCCTAAGCACTTACCCACTGGAGCCAAAGTTAAATCACAGAGAGAGGTATCCACAGAAGAGCAGTTCTATGTCAGACAACTAAAATGTGCAAACTGACAAGACCTTTCTGCAGCAACACTTATATGGAGCCTATAAGCCACGCCTATCTAATCAGCCCCCGTCGTTCCCAGGTGGGTGATTGGCCTGGTGTCAGCTGAGAGCTATCAACCAGCTATCAACCAGCTGAGCCACAAGTTCACTCAGAGACAAAAACTAGCCTAAAAAACTACTACTTTTAGAATAAGGAGATAGCAGACACAAATAACACAGCCTAAGCACTTACCCACTGGAGCCAAAGTTAAATCACAGAGAGAGGTATCCACAGAAGAGCAGTTCTATGTCAGACAACTAAAATGTGCAAACTGACAAGACCTTTCTGCAGCAACACTTATATGGAGCCTATAAGCCACGCCTATCTAATCAGCCCCCGTCGTTCCCAGGTGGGTGATTGGCCTGGTGTCAGCTGAGAGCTATCAACCAGCTATCAACCAGCTGAGCCACAGGTTCACTCAGAGACAAAAACTCACCTAAAAAACTACTACTTTTAGAATAAGGAGATAGCAGACACAAATAACACAGCCTAAGCACTTACCCACTGGAGCCAAAGTTAAATCACAGAGAGAGGTATCCACAGAAGAGCAGTTCTATGTCAGACAACTAAAATGTGCAAACTGACAAGACCTTTCTGCAGCAACACTTATATGGAGCCTATAAGCCACGCCTATCTAATCAGCCCCCGTCGTTCCCAGGTGGGTGATTGGCCTGGTGTCAGCTGAGAGCTATCAACCAGCTGAGCTACAGGTTCACTCAGAGACAAAAACTAGCCTAAAAAACTACTACTTTTAGAATAAGGAGATAGCAGACACAAATAACACAGCCTAAGCACTTACCCACTGGAGCCAAAGTTAAATCACAGAGAGAGGTATCCACAGAAGAGCAGTTATATGTCAGACAACTAAAATGTGCAAACTGACAAGACCTTTCTGCAGCAACACCTATATGGAGCCTATAAGCCACGCCTATCTAATCAGCCCCCGTCGTTCCCAGGTGGGTGATTGGCCTGGTGTCAGCTGAGAGCTATCAACCAGCTATCAACCAGCTGAGCCACAGGTTCACTCAGAGACAAAAACTAGCCTAAAAAACTACTACTTTTAGAATAAGGAGATAGCAGACACAAATAACACAGCCTAAGCACTTACCCACTGGAGCCAAAGTTAAATCACAGAGAGAGGTATCCACAGAAGAGCAGTTCTATGTCAGACAACTAAAATGTGCAAACTGACAAGACCTTTCTGCACCAACACTTATATGGAGCCTATAAGCCACGCCTATCTAATCAGCCCCCGTCGTTCCCAGGTGGGTGATTGGCCTGGTGTCAGCTGAGAGCTATCAACCAGCTATCAACCAGCTGAGCCACAGGTTCACTCAGAGACAAAAACTAGCCTAAAAAACTACTACTTTTAGAATAAGGAGATAGCAGACACAAATAACACAGCCTAAGCACTTACCCACTGGAGCCAAAGTTAAATCACAGAGAGAGGTATCCACAGAAGAGCAGTTCTATGTCAGACAACTAAAATGTGCAAACTGACAAGACCTTTCTGCAGCAACACTTATATGGAGCCTATAAGGCACGCCTATCTAATCAGCCCCCGTCGTTCCCAGGTGGGTGATTGGCCTGGTGTCAGCTGAGAGCTATCAACCAGCTATCAACCAGCTGAGCCACAGGTTCACTCAGAGACAAAAACTCGCCTAAAAAACTACTACTTTTAGAATAAGGAGATAGCAGACACAAATAACACAGCCTAAGCACTTACCCACTGGAGCCAAAGTTAAATCACAGAGAGAGGTATCCACAGAAGAGCAGTTCTATGTCAGACAACTAAAATGTGCAAACTGACAAGACCTTTCTGCAGCAACACTTATATGGAGCCTAGAAGCCACGCCTATCTAATCAGCCCCCGTCGTTCCCAGGTGGGTGATTGGCCTGGTGTCAGCTGAGAGCTATCAACCAGCTATCAACCAGCTGTTCACTCAGAGACAAAAACTAGCCTAAAAAACTACTACTTTTAGAATAAGGAGATAGCAGACACAAATAACACAGCCTAAGCACTTACCCACTGGAGCCAAAGTTAAATCACAGAGAGAGGTATCCACAGAAGAGCAGTTCTATGTCAGACAACTAAAATGTGCAAACTGACAAGACCTTTCTGCAGCAACACTTATATGCAGCCTATAAGCCACGCCTATCTAATCAGCCCCCGTCTTTCCCAGGTGGGTGATTGGCCTGGTGTCAGCTGAGAGCTATCAACCAGCTATCAACCAGCTGAGCCACAGGTTCACTCAGAGACAAAAACTTGCCTAAAAAACTACTACTTTTAGAATAAGGAGATAGCAGACACAAATAACACAGCCTAAGCACTTACCCACTGGAGCCAAAGTTAAATCACAGAGAGAGGAATCCACAGAAGAGCAGTTCTATGTCAGACAACTAAAATGTGCAAACTGACAAGACCTTTCTGCAGCAACACTTATATGGAGCCTATAAGCCACGCCTATCTAATCAGCCCCCGTCGTTCCCAGGTGGGTGATTGGCCTGGTGTCAGCTGAGAGCTATCAACCAGCTATCAACCAGCTGAGCCACAGGTTCACTCAGAGACAAAAACTAGCCTAAAAAACTACTACTTTTAGAATAAGGAGATAGCAGACACAAATAACACAGCCTAAGCACTTACCCACTGGAGCCAAAGTTAAATCACAGAGAGAGGTATCCACAGAAGAGCAGTTCTATGTCAGACAACTAAAATGTGCAAACTGACAAGACCTTTCTGCAGCAACACTTATATGGAGCCTATAAGCCACGCCTATCTAATCAGCCCCCGTCGTTCCCAGGTGGGTGATTGGCCTGGTGTCAGCTGAGAGCTATCAACCAGCTATCAACCAGCTGAGCCACAGGTTCACACAGAGACAAAAACTTGCCTAAAAAACTACTACTTTTAGAATAAGGAGATAGCAGACACAAATAACACAGCCTAAGCACTTACCCACTGGAGCCAAAGTTAAATCACAGAGAGAGGTATCCACAGAAGAGCAGTTCTATGTCAGACAACTAAAATGTGCAAACTGACAAGACCTTTCTGCAGCAACACTTATATGGAGCCTATAAGCCACGCCTATCTAATCAGCCCCCGTCGTTCCCAGATGGGTGATTGGCCTGGTGTCAGCTGAGAGCTATCAACCAGCTGAGCCACAGGTTCACTCAGAGACAAAAACTAGCCTAAAAAACTACTACTTTTAGAATAAGGAGATAGCAGACACAAATAACACAGCCTAAGCACTTACCCACTGGAGCCAAAGTTAAATCACAGAGAGAGGTATCCACAGAAGAGCAGTTCTATGTCAGACAACTAAAATGTGCAAACTGACAAGACCTTTCTGCAGCAACACTTATATGGAGCCTATAAGCCACGCCTATCTAATCAGCCCCCGTCGTTCCCAGGTGGGTGATTGGCCTGGTGTCAGCTGAGAGCTATCAACCAGCTATCAACCAGCTGAGCCACAGGTTCACACAGAGACAAAAACTTGCCTAAAAAACTACTACTTTTAGAATAAGGAGATAGCAGACACAAATAACACAGCCTAAGCACTTACCCACTGGAGCCAAAGTTAAATCACAGAGAGAGGTATCCACAGAAGAGCAGTTCTATGTCAGACAACTAAAATGTGCAAACTGACAAGACCTTTCTGCAGCAACACTTATATGGAGCCTATAAGCCACGCCTATCTAATCAGCCCCCGTTGTTCCCAGGTGGGTGATTGGCCTGGTGTCAGCTGAGAGCTATCAACCAGCTATCAACCAGCTGAGCCACAGGTTCACTCAGAGACAAAAACTAGCCTAAAAAACTACTACTTTTAGAATAAGGAGATAGCAGACACAAATAACACAGCCTAAGCACTTACCCACTGGAGCCAAAGTTAAATCACAGAGAGAGGTATCCACAGAAGAGCAGTTATATGTCAGACAACTAAAATGTGCAAACTGACAAGACCTTTCTGCAGCAACACTTATATGGAGCCTATAAGCCACGCCTATCTAATCAGCCCCCGTCGTTCCCAGGTGGGTGATTGGCCTGGTGTCAGCTGAGAGCTATCAACCAGCTATCAACCAGCTGAGCCACAGGTTCACTCAGAGACAAAAACTCGCCTAAAAAACTACTACTTTTAGAATAAGGAGATAGCAGACACAAATAACACAGCCTAAGCACTTACCCACTGGAGCCAAAGTTAAATCACAGAGAGAGGTATCCACAGAAGAGCAGTTCTATGTCAGACAACTAAAATGTGCAAACTGACAAGACCTTTCTGCAGCAACACTTATATGGAGCCTATAAGCCACGCCTATCTAATCAGCCCCCGTCGTTCCCAGGTGGGTGATTGGCCTGGTGTCAGCTGAGAGCTATCAACCAGCTATCAACCAGCTGAGCCACAGGTTCACTCAGAGACAAAAACTTGCCTAAAAAACTACTACTTTTAGAATAAGGAGATAGCAGACACAAATAACACAGCCTAAGCACTTACCCACTGGAGCCAAAGTTAAATCACAGAGAGAGGTATCCACAGAAGAGCAGATCTATGTCAGACAACTAAAATGTGCAAACTGACAAGACCTTTCTGCAGCAACACCTATATGGAGCCTATAAGCCACGCCTATCTAATCAGCCCCCGTCGTTCCCAGGTGGGTGATTGGCCTGGTGTCAGCTGAGAGCTATCAACCAGCTATCAACCAGCTGAGCCACAGGTTCACTCAGAGACAAAAACTAGCCTAAAAAACTACTACTTTTAGAATAAGGAGATAGCAGACACAAATAACACAGCCTAAGCACTTACCCACTGGAGCCAAAGTTAAATCACAGAGAGAGGTATCCACAGAAGAGCAGTTCTATGTCAGACAACTAAAATGTGCAAACTGACAAGACCTTTCTGCACCAACACTTATATGGAGCCTATAAGCCACGCCTATCTAATCAGCCCCCGTCGTTCCCAGGTGGGTGATTGGCCTGGTGTCAGCTGAGAGCTATCAACCAGCTATCAACCAGCTGTTCACTCAGAGACAAAAACTAGCCTAAAAAACTACTACTTTTAGAATAAGGAGATAGCAGACACAAATAACACAGCCTAAGCACTTACCCACTGGAGCCAAAGTTAAATCACAGAGAGAGGTATCCACAGAAGAGCAGTTCTATGTCAGACAACTAAAATGTGCAAACTGACAAGACCTTTCTGCAGCAACACTTATATGGAGCCTATAAGCCACGCCTATCTAATCAGCCCCCGTCATTCCCAGGTGGGTGATTGGCCTGGTGTCAGCTGAGAGCTATCAACCAGCTATCAACCAGCTGAGCCACAGGTTCACTCAGAGACAAAAACTCGCCTAAAAAACTACTACTTTTAGAATAAGGAGATAGCAGACACAAATAACACAGCCTAAGCACTTACCCACTGGAGCCAAAGTTAAATCACAGAGAGAGGTATCCACAGAAGAGCAGTTCTATGTCAGACAACTAAAATGTGCAAACTGACAAGACCTTTCTGCAGCAACACTTATATGGAGCCTATAAGCCACGCCTATCTAATCAGCCCCCGTCGTTCCCAGGTGGGTGATTGGCCTGGTGTCAGCTGAGAGCTATCAACCAGCTATCAACCAGCTGCGCCACAGGTTCACTCAGAGACAAAAACTAGCCTAAGAAACTACTACTTTTAGAATAAGGAGATAGCAGACACAAATAACACAGCCTAAGCACTTACCCACTGGAGCCAAAGTTAAATCACAGAGAGAGGTATCCACAGAAGAGCAGTTCTATGTCAGACAACTAAAATGTGCAAACTGACAAGACCTTTCTGCAGCAACACTTATATGGAGCCTATAAGCCACGCCTATCTAATCAGCCCCCGTCGTTCCCAGGTGGGTGATTGGCCTGGTGTCAGCTGAGAGCTATCAACCAGCTATCAACCAGCTGAGCCACAAGTTCACTCAGAGACAAAAACTAGCCTAAAAAACTACTACTTTTAGAATAAGGAGATAGCAGACACAAATAACACAGCCTAAGCACTTACCCACTGGAGCCAAAGTTAAATCACAGAGAGAGGTATCCACAGAAGAGCAGTTCTATGTCAGACAACTAAAATGTGCAAACTGACAAGACCTTTCTGCAGCAACACTTATATGGAGCCTATAAGCCACGCCTATCTAATCAGCCCCCGTCGTTCCCAGGTGGGTGATTGGCCTGGTGTCAGCTGAGAGCTATCAACCAGCTATCAACCAGCTGAGCCACAGGTTCACTCAGAGACAAAAACTCACCTAAAAAACTACTACTTTTAGAATAAGGAGATAGCAGACACAAATAACACAGCCTAAGCACTTACCCACTGGAGCCAAAGTTAAATCACAGAGAGAGGTATCCACAGAAGAGCAGTTCTATGTCAGACAACTAAAATGTGCAAACTGACAAGACCTTTCTGCAGCAACACTTATATGGAGCCTATAAGCCACGCCTATCTAATCAGCCCCCGTCGTTCCCAGGTGGGTGATTGGCCTGGTGTCAGCTGAGAGCTATCAACCAGCTGAGCCACAGGTTCACTCAGAGACAAAAACTAGCCTAAAAAACTACTACTTTTAGAATAAGGAGATAGCAGACACAAATAACACAGCCTAAGCACTTACCCACTGGAGCCAAAGTTAAATCACAGAGAGAGGTATCCACAGAAGAGCAGTTCTATGTCAGACAACTAAAATGTGCAAACTGACAAGACCTTTCTGCAGCAACACCTATATGGAGCCTATAAGCCACGCCTATCTAATCAGCCCCCGTCGTTCCCAGGTGGGTGATTGGCCTGGTGTCAGCTGAGAGCTATCAACCAGCTATCAACCAGCTGAGCCACAGGTTCACTCAGAGACAAAAACTAGCCTAAAAAACTACTACTTTTAGAATAAGGAGATAGCAGACACAAATAACACAGCCTAAGCACTTACCCACTGGAGCCAAAGTTAAATCACAGAGAGAGGTATCCACAGAAGAGCAGTTCTATGTCAGACAACTAAAATGTGCAAACTGACAAGACCTTTCTGCACCAACACTTATATGGAGCCTATAAGCCACGCCTATCTAATCAGCCCCCGTCGTTCCCAGGTGGGTGATTGGCCTGGTGTCAGCTGAGAGCTATCAACCAGCTATCAACCAGCTGAGCCACAGGTTCACTCAGAGACAAAAACTAGCCTAAAAAACTACTACTTTTAGAATAAGGAGATAGCAGACACAAATAACACAGCCTAAGCACTTACCCACTGGAGCCAAAGTTAAATCACAGAGAGAGGTATCCACAGAAGAGCAGTTCTATGTCAGACAACTAAAATGTGCAAACTGACAAGACCTTTCTGCAGCAACACTTATATGGAGCCTATAAGGCACGCCTATCTAATCAGCCCCCGTCGTTCCCAGGTGGGTGATTGGCCTGGTGTCAGCTGAGAGCTATCAACCAGCTATCAACCAGCTGAGCCACAGGTTCACTCAGAGACAAAAACTCGCCTAAAAAACTACTACTTTTAGAATAAGGAGATAGCAGACACAAATAACACAGCCTAAGCACTTACCCACTGGAGCCAAAGTTAAATCACAGAGAGAGGTATCCACAGAAGAGCAGTTCTATGTCAGACAACTAAAATGTGCAAACTGACAAGACCTTTCTGCAGCAACACTTATATGGAGCCTAGAAGCCACGCCTATCTAATCAGCCCCCGTCGTTCCCAGGTGGGTGATTGGCCTGGTGTCAGCTGAGAGCTATCAACCAGCTATCAACCAGCTGTTCACTCAGAGACAAAAACTAGCCTAAAAAACTACTACTTTTAGAATAAGGAGATAGCAGACACAAATAACACAGCCTAAGCACTTACCCACTGGAGCCAAAGTTAAATCACAGAGAGAGGTATCCACAGAAGAGCAGTTCTATGTCAGACAACTAAAATGTGCAAACTGACAAGACCTTTCTGCAGCAACACTTATATGCAGCCTATAAGCCACGCCTATCTAATCAGCCCCCGTCGTTCCCAGGTGGGTGATTGGCCTGGTGTCAGCTGAGAGCTATCAACCAGCTATCAACCAGCTGAGCCACAGGTTCACTCAGAGACAAAAACTAGCCTAAAAAACTACTACTTTTAGAATAAGGAGATAGCAGACACAAATAACACAGCCTAAGCACTTACCCACTGGAGCCAAAGTTAAATCACAGAGAGAGGTATCCACAGAAGAGCAGTTCTATGTCAGACAACTAAAATGTGCAAACTGACAAGACCTTTCTGCAGCAACACTTATATGGAGCCTATAAGCCACGCCTATCTAATCAGCCCCCGTCGTTCCCAGGTGGGTGATTGGCCTGGTGTCAGCTGAGAGCTATTAACCAGCTGAGCCACAGGTTCACTCAGAGACAAAAACTAGCCTAAAAAACTACTACTTTTAGAATAAGGAGATAGCAGACACAAATACCACAGCCTAAGCACTTACCCACTGGAGCCAAAGTTAAATCACAGAGAGAGGTATCCACAGAAGAGCAGTTCTATGTCAGACAACTAAAATGTGCAAACTGACAAGACCTTTCTGCAGCAACACCTATATGGAGCCTATAAGCCACGCCTATCTAATCAGCCCCTGTCGTTCCCAGGTGGGTGATTGGCCTGGTGTCAGCTGAGAGCTATCAACCAGCTATCAACCAGCTGAGCCACAGGTTCACTCAGAGACAAAAACTAGCCTAAAAAACTACTACTTTTAGAATAAGGAGATAGCAGACACAAATAACACAGCCTAAGCACTTACCCACTGGAGCCAAAGTTAAATCACAGAGAGAGGTATCCACAGAAGAGCAGTTCTATGTCAGACAACTAAAATGTGCAAACTGACAAGACCTTTCTGCAGCAACACTTATATGGAGCCTATAAGCCACGCCTATCTAATCAGCCCCCGTCGTTCCCAGGTGGGTGATTGGCCTGGTGTCAGCTGAGAGCTATCAACCAGCTATCAACCAGCTGAGCCACAGGTTCACTCAGAGACAAAAACTAGCCTAAAAAACTACTACTTTTAGAATAAGGAGATAGCAGACACAAATAAGACAGCCTAAGCACTTACCCACTGGAGCCAAAGTTAAATCACAGAGAGAGGTATCCACAGAAGAGCAGTTCTATGTCAGACAACTAAAATGTGCAAACTGACAAGACCTTTCTGCAGCAACACTTATATGGAGCCTATAAGCCACGCCTATCTAATCAGCCCCCGTCGTTCCCAGGTGGGTGATTGGCCTGGTGTCAGCTGAGAGCTATCAACCAGCTATCAACCAGCTGAGCCACAGGTTCACACAGAGACAAAAACTTGCCTAAAAAACTACTACTTTTAGAATAAGGAGATAGCAGACACAAATAACACAGCCTAAGCACTTACCCACTGGAGCCAAAGTTAAATCACAGAGAGAGGTATCCACAGAAGAGCAGTTCTATGTCAGACAACTAAAATGTGCAAACTGACAAGACCTTTCTGCAGCAACACTTATATGGAGCCTATAAGCCACGCCTATCTAATCAGCCCCCGTTGTTCCCAGGTGGGTGATTGGCCTGGTGTCAGCTGAGAGCTATCAACCAGCTATCAACCAGCTGAGCCACAGGTTCACTCAGAGACAAAAACTAGCCTAAAAAACTACTACTTTTAGAATAAGGAGATAGCAGACACAAATAACACAGCCTAAGCACTTACCCACTGGAGCCAAAGTTAAATCACAGAGAGAGGTATCCACAGAAGAGCAGTTCTATGTCAGACAACTAAAATGTGCAAACTGACAAGACCTTTCTGCAGCAACACTTATATGGAGCCTATAAGCCACGCCTATCTAATCAGCCCCCGTCGTTCCCAGGTGGGTGATTGGCCTGGTGTCAGCTGAGAGCTATCAACCAGCTGAGCCACAGGTTCACTCAGAGACAAAAACTAGCCTAAAAAACTACTACTTTTAGAATAAGGAGATAGCAGACACAAATACCACAGCCTAAGCACTTACCCACTGGAGCCAAAGTTAAATCACAGAGAGAGGTATCCACAGAAGAGCAGTTCTATGTCAGACAACTAAAATGTGCAAACTGACAAGACCTTTCTGCAGCAACACCTATATGGAGCCTATAAGCCACGCCTATCTAATCAGCCCCTGTCGTTCCCAGGTGGGTGATTGGCCTGGTGTCAGCTGAGAGCTATCAACCAGCTATCAACCAGCTGAGCCACAGGTTCACTCAGAGACAAAAACTAGCCTAAAAAACTACTACTTTTAGAATAAGGAGATAGCAGACACAAATAACACAGCCTAAGCACTTACCCACTGGAGCCAAAGTTAAATCACAGAGAGAGGTATCCACAGAAGAGCAGTTCTATGTCAGACAACTAAAATGTGCAAACTGACAAGACCTTTCTGCAGCAACACTTATATGGAGCCTATAAGCCACGCCTATCTAATCAGCCCCCGTCGTTCCCAGGTGGGTGATTGGCCTGGTGTCAGCTGAGAGCTATCAACCAGCTATCAACCAGCTGAGCCACAGGTTCACTCAGAGACAAAAACTAGCCTAAAAAACTACTACTTTTAGAATAAGGAGATAGCAGACACAAATAACACAGCCTAAGCACTTACCCACTGGAGCCAAAGTTAAATCACAGAGAGAGGTATCCACAGAAGAGCAGTTCTATGTCAGACAACTAAAATGTGCAAACTGACAAGACCTTTCTGCAGCAACACTTATATGGAGCCTATAAGGCACGCCTATCTAATCAGCCCCCGTCGTTCCCAGGTGGGTGATTGGCCTGGTGTCAGCTGAGAGCTATCAACCAGCTATCAACCAGCTGAGCCACAGGTTCACTCAGAGACAAAAACTTGCCTAAAAAACTACTACTTTTAGAATAAGGAGATAGCAGACACAAATAACACAGCCTAAGCACTTACCCACTGGAGCCAAAGTTAAATCACAGAGAGAGGTATCCACAGAAGAGCAGTTCTATGTCAGACAACTAAAATGTGCAAACTGACAAGACCTTTCTGCAGCAACACTTATATGGAGCCTATAAACCACGCCTATCTAATCAGCCCCCGTCGTTCCCAGGTGGGTGATTGGCCTGGTGTCAGCTGAGAGCTATCAACCAGCTATCAACCAGCTGTTCACTCAGAGACAAAAACTAGCCTAAAAAACTACTACTTTTAGAATAAGGAGATAGCAGACACAAATAACACAGCCTAAGCACTTACCCACTGGAGCCAAAGTTAAATCACAGAGAGAGGTATCCACAGAAGAGCAGTTCTATGTCAGACAACTAAAATGTGCAAACTGACAAGACCTTTCTGCAGCAACACTTATATGGAGCCTATAAGCCACGCCTATCTAATCAGCCCCCGTCGTTCCCAGGTGGGTGATTGGCCTGGTGTCAGCTGAGAGCTATCAACCAGCTATCAACCAGCTGAGCCACAGGTTCACTCAGAGACAAAAACTCGCCTAAAAAACTACTACTTTTAGAATAAGGAGATAGCAGACACAAATAACACAGCCTAAGCACTTACCCACTGGAGCCAAAGTTAAATCACAGAGAGAGGTATCCACAGAAGAGCAGTTCTATGTCAGACAACTAAAATGTGCAAACTGACAAGACCTTTCTGCAGCAACACTTATATGGAGCCTATAAACCACGCCTATCTAATCAGCCCCCGTCGTTCCCAGGTGGGTGATTGGCCTGGTGTCAGCTGAGAGCTATCAACCAGCTATCAACCAGCTGTTCACTCAGAGACAAAAACTAGCCTAAAAAACTACTACTTTTAGAATAAGGAGATAGCAGACACAAATAACACAGCCTAAGCACTTACCCACTGGAGCCAAAGTTAAATCACAGAGAGAGGTATCCACAGAAGAGCAGTTCTATGTCAGACAACTAAAATGTGCAAACTGACAAGACCTTTCTGCAGCAACACTTATATGGAGCCTATAAGCCACGCCTATCTAATCAGCCCCCGTCGTTCCCAGGTGGGTGATTGGCCTGGTGTCAGCTGAGAGCTATCAACCAGCTATCAACCAGCTGAGCCACATGTTCACTCAGAGACAAAAACTCGCCTAAAAAACTACTACTTTTAGAATAAGGAGATAGCAGACACAAATAACACAGCCTAAGCACTTACCCACTGGAGCCAAAGTTAAATCACAGAGAGAGGTATCCACAGAAGAGCAGTTCTATGTCAGACAACTAAAATGTGCAAACTGACAAGACCTTTCTGCAGCAACACTTATATGGAGCCTATAAGCCACGCCTATCTAATCAGCCCCCGTCGTTCCCAGGTGGGTGATTGGCCTGGTGTCAGCTGAGAGCTATCAACCAGCTATCAACCAGCTGAGCCACAGGTTCACTCAGAGACAAAAACTAGCCTAAAAAACTACTACTTTTAGAATAAGGAGATAGCAGACACAAATAACACAGCCTAAGCACTTACCCACTGGAGCCAAAGTTAAATCACAGAGAGGTATCCACAGAAGAGCAGTTCTATGTCAGACAACTAAAATGTGCAAACTGACAAGACCTTTCTGCAGCAACACTTATATGGAGCCTATAAGCCACGCCTATCTAATCAGCCCCCGTCGTTCCCAGGTGGGTGATTGGCCTGGTGTCAGCTGAGAGCTATCAACCAGCTGAGCCACAGGTTCACTCAGAGACAAAAACTAGCCTAAAAAACTACTACTTTTAGAATAAGGAGATAGCAGACACAAATAACACAGCCTAAGCACTTACCCACTGGAGCCAAAGTTAAATCACAGAGAGAGGTATCCACAGAAGAGCAGTTCTATGTCAGACAACTAAAATGTGCAAACTGACAAGACCTTTCTGCAGCAACACTTATATGGAGCCTATAAGCCACGCCTATCTAATCAGCCCCCGTCGTTCCCAGGTGGGTGATTGGCCTGGTGTCAGCTGAGAGCTATCAACCAGCTATCAACCAGCTGAGCCACAGGTTCACACAGAGACAAAAACTTGCCTAAAAAACTACTACTTTTAGAATAAGGAGATAGCAGACACAAATAACACAGCCTAAGCACTTACCCACTGGAGCCAAAGTTAAATCACAGAGAGAGGTATCCACAGAAGAGCAGTTATATGTCAGACAACTAAAATGTGCAAACTGACAAGACCTTTCTGCAGCAACACTTATATGGAGCCTATAAGCCACGCCTATCTAATCAGCCCCCGTCGTTCCCAGGTGGGTGATTGGCCTGGTGTCAGCTGAGAGCTATCAACCAGCTGAGCCACAGGTTCACTCAGAGACAAAAACTCGCCTAAAAAACTACTACTTTTAGAATAAGGAGATAGCAGACACAAATAACACAGCCTAAGCACTTACCCACTGGAGCCAAAGTTAAATCACAGAGAGAGGTATCCACAGAAGAGCAGTTCTATGTCAGACAACTAAAATGTGCAAACTGACAAGACCTTTCTGCAGCAACACTTATATGGAGCCTATAAGCCACGCCTATCTAATCAGCCCCCGTCGTTCCCAGGTGGGTGATTGGCCTGGTGTCAGCTGAGAGCTATCAACCAGCTATCAACCAGCTGAGCCACAGGTTCACTCAGAGACAAAAACTTGCCTAAAAAACTACTACTTTTAGAATAAGGAGATAGCAGACACAAATAACACAGCCTAAGCACTTACCCACTGGAGCCAAAGTTAAATCACAGAGAGAGGTATCCACAGAAGAGCAGATCTATGTCAGACAACTAAAATGTGCAAACTGACAAGACCTTTCTGCAGCAACACTTATATGGAGCCTATAAGCCACGCCTATCTAATCAGCCCCCGTCGTTCCCAGGTGGGTGATTGGCCTGGTGTCAGCTGAGAGCTATCAACCAGCTATCAACCAGCTGAGCCACAGGTTCACACAGAGACAAAAACTTGCCTAAAAAACTACTACTTTTAGAATAAGGAGATAGCAGACACAAATAACACAGCCTAAGCACTTACCCACTGGAGCCAAAGTTAAATCACAGAGAGAGGTATCCACAGAAGAGCAGTTATATGTCAGACAACTAAAATGTGCAAACTGACAAGACCTTTCTGCAGCAACACTTATATGGAGCCTATAAGCCACGCCTATCTAATCAGCCCCCGTCGTTCCCAGGTGGGTGATTGGCCTGGTGTCAGCTGAGAGCTATCAACCAGCTGAGCCACAGGTTCACTCAGAGACAAAAACTCGCCTAAAAAACTACTACTTTTAGAATAAGGAGATAGCAGACACAAATAACACAGCCTAAGCACTTACCCACTGGAGCCAAAGTTAAATCACAGAGAGAGGTATCCACAGAAGAGCAGTTCTATGTCAGACAACTAAAATGTGCAAACTGACAAGACCTTTCTGCAGCAACACTTATATGGAGCCTATAAGCCACGCCTATCTAATCAGCCCCCGTCGTTCCCAGGTGGGTGATTGGCCTGGTGTCAGCTGAGAGCTATCAACCAGCTATCAACCAGCTGAGCCACAGGTTCACTCAGAGACAAAAACTTGCCTAAAAAACTACTACTTTTAGAATAAGGAGATAGCAGACACAAATAACACAGCCTAAGCACTTACCCACTGGAGCCAAAGTTAAATCACAGAGAGAGGTATCCACAGAAGAGCAGATCTATGTCAGACAACTAAAATGTGCAAACTGACAAGACCTTTCTGCAGCAACACCTATATGGAGCCTATAAGCCACGCCTATCTAATCAGCCCCCGTCGTTCCCAGGTGGGTGATTGGCCTGGTGTCAGCTGAGAGCTATCAACCAGCTATCAACCAGCTGAGCCACAGGTTCACTCAGAGACAAAAACTAGCCTAAAAAACTACTACTTTTAGAATAAGGAGATAGCAGACACAAATAACACAGCCTAAGCACTTACCCACTGGAGCCAAAGTTAAATCACAGAGAGAGGTATCCACAGAAGAGCAGTTCTATGTCAGACAACTAAAATGTGCAAACTGACAAGACCTTTCTGCACCAACACTTATATGGAGCCTATAAGCCACGCCTATCTAATCAGCCCCCGTCGTTCCCAGGTGGGTGATTGGCCTGGTGTCAGCTGAGAGCTATCAACCAGCTATCAACCAGCTGAGCCACAGGTTCACTCAGAGACAAAAACTAGCCTAAAAAACTACTACTTTTAGAATAAGGAGATAGCAGACACAAATAACACAGCCTAAGCACTTACCCACTGGAGCCAAAGTTAAATCACAGAGAGAGGTATCCACAGAAGAGCAGTTCTATGTCAGACAACTAAAATGGGCAAACTGACAAGACCTTTCTGCAGCAACACTTATATGGAGCCTATAAGCCACGCCTATCTAATCAGCCCCCGTCGTTCCCAGGTGGGTGATTGGCCTGGTGTCAGCTGAGAGCTATCAACCAGCTATCAACCAGCTGAGCCACAGGTTCACTCAGAGACAAAAACTAGCCTAAAAAACTACTACTTTTAGAATAAGGAGATAGCAGACACAAATAACACAGCCTAAGCACTTACCCACTGGAGCCAAAGTTAAATCACAGAGAGAGGTATCCACAGAAGAGCAGTTCTATGTCAGACAACTAAAATGTGCAAACTGACAAGACCTTTCTGCAGCAACACTTATATGGAGCCTATAAGGCACGCCTATCTAATCAGCCCCCGTCGTTCCCAGGTGGGTGATTGGCCTGGTGTCAGCTGAGAGCTATCAACCAGCTATCAACCAGCTGAGCCACAGGTTCACTCAGAGACAAAAACTCGCCTAAAAAACTACTACTTTTAGAATAAGGAGATAGCAGACACAAATAACACAGCCTAAGCACTTACCCACTGGAGCCAAAGTTAAATCACAGAGAGAGGTATCCACAGAAGAGCAGTTCTATGTCAGACAACTAAAATGTGCAAACTGACAAGACCTTTCTGCAGCAACACTTATATGGAGCCTATAAGCCACGCCTATCTAATCAGCCCCCGTCGTTCCCAGGTGGGTGATTGGCCTGGTGTCAGCTGAGAGCTATCAACCAGCTATCAACCAGCTGAGCCACAGGTTCACTCAGAGACAAAAACTCGCCTAAAAAACTACTACTTTTAGAATAAGGAGATAGCAGACACAAATAACACAGCCTAAGCACTTACCCACTGGAGCCAAAGTTAAATCACAGAGAGAGGTATCCACAGAAGAGCAGTTCTATGTCAGACAACTAAAATGTGCAAACTGACAAGACCTTTCTGCAGCAACACTTATATGGAGCCTATAAGCCACGCCTATCTAATCAGCCCCCGTCGTTCCCAGGTGGGTGATTGGCCTGGTGTCAGCTGAGAGCTATCAACCAGCTATCAACCAGCTGAGCCACAGGTTCACTCAGAGACAAAAACTAGCCTAAAAAACTACTACTTTTAGAATAAGGAGATAGCAGACACAAATAACACAGCCTAAGCACTTACCCACTGGAGCCAAAGTTAAATCACAGAGAGGTATCCACAGAAGAGCAGTTCTATGTCAGACAACTAAAATGTGCAAACTGACAAGACCTTTCTGCAGCAACACTTATATGGAGCCTATAAGCCACGCCTATCTAATCAGCCCCCGTCGTTCCCAGGTGGGTGATTGGCCTGGTGTCAGCTGAGAGCTATCAACCAGCTGAGCCACAGGTTCACTCAGAGACAAAAACTAGCCTAAAAAACTACTACTTTTAGAATAAGGAGATAGCAGACACAAATAACACAGCCTAAGCACTTACCCACTGGAGCCAAAGTTAAATCACAGAGAGAGGTATCCACAGAAGAGCAGTTCTATGTCAGACAACTAAAATGTGCAAACTGACAAGACCTTTCTGCAGCAACACTTATATGGAGCCTATAAGCCACGCCTATCTAATCAGCCCCCGTCGTTCCCAGGTGGGTGATTGGCCTGGTGTCAGCTGAGAGCTATCAACCAGGTATCAACCAGCTGAGCCACAGGTTCACACAGAGACAAAAACTTGCCTAAAAAACTACTACTTTTAGAATAAGGAGATAGCAGACACAAATAACACAGCCTAAGCACTTACCCACTGGAGCCAAAGTTAAATCACAGAGAGAGGTATCCACAGAAGAGCAGTTATATGTCAGACAACTAAAATGTGCAAACTGACAAGACCTTTCTGCAGCAACACTTATATGGAGCCTATAAGCCACGCCTATCTAATCAGCCCCCGTCGTTCCCAGGTGGGTTATTGGCCTGGTGTCAGCTGAGAGCTATCAACCAGCTGAGCCACAGGTTCACTCAGAGACAAAAACTCGCCTAAAAAACTACTACTTTTAGAATAAGGAGATAGCAGACACAAATAACACAGCCTAAGCACTTACCCACTGGAGCCAAAGTTAAATCACAGAGAGAGGTATCCACAGAAGAGCAGTTCTATGTCAGACAACTAAAATGTGCAAACTGACAAGACCTTTCTGCAGCAACACTTATATGGAGCCTATAAGCCACGCCTATCTAATCAGCCCCCGTCGTTCCCAGGTGGGTGATTGGCCTGGTGTCAGCTGAGAGCTATCAACCAGCTATCAACCAGCTGAGCCACAGGTTCACTCAGAGACAAAAACTTGCCTAAAAAACTACTACTTTTAGAATAAGGAGATAGCAGACACAAATAACACAGCCTAAGCACTTACCCACTGGAGCCAAAGTTAAATCACAGAGAGAGGTATCCACAGAAGAGCAGATCTATGTCAGACAACTAAAATGTGCAAACTGACAAGACCTTTCTGCAGCAACACTTATATGGAGCCTATAAGCCACGCCTATCTAATCAGCCCCCGTCGTTCCCAGGTGGGTGATTGGCCTGGTGTCAGCTGAGAGCTATCAACCAGCTATCAACCAGCTGAGCCACAGGTTCACACAGAGACAAAAACTTGCCTAAAAAACTACTACTTTTAGAATAAGGAGATAGCAGACACAAATAACACAGCCTAAGCACTTACCCACTGGAGCCAAAGTTAAATCACAGAGAGAGGTATCCACAGAAGAGCAGTTATATGTCAGACAACTAAAATGTGCAAACTGACAAGACCTTTCTGCAGCAACACTTATATGGAGCCTATAAGCCACGCCTATCTAATCAGCCCCCGTCGTTCCCAGGTGGGTGATTGGCCTGGTGTCAGCTGAGAGCTATCAACCAGCTGAGCCACAGGTTCACTCAGAGACAAAAACTCGCCTAAAAAACTACTACTTTTAGAATAAGGAGATAGCAGACACAAATAACACAGCCTAAGCACTTACCCACTGGAGCCAAAGTTAAATCACAGAGAGAGGTATCCACAGAAGAGCAGTTCTATGTCAGACAACTAAAATGTGCAAACTGACAAGACCTTTCTGCAGCAACACTTATATGGAGCCTATAAGCCACGCCTATCTAATCAGCCCCCGTCGTTCCCAGGTGGGTGATTGGCCTGGTGTCAGCTGAGAGCTATCAACCAGCTATCAACCAGCTGAGCCACAGGTTCACTCAGAGACAAAAACTTGCCTAAAAAACTACTACTTTTAGAATAAGGAGATAGCAGACACAAATAACACAGCCTAAGCACTTACCCACTGGAGCCAAAGTTAAATCACAGAGAGAGGTATCCACAGAAGAGCAGATCTATGTCAGACAACTAAAATGTGCAAACTGACAAGACCTTTCTGCAGCAACACCTATATGGAGCCTATAAGCCACGCCTATCTAATCAGCCCCCGTCGTTCCCAGGTGGGTGATTGGCCTGGTGTCAGCTGAGAGCTATCAACCAGCTATCAACCAGCTGAGCCACAGGTTCACTCAGAGACAAAAACTAGCCTAAAAAACTACTACTTTTAGAATAAGGAGATAGCAGACACAAATAACACAGCCTAAGCACTTACCCACTGGAGCCAAAGTTAAATCACAGAGAGAGGTATCCACAGAAGAGCAGTTCTATGTCAGACAACTAAAATGTGCAAACTGACAAGACCTTTCTGCACCAACACTTATATGGAGCCTATAAGCCACGCCTATCTAATCAGCCCCCGTCGTTCCCAGGTGGGTGATTGGCCTGGTGTCAGCTGAGAGCTATCAACCAGCTATCAACCAGCTGAGCCACAGGTTCACTCAGAGACAAAAACTAGCCTAAAAAACTACTACTTTTAGAATAAGGAGATAGCAGACACAAATAACACAGCCTAAGCACTTACCCACTGGAGCCAAAGTTAAATCACAGAGAGAGGTATCCACAGAAGAGCAGTTCTATGTCAGACAACTAAAATGGGCAAACTGACAAGACCTTTCTGCAGCAACACTTATATGGAGCCTATAAGGCACGCCTATCTAATCAGCCCCCGTCGTTCCCAGGTGGGTGATTGGCCTGGTGTCAGCTGAGAGCTATCAACCAGCTATCAACCAGCTGAGCCACAGGTTCACTCAGAGACAAAAACTTGCCTAAAAAACTACTACTTTTAGAATAAGGAGATAGCAGACACAAATAACACAGCCTAAGCACTTACCCACTGGAGCCAAAGTTAAATCACAGAGAGAGGTATCCACAGAAGAGCAGTTCTATGTCAGACAACTAAAATGTGCAAACTGACAAGACCTTTCTGCAGCAACACTTATATGGAGCCTATAAGCCACGCCTATCCAATCAGCCCCCGTCGTTCCCAGGTGGGTGATTGGCCTGGTGTCAGCTGAGAGCTATCAACCAGCTATCAACCAGCTGTTCACTCAGAGACAAAAACTAGCCTAAAAAACTACTACTTTTAGAATAAGGAGATAGCAGACACAAATAACACAGCCTAAGCACTTACCCACTGGAGCCAAAGTTAAATCACAGAGAGAGGTATCCACAGAAGAGCAGTTCTATGTCAGACAACTAAAATGTGCAAACTGACAAGACCTTTCTGCAGCAACACTTATATGCAGCCTATAAGCCACGCCTATCTAATCAGCCCCCGTCTTTCCCAGGTGGGTGATTGGCCTGGTGTCAGCTGAGAGCTATCAACCAGCTATCAACCAGCTGAGCCACAGGTTCACTCAGAGACAAAAACTTGCCTAAAAAACTACTACTTTTAGAATAAGGAGATAGCAGACACAAATAACACAGCCTAAGCACTTACCCACTGGAGCCAAAGTTAAATCACAGAGAGAGGAATCCACAGAAGAGCAGTTCTATGTCAGACAACTAAAATGTGCAAACTGACAAGACCTTTCTGCAGCAACACTTATATGGAGCCTATAAGCCACGCCTATCTAATCAGCCCCCGTCGTTCCCAGGTGGGTGATTGGCCTGGTGTCAGCTGAGAGCTATCAACCAGCTATCAACCAGCTGAGCCACAGGTTCACTCAGAGACAAAAACTAGCCTAAAAAACTACTACTTTTAGAATAAGGAGATAGCAGACACAAATAACACAGCCTAAGCACTTACCCACTGGAGCCAAAGTTAAATCACAGAGAGAGGTATCCACAGAAGAGCAGTTCTATGTCAGACAACTAAAATGTGCAAACTGACAAGACCTTTCTGCAGCAACACTTATATGGAGCCTATAAGCCACGCCTATCTAATCAGCCCCCGTCGTTCCCAGGTGGGTGATTGGCCTGGTGTCAGCTGAGAGCTATCAACCAGCTATCAACCAGCTGAGCCACAGGTTCACACAGAGACAAAAACTTGCCTAAAAAACTACTACTTTTAGAATAAGGAGATAGCAGACACAAATAACACAGCCTAAGCACTTACCCACTGGAGCCAAAGTTAAATCACAGAGAGAGGTATCCACAGAAGAGCAGTTCTATGTCAGACAACTAAAATGTGCAAACTGACAAGACCTTTCTGCAGCAACACTTATATGGAGCCTATAAGCCACGCCTATCTAATCAGCCCCCGTTGTTCCCAGGTGGGTGATTGGCCTGGTGTCAGCTGAGAGCTATCAACCAGCTATCAACCAGCTGAGCCACAGGTTCACTCAGAGACAAAAACTAGCCTAAAAAACTACTACTTTTAGAATAAGGAGATAGCAGACACAAATAACACAGCCTAAGCACTTACCCACTGGAGCCAAAGTTAAATCACAGAGAGAGGTATCCACAGAAGAGCAGTTATATGTCAGACAACTAAAATGTGCAAACTGACAAGACCTTTCTGCAGCAACACTTATATGGAGCCTATAAGCCACGCCTATCTAATCAGCCCCCGTCGTTCCCAGGTGGGTGATTGGCCTGGTGTCAGCTGAGAGCTATCAACCAGCTGAGCCACAGGTTCACTCAGAGACAAAAACTAGCCTAAAAAACTACTACTTTTAGAATAAGGAGATAGCAGACACAAATAACACAGCCTAAGCACTTACCCACTGGAGCCAAAGTTAAATCACAGAGAGAGGTATCCACAGAAGAGCAGTTCTATGTCAGACAACTAAAATGTGCAAACTGACAAGACCTTTCTGCAGCAACACCTATATGGAGCCTATAAGCCACGCCTATCTAATCAGCCCCCGTCGTTCCCAGGTGGGTGATTGGCCTGGTGTCAGCTGAGAGCTATCAACCAGCTATCAACCAGCTGAGCCACAGGTTCACTCAGAGACAAAAACTAGCCTAAAAAACTACTACTTTTAGAATAAGGAGATAGCAGACACAAATAACACAGCCTAAGCACTTACCCACTGGAGCCAAAGTTAAATCACAGAGAGAGGTATCCACAGAAGAGCAGTTCTATGTCAGACAACTAAAATGTGCAAACTGACAAGACCTTTCTGCACCAACACTTATATGGAGCCTATAAGCCACGCCTATCTAATCAGCCCCCGTCGTTCCCAGGTGGGTGATTGGCCTGGTGTCAGCTGAGAGCTATCAACCAGCTATCAACCAGCTGAGCCACAGGTTCACTCAGAGACAAAAACTAGCCTAAAAAACTACTACTTTTAGAATAAGGAGATAGCAGACACAAATAACACAGCCTAAGCACTTACCCACTGGAGCCAAAGTTAAATCACAGAGAGAGGTATCCACAGAAGAGCAGTTCTATGTCAGACAACTAAAATGTGCAAACTGACAAGACCTTTCTGCAGCAACACTTATATGGAGCCTATAAGGCACGCCTATCTAATCAGCCCCCGTCGTTCCCAGGTGGGTGATTGGCCTGGTGTCAGCTGAGAGCTATCAACCAGCTATCAACCAGCTGAGCCACAGGTTCACTCAGAGACAAAAACTTGCCTAAAAAACTACTACTTTTAGAATAAGGAGATAGCAGACACAAATAACACAGCCTAAGCACTTACCCACTGGAGCCAAAGTTAAATCACAGAGAGAGGTATCCACAGAAGAGCAGTTCTATGTCAGACAACTAAAATGTGCAAACTGACAAGACCTTTCTGCAGCAACACTTATATGGAGCCTATAAGCCACGCCTATCTAATCAGCCCCCGTCGTTCCCAGGTGGGTGATTGGCCTGGTGTCAGCTGAGAGCTATCAACCAGCTATTCACTCAGAGACAAAAACTTGCCTAAAAAACTACTACTTTTAGAATAAGGAGATAGCAGACACAAATAACACAGCCTAAGCACTTACCCACTGGAGCCAAAGTTAAATCACAGAGAGAGGTATCCACAGAAGAGCAGTTCTATGTCAGACAACTAAAATGTGCAAACTGACAAGACCTTTCTGCAGCAACACTTATATGGAGCCTATAAGCCACGCCTATCCAATCAGCCCCCGTCGTTCCCAGGTGGGTGATTGGCCTGGTGTCAGCTGAGAGCTATCAACCAGCTATCAACCAGCTGTTCACTCAGAGACAAAAACTAGCCTAAAAAACTACTACTTTTAGAATAAGGAGATAGCAGACACAAATAACACAGCCTAAGCACTTACCCACTGGAGCCAAAGTTAAATCACAGAGAGAGGTATCCACAGAAGAGCAGTTCTATGTCAGACAACTAAAATGTGCAAACTGACAAGACCTTTCTGCAGCAACACTTATATGCAGCCTATAAGCCACGCCTATCTAATCAGCCCCCGTCTTTCCCAGGTGGGTGATTGGCCTGGTGTCAGCTGAGAGCTATCAACCAGCTATCAACCAGCTGAGCCACAGGTTCACTCAGAGACAAAAACTTGCCTAAAAAACTACTACTTTTAGAATAAGGAGATAGCAGACACAAATAACACAGCCTAAGCACTTACCCACTGGAGCCAAAGTTAAATCACAGAGAGAGGAATCCACAGAAGAGCAGTTCTATGTCAGACAACTAAAATGTGCAAACTGACAAGACCTTTCTGCAGCAACACTTATATGGAGCCTATAAGCCACGCCTATCTAATCAGCCCCCGTCGTTCCCAGGTGGGTGATTGGCCTGGTGTCAGCTGAGAGCTATCAACCAGCTATCAACCAGCTGAGCCACAGGTTCACTCAGAGACAAAAACTAGCCTAAAAAACTACTACTTTTAGAATAAGGAGATAGCAGACACAAATAACACAGCCTAAGCACTTACCCACTGGAGCCAAAGTTAAATCACAGAGAGAGGTATCCACAGAAGAGCAGTTCTATGTCAGACAACTAAAATGTGCAAACTGACAAGACCTTTCTGCAGCAACACTTATATGGAGCCTATAAGCCACGCCTATCTAATCAGCCCCCGTCGTTCCCAGGTGGGTGATTGGCCTGGTGTCAGCTGAGAGCTATCAACCAGCTATCAACCAGCTGAGCCACAGGTTCACACAGAGACAAAAACTTGCCTAAAAAACTACTACTTTTAGAATAAGGAGATAGCAGACACAAATAACACAGCCTAAGCACTTACCCACTGGAGCCAAAGTTAAATCACAGAGAGAGGTATCCACAGGAGAGCAGTTCTATGTCAGACAACTAAAATGTGCAAACTGACAAGACCTTTCTGCAGCAACACTTATATGGAGCCTATAAGCCACGCCTATCTAATCAGCCCCCGTTGTTCCCAGGTGGGTGATTGGCCTGGTGTCAGCTGAGAGCTATCAACCAGCTATCAACCAGCTGAGCCACAGGTTCACTCAGAGACAAAAACTAGCCTAAAAAACTACTACTTTTAGAATAAGGAGATAGCAGACACAAATAACACAGCCTAAGCACTTACCCACTGGAGCCAAAGTTAAATCACAGAGAGAGGTATCCACAGAAGAGCAGTTATATGTCAGACAACTAAAATGTGCAAACTGACAAGACCTTTCTGCAGCAACACTTATATGGAGCCTATAAGCCACGCCTATCTAATCAGCCCCCGTCGTTCCCAGGTGGGTGATTGGCCTGGTGTCAGCTGAGAGCTATCAACCAGCTGAGCCACAGGTTCACTCAGAGACAAAAACTAGCCTAAAAAACTACTACTTTTAGAATAAGGAGATAGCAGACACAAATACCACAGCCTAAGCACTTACCCACTGGAGCCAAAGTTAAATCACAGAGAGAGGTATCCACAGAAGAGCAGTTCTATGTCAGACAACTAAAATGTGCAAACTGACAAGACCTTTCTGCAGCAACACCTATATGGAGCCTATAAGCCACGCCTATCTAATCAGCCCCTGTCGTTCCCAGGTGGGTGATTGGCCTGGTGTCAGCTGAGAGCTATCAACCAGCTATCAACCAGCTGAGCCACAGGTTCACTGAGAGACAAAAACTAGCCTAAAAAACTACTACTTTTAGAATAAGGAGATAGCAGACACAAATAACACAGCCTAAGCACTTACCCACTGGAGCCAAAGTTAAATCACAGAGAGAGGTATCCACAGAAGAGCAGTTCTATGTCAGACAACTAAAATGTGCAAACTGACAAGACCTTTCTGCACCAACACTTATATGGAGCCTATAAGCCACGCCTATCTAATCAGCCCCCGTCGTTCCCAGGTGGGTGATTGGCCTGGTGTCAGCTGAGAGCTATCAACCAGCTATCAACCAGCTGAGCCACAGGTTCACTCAGAGACAAAAACTAGCCTAAAAAACTACTACTTTTAGAATAAGGAGATAGCAGACACAAATAACACAGCCTAAGCACTTACCCACTGGAGCCAAAGTTAAATCACAGAGAGAGGTATCCACAGAAGAGCAGTTCTATGTCAGACAACTAAAATGTGCAAACTGACAAGACCTTTCTGCAGCAACACTTATATGGAGCCTATAAGGCACGCCTATCTAATCAGCCCCCGTCGTTCCCAGGTGGGTGATTGGCCTGGTGTCAGCTGAGAGCTATCAACCAGCTATCAACCAGCTGAGCCACAGGTTCACTCAGAGACAAAAACTAGCCTAAAAAACTACTACTTTTAGAATAAGGAGATAGCAGACACAAATAACACAGCCTAAGCACTTACCCACTGGAGCCAAAGTTAAATCACAGAGAGAGGTATCCACAGAAGAGCAGTTCTATGTCAGACAACTAAAATGTGCAAACTGACAAGACCTTTCTGCAGCAACACTTATATGGAGCCTATAAGCCACGCCTATCTAATCAGCCCCCGTCGTTCCCAGGTGGGTGATTGGCCTGGTGTCAGCTGAGAGCTATCAACCAGCTATCAACCAGCTGAGCCACAGGTTCACACAGAGACAAAAACTTGCCTAAAAAACTACTACTTTTAGAATAAGGAGATAGCAGACACAAATAACACAGCCTAAGCACTTACCCACTGGAGCCAAAGTTAAATCACAGAGAGAGGTATCCACAGAAGAGCAGTTCTATGTCAGACAACTAAAATGTGCAAACTGACAAGACCTTTCTGCAGCAACACTTATATGGAGCCTATAAGCCACGCCTATCTAATCAGCCCCCGTTGTTCCCAGGTGGGTGATTGGCCTGGTGTCAGCTGAGAGCTATCAACCAGCTATCAACCAGCTGAGCCACAGGTTCACTCAGAGACAAAAACTAGCCTAAAAAACTACTACTTTTAGAATAAGGAGATAGCAGACACAAATAACACAGCCTAAGCACTTACCCACTGGAGCCAAAGTTAAATCACAGAGAGAGGTATCCACAGAAGAGCAGTTCTATGTCAGACAACTAAAATGTGCAAACTGACAAGACCTTTCTGCAGCAACACTTATATGGAGCCTATAAGCCACGCCTATCTAATCAGCCCCCGTCGTTCCCAGGTGGGTGATTGGCCTGGTGTCAGCTGAGAGCTATCAACCAGCTATCAACCAGCTGAGCCACAGGTTCACTCAGAGACAAAAACTAGCCTAAAAAACTACTACTTTTAGAATAAGGAGATAGCAGACACAAATAACACAGCCTAAGCACTTACCCACTGGAGCCAAAGTTAAATCACAGAGAGAGGTATCCACAGAGGAGCAGTTCTATGTCAGACAACTAAAATGTGCAAACTGACAAGACCTTTCTGCAGCAACACTTATATGGAGCCTATAAGGCACGCCTATCTAATCAGCCCCCGTCGTTCCCAGGTGGGTGATTGGCCTGGTGTCAGCTGAGAGCTATCAACCAGCTATCAACCAGCTGAGCCACAGGTTCACTCAGAGACAAAAACTAGCCTAAAAAACTACTACTTTTAGAATAAGGAGATAGCAGACACAAATAACACAGCCTAAGCACTTACCCACTGGAGCCAAAGTTAAATCACAGAGAGAGGTATCCACAGAAGAGCAGTTCTATGTCAGACAACTAAAATGTGCAAACTGACAAGACCTTTCTGCAGCAACACTTATATGGAGCCTATAAGCCACGCCTATCTAATCAGCCCCCGTCGTTCCCAGGTGGGTGATTGGCCTGGTGTCAGCTGAGAGCTATCAACCAGCTATCAACCAGCTGAGCCACAGGTTCACACAGAGACAAAAACTTGCCTAAAAAACTACTACTTTTAGAATAAGGAGATAGCAGACACAAATAACACAGCCTAAGCACTTACCCACTGGAGCCAAAGTTAAATCACAGAGAGAGGTATCCACAGAAGAGCAGTTCTATGTCAGACAACTAAAATGTGCAAACTGACAAGACCTTTCTGCAGCAACACTTATATGGAGCCTATAAGCCACGCCTATCTAATCAGCCCCCGTTGTTCCCAGGTGGGTGATTGGCCTGGTGTCAGCTGAGAGCTATCAACCAGCTATCAACCAGCTGAGCCACAGGTTCACTCAGAGACAAAAACTAGCCTAAAAAACTACTACTTTTAGAATAAGGAGATAGCAGACACAAATAACACAGCCTAAGCACTTACCCACTGGAGCCAAAGTTAAATCACAGAGAGAGGTATCCACAGAAGAGCAGTTCTATGTCAGACAACTAAAATGTGCAAACTGACAAGACCTTTCTGCAGCAACACTTATATGGAGCCTATAAGCCACGCCTATCTAATCAGCCCCCGTCGTTCCCAGGTGGGTGATTGGCCTGGTGTCAGCTGAGAGCTATCAACCAGCTGAGCCACAGGTTCACTCAGAGACAAAAACTAGCCTAAAAAACTACTACTTTTAGAATAAGGAGATAGCAGACACAAATACCACAGCCTAAGCACTTACCCACTGGAGCCAAAGTTAAATCACAGAGAGAGGTATCCACAGAAGAGCAGTTCTATGTCAGACAACTAAAATGTGCAAACTGACAAGACCTTTCTGCAGCAACACCTATATGGAGCCTATAAGCCATGCCTATCTAATCAGCCCCTGTCGTTCCCAGGTGGGTGATTGGCCTGGTGTCAGCTGAGAGCTATCAACCAGCTATCAACCAGCTGAGCCACAGGTTCACTCAGAGACAAAAACTAGCCTAAAAAACTACTACTTTTAGAATAAGGAGATAGCAGACACAAATAACACAGCCTAAGCACTTACCCACTGGAGCCAAAGTTAAATCACAGAGAGAGGTATACACAGAAGAGCAGTTCTATGTCAGACAACTAAAATGTGCAAACTGACAAGACCTTTCTGCAGCAACACTTATATGGAGCCTATAAGCCACGCCTATCTAATCAGCCCCCGTCGTTCCCAGGTGGGTGATTGGCCTGGTGTCAGCTGAGAGCTATCAACCAGCTATCAACCAGCTGAGCCACAGGTTCACTCAGAGACAAAAACTAGCCTAAAAAACTACTACTTTTAGAATAAGGAGATAGCAGACACAAATAACACAGCCTAAGCACTTACCCACTGGAGCCAAAGTTAAATCACAGAGAGAGGTATCCACAGAAGAGCAGTTCTATGTCAGACAACTAAAATGTGCAAACTGACAAGACCTTTCTGCAGCAACACTTATATGGAGCCTATAAGGCACGCCTATCTAATCAGCCCCCGTCGTTCCCAGGTGGGTGATTGGCCTGGTGTCAGCTGAGAGCTATCAACCAGCTATCAACCAGCTGAGCCACAGGTTCACTCAGAGACAAAAACTTGCCTAAAAAACTACTACTTTTAGAATAAGGAGATAGCAGACACAAATAACACAGCCTAAGCACTTACCCACTGGAGCCAAAGTTAAATCACAGAGAGAGGTATCCACAGAAGAGCAGTTCTATGTCAGACAACTAAAATGTGCAAACTGACAAGACCTTTCTGCAGCAACACTTATATGGAGCCTATAAGCCACGCCTATCTAATCAGCCCCCGTCGTTCCCAGGTGGGTGATTGGCCTGGTGTCAGCTGAGAGCTATCAACCAGCTATCAACCAGCTGTTCACTCAGAGACAAAAACTAGCCTAAAAAACTACTACTTTTAGAATAAGGAGATAGCAGACACAAATAACACAGCCTAAGCACTTACCCACTGGAGCCAAAGTTAAATCACAGAGAGAGGTATCCACAGAAGAGCAGTTCTATGTCAGACAACTAAAATGTGCAAACTGACAAGACCTTTCTGCAGCAACACTTATATGGAGCCTATAAGGCACGCCTATCTAATCAGCCCCCGTCGTTCCCAGGTGGGTGATTGGCCTGGTGTCAGCTGAGAGCTATCAACCAGCTATCAACCAGCTGAGCCACAGGTTCACTCAGAGACAAAAACTTGCCTAAAAAACTACTACTTTTAGAATAAGGAGATAGCAGACACAAATAACACAGCCTAAGCACTTACCCACTGGAGCCAAAGTTAAATCACAGAGAGAGGTATCCACAGAAGAGCAGTTCTATGTCAGACAACTAAAATGTGCAAACTGACAAGACCTTTCTGCAGCAACACTTATATGGAGCCTATAAGCCACGCCTATCTAATCAGCCCCCATCGTTCCCAGGTGGGTGATTGGCCTGGTGTCAGCTGAGAGCTATCAACCAGCTATCAACCAGCTGAGCCACAGGTTCACTCAGAGACAAAAACTCGCCTAAAAAACTACTACTTTTAGAATAAGGAGATAGCAGACACAAATAACACAGCCTAAGCACTTACCCACTGGAGCCAAAGTTAAATCACAGAGAGAGGTATCCACAGAAGAGCAGTTCTATGTCAGACAACTAAAATGTGCAAACTGACAAGACCTTTCTGCAGCAACACTTATATGGAGCCTATAAGGCACGCCTATCTAATCAGCCCCCGTCGTTCCCAGGTGGGTGATTGGCCTGGTGTCAGCTGAGAGCTATCAACCAGCTATCAACCAGCTGAGCCACAGGTTCACTCAGAGACAAAAACTTGCCTAAAAAACTACTACTTTTAGAATAAGGAGATAGCAGACACAAATAACACAGCCTAAGCACTTACCCACTGGAGCCAAAGTTAAATCACAGAGAGAGGTATCCACAGAAGAGCAGTTCTATGTCAGACAACTAAAATGTGCAAACTGACAAGACCTTTCTGCAGCAACACTTATATGGAGCCTATAAGCCACGCCTATCTAATCAGCCCCCGTCGTTCCCAGGTGGGTGATTGGCCTGGTGTCAGCTGAGAGCTATCAACCAGCTATCAACCAGCTGAGCCACAGGTTCACTCAGAGACAAAAACTCGCCTAAAAAACTACTACTTTTAGAATAAGGAGATAGCAGACACAAATAACACAGCCTAAGCACTTACCCACTGGAGCCAAAGTTAAATCACAGAGAGAGGTATCCACAGAAGAGCAGTTCTATGTCAGACAACTAAAATGTGCAAACTGACAAGACCTTTCTGCAGCAACACTTATATGGAGCCTATAAGCCACGCCTATCTAATCAGCCCCCGTCGTTCCCAGGTGGGTGATTGGCCTGGTGTCAGCTGAGAGCTATCAACCAGCTATCAACCAGCTGAGCCACAGGTTTACTCAGAGACAAAAACTAGCCTAAAAAACTACTACTTTTAGAATAAGGAGATAGCAGACACAAATAACACAGCCTAAGCACTTACCCACTGGAGCCAAAGTTAAATCACAGAGAGAGGTATCCACAGAAGAGCAGTTCTATGTCAGACAACTAAAATGTGCAAACTGACAAGACCTTTCTGCAGCAACACTTATATGGAGCCTATAAGCCACGCCTATCTAATCAGCCCCCGTTGTTCCCAGGTGGGTGATTGGCCTGGTGTCAGCTGAGAGCTATCAACCAGCTATCAACCAGCTGAGCCACAGGTTCACTCAGAGACAAAAACTAGCCTAAAAAACTACTACTTTTAGAATAAGGAGATAGCAGACACAAATAACACAGCCTAAGCACTTACCCACTGGAGCCAAAGTTAAATCACAGAGAGAGGTATCCACAGAAGAGCAGTTCTATGTCAGACAACTAAAATGTGCAAACTGACAAGACCTTTCTGCAGCAACACTTATATGGAGCCTATAAGCCACGCCTATCTAATCAGCCCCCGTCGTTCCCAGGTGGGTGATTGGCCTGGTGTCAGCTGAGAGCTATCAACCAGCTGAGCCACAGGTTCACTCAGAGACAAAAACTAGCCTAAAAAACTAGTACTTTTAGAATAAGGAGATAGCAGACACAAATAACACAGCCTAAGCACTTACCCACTGGAGCCAAAGTTAAATCACAGAGAGAGGTATCCACAGAAGAGCAGTTCTATGTCAGACAACTAAAATGTGCAAACTGACAAGACCTTTCTGCAGCAACACCTATATGGAGCCTATAAGCCACGCCTATCTAATCAGCCCCCGTCGTTCCCAGGTGGGTGATTGGCCTGGTGTCAGCTGAGAGCTATCAACCAGCTATCAACCAGCTGAGCCACAGGTTCACTCAGAGACAAAAACTAGCCTAAAAAACTACTACTTTTAGAATAAGGAGATAGCAGACACAAATAACACAGCCTAAGCACTTACCCACTGGAGCCAAAGTTAAATCACAGAGAGAGGTATCCACAGAAGAGCAGTTCTATGTCAGACAACTAAAATGTGCAAACTGACAAGACCTTTCTGCACCAACACTTATATGGAGCCTATAAGCCACGCCTATCTAATCAGCCCCCGTCGTTCCCAGGTGGGTGATTGGCCTGGTGTCAGCTGAGAGCTATCAACCAGCTATCAACCAGCTGAGCCACAGGTTCACTCAGAGACAAAAACTAGCCTAAAAAACTACTACTTTTAGAATAAGGAGATAGCAGACACAAATAACACAGCCTAAGCACTTACCCACTGGAGCCAAAGTTAAATCACAGAGAGAGGTATCCACAGAAGAGCAGTTCTATGTCAGACAACTAAAATGTGCAAACTGACAAGACCTTTCTGCAGCAACACTTATATGGAGCCTATAAGGCACGCCTATCTAATCAGCCCCCGTCGTTCCCAGGTGGGTGATTGGCCTGGTGTCAGCTGAGAGCTATCAACCAGCTATCAACCAGCTGAGCCACAGGTTCACTCAGAGACAAAAACTCGCCTAAAAAACTACTACTTTTAGAATAAGGAGATAGCAGACACAAATAACACAGCCTAAGCACTTACCCACTGGAGCCAAAGTTAAATCACAGAGAGAGGTATCCACAGAAGAGCAGTTCTATGTCAGACAACTAAAATGTGCAAACTGACAAGACCTTTCTGCAGCAACACTTATATGGAGCCTATAAGCCACGCCTATCTAATCAGCCCCCGTCGTTCCCAGGTGGGTGATTGGCCTGGTGTCAGCTGAGAGCTATCATCCAGCTATCAACCAGCTGAGCCACAGGTTCACTCAGAGACAAAAACTAGCCTAAAAAACTACTACTTTTAGAATAAGGAGATAGCAGACACAAATAACACAGCCTAAGCACTTACCCACTGGAGCCAAAGTTAAATCACAGAGAGAGGTATCCACAGAAGAGCAGTTCTATGTCAGACAACTAAAATGTGCAAACTGACAAGACCTTTCTGCAGCAACACTTATATGCAGCCTATAAGCCACGCCTATCTAATCAGCCCCCGTCTTTCCCAGGTGGGTGATTGGCCTGGTGTCAGCTGAGAGCTATCAACCAGCTATCAACCAGCTGAGCCACAGGTTCACTCAGAGACAAAAACTTGCCTAAAAAACTACTACTTTTAGAATAAGGAGATAGCAGACACAAATAACACAGCCTAAGCACTTACCCACTGGAGCCAAAGTTAAATCACAGAGAGAGGAATCCACAGAAGAGCAGTTCTATGTCAGACAACTAAAATGTGCAAACTGACAAGACCTTTCTGCAGCAACACTTATATGGAGCCTATAAGCCACGCCTATCTAATCAGCCCCCGTCGTTCCCAGGTGGGTGATTGGCCTGGTGTCAGCTGAGAGCTATCAACCAGCTATCAACCAGCTGAGCCACAGGTTCACTCAGAGACAAAAACTAGCCTAAAAAACTACTACTTTTAGAATAAGGAGATAGCAGACACAAATAACACAGCCTAAGCACTTACCCACTGGAGCCAAAGTTAAATCACAGAGAGAGGTATCCACAGAAGAGCAGTTCTATGTCAGACAACTAAAATGTGCAAACTGACAAGACCTTTCTGCAGCAACACTTATATGGAGCCTATAAGCCACGCCTATCTAATCAGCCCCCGTCGTTCCCAGGTGGGTGATTGGCCTGGTGTCAGCTGAGAGCTATCAACCAGCTATCAACCAGCTGAGCCACAGGTTCACACAGAGACAAAAACTTGCCTAAAAAACTACTACTTTTAGAATAAGGAGATAGCAGACACAAATAACACAGCCTAAGCACTTACCCACTGGAGCCAAAGTTAAATCACAGAGAGAGGTATCCACAGAAGAGCAGTTCTATGTCAGACAACTAAAATGTGCAAACTGACAAGACCTTTCTGCAGCAACACTTATATGGAGCCTATAAGCCACGCCTATCTAATCAGCCCCCGTTGTTCCCAGGTGGGTGATTGGCCTGGTGTCAGCTGAGAGCTATCAACCAGCTATCAACCAGCTGAGCCACAGGTTCACTCAGAGACAAAAACTAGCCTAAAAAACTACTACTTTTAGAATAAGGAGATAGCAGACACAAATAACACAGCCTAAGCACTTACCCACTGGAGCCAAAGTTAAATCACAGAGAGAGGTATCCACAGAAGAGCAGTTCTATGTCAGACAACTAAAATGTGCAAACTGACAAGACCTTTCTGCAGCAACACCTATATGGAGCCTATAAGCCACGCCTATCTAATCAGCCCCCGTCGTTCCCAGGTGGGTGATTGGCCTGGTGTCAGCTGAGAGCTATCAACCAGCTATCAACCAGCTGAGCCACAGGTTCACTCAGAGACAAAAACTAGCCTAAAAAACTACTACTTTTAGAATAAGGAGATAGCAGACACAAATAACACAGCCTAAGCACTTACCCACTGGAGCCAAAGTTAAATCACAGAGAGAGGTATCCACAGAAGAGCAGTTCTATGTCAGACAACTAAAATGTGCAAACTGACAAGACCTTTCTGCACCAACACTTATATGGAGCCTATAAGCCACGCCTATCTAATCAGCCCCCGTCGTTCCCAGGTGGGTGATTGGCCTGGTGTCAGCTGAGAGCTATCAACCAGCTATCAACCAGCTGAGCCACAGGTTCACTCAGAGACAAAAACTAGCCTAAAAAACTACTACTTTTAGAATAAGGAGATAGCAGACACAAATAACACAGCCTAAGCACTTACCCACTGGAGCCAAAGTTAAATCACAGAGAGAGGTATCCACAGAAGAGCAGTTCTATGTCAGACAACTAAAATGTGCAAACTGACAAGACCTTTCTGCAGCAACACTTATATGGAGCCTATAAGGCACGCCTATCTAATCAGCCCCCGTCGTTCCCAGGTGGGTGATTGGCCTGGTGTCAGCTGAGAGCTATCAACCAGCTATCAACCAGCTGAGCCACAGGTTCACTCAGAGACAAAAACTCGCCTAAAAAACTACTACTTTTAGAATAAGGAGATAGCAGACACAAATAACACAGCCTAAGCACTTACCCACTGGAGCCAAAGTTAAATCACAGAGAGAGGTATCCACAGAAGAGCAGTTCTATGTCAGACAACTAAAATGTGCAAACTGACAAGACCTTTCTGCAGCAACACTTATATGGAGCCTATAAGCCACGCCTATCTAATCAGCCCCCGTCGTTCCCAGGTGGGTGATTGGCCTGGTGTCAGCTGAGAGCTATCATCCAGCTATCAACCAGCTGAGCCACAGGTTCACTCAGAGACAAAAACTAGCCTAAAAAACTACTACTTTTAGAATAAGGAGATAGCAGACACAAATAACACAGCCTAAGCACTTACCCACTGGAGCCAAAGTTAAATCACAGAGAGAGGTATCCACAGAAGAGCAGTTCTATGTCAGACAACTAAAATGTGCAAACTGACAAGACCTTTCTGCAGCAACACTTATATGCAGCCTATAAGCCACGCCTATCTAATCAGCCCCCGTCTTTCCCAGGTGGGTGATTGGCCTGGTGTCAGCTGAGAGCTATCAACCAGCTATCAACCAGCTGAGCCACAGGTTCACTCAGAGACAAAAACTTGCCTAAAAAACTACTACTTTTAGAATAAGGAGATAGCAGACACAAATAACACAGCCTAAGCACTTACCCACTGGAGCCAAAGTTAAATCACAGAGAGAGGAATCCACAGAAGAGCAGTTCTATGTCAGACAACTAAAATGTGCAAACTGACAAGACCTTTCTGCAGCAACACTTATATGGAGCCTATAAGCCACGCCTATCTAATCAGCCCCCGTCGTTCCCAGGTGGGTGATTGGCCTGGTGTCAGCTGAGAGCTATCAACCAGCTATCAACCAGCTGAGCCACAGGTTCACTCAGAGACAAAAACTAGCCTAAAAAACTACTACTTTTAGAATAAGGAGATAGCAGACACAAATAACACAGCCTAAGCACTTACCCACTGGAGCCAAAGTTAAATCACAGAGAGAGGTATCCACAGAAGAGCAGTTCTATGTCAGACAACTAAAATGTGCAAACTGACAAGACCTTTCTGCAGCAACACTTATATGGAGCCTATAAGCCACGCCTATCTAATCAGCCCCCGTCGTTCCCAGGTGGGTGATTGGCCTGGTGTCAGCTGAGAGCTATCAACCAGCTATCAACCAGCTGAGCCACAGGTTCACACAGAGACAAAAACTTGCCTAAAAAACTACTACTTTTAGAATAAGGAGATAGCAGACACAAATAACACAGCCTAAGCACTTACCCACTGGAGCCAAAGTTAAATCACAGAGAGAGGTATCCACAGAAGAGCAGTTCTATGTCAGACAACTAAAATGTGCAAACTGACAAGACCTTTCTGCAGCAACACTTATATGGAGCCTATAAGCCACGCCTATCTAATCAGCCCCCGTTGTTCCCAGGTGGGTGATTGGCCTGGTGTCAGCTGAGAGCTATCAACCAGCTATCAACCAGCTGAGCCACAGGTTCACTCAGAGACAAAAACTAGCCTAAAAAACTACTACTTTTAGAATAAGGAGATAGCAGACACAAATAACACAGCCTAAGCACTTACCCACTGGAGCCAAAGTTAAATCACAGAGAGAGGTATCCACAGAAGAGCAGTTCTATGTCAGACAACTAAAATGTGCAAACTGACAAGACCTTTCTGCAGCAACACTTATATGGAGCCTATAAGCCACGCCTATCTAATCAGCCCCCGTCGTTCCCAGGTGGGTGATTGGCCTGGTGTCAGCTGAGAGCTATCAACCAGCTGAGCCACAGGTTCACTCAGAGACAAAAACTAGCCTAAAAAACTACTACTTTTAGAATAAGGAGATAGCAGACACAAATACCACAGCCTAAGCACTTACCCACTGGAGCCAAAGTTAAATCACAGAGAGAGGTATCCACAGAAGAGCAGTTCTATGTCAGACAACTAAAATGTGCAAACTGACAAGACCTTTCTGCAGCAACACCTATATGGAGCCTATAAGCCACGCCTATCTAATCAGCCCCTGTCGTTCCCAGGTGGGTGATTGGCCTGGTGTCAGCTGAGAGCTATCAACCAGCTATCAACCAGCTGAGCCACAGGTTCACTCAGAGACAAAAACTAGCCTAAAAAACTACTACTTTTAGAATAAGGAGATAGCAGACACAAATAACACAGCCTAAGCACTTACCCACTGGAGCCAAAGTTAAATCACAGAGAGAGGTATCCACAGAAGAGCAGTTCTATGTCAGACAACTAAAATGTGCAAACTGACAAGACCTTTCTGCAGCAACACTTATATGGAGCCTATAAGCCACGCCTATCTAATCAGCCCCCGTCGTTCCCAGGTGGGTGATTGGCCTGGTGTCAGCTGAGAGCTATCAACCAGCTATCAACCAGCTGAGCCACAGGTTCACTCAGAGACAAAAACTAGCCTAAAAAACTACTACTTTTAGAATAAGGAGATAGCAGACACAAATAACACAGCCTAAGCACTTACCCACTGGAGCCAAAGTTAAATCACAGAGAGAGGTATCCACAGAAGAGCAGTTCTATGTCAGACAACTAAAATGTGCAAACTGACAAGACCTTTCTGCAGCAACACTTATATGGAGCCTATAAGCCACGCCTATCTAATCAGCCCCCGTCGTTCCCAGGTGGGTGATTGGCCAGGTGTCAGCTGAGAGCTATCAACCAGCTATCAACCAGCTGAGCCACAGGTTCACTCAGAGACAAAAATTCGCCTAAAAAACTACTACTTTTAGAATAAGGAGATAGCAGACACAAATAACACAGCCTAAGCACTTACCCACTGGAGCCAAAGTTAAATCACAGAGAGAGGTATCCACAGAAGAGCAGTTCTATGTCAGACAACTAAAATGTGCAAACTGACAAGACCTTTCTGCAGCAACACTTATATGGAGCCTATAAGCCACGCCTATCTAATCAGCCCCCGTCGTTCCCAGGTGGGTGATTGGCCTGGTGTCAGCTGAGAGCTATCAACCAGCTATCAACCAGCTGAGCCACAGGTTCACTCAGAGACAAAAACTCGCCTAAAAAACTACTACTTTTAGAATAAGGAGATAGCAGACACAAATAACACAGCCTAAGCACTTACCCACTGGAGCCAAAGTTAAATCACAGAGAGAGGTATCCACAGAAGAGCAGTTCTATGTCAGACAACTAAAATGTGCAAACTGACAAGACCTTTCTGCAGCAACACTTATATGCAGCCTATAAGCCACGCCTATCTAATCAGCCCCTGTCGTTCCCAGGTGGGTGATTGGCCTGGTGTCAGCTGAGAGCTATCAACCAGCTATCAACCAGCTGAGCCACAGGTTCACTCAGAGACAAAAACTCGCCTAAAAAACTACTACTTTTAGAATAAGGAGATAGCAGACACAAATAACACAGCCTAAGCACTTACCCACTGGAGCCAAAGTTAAATCACAGAGAGAGGTATCCACAGAAGAGCAGTTCTATGTCAGACAACTAAAATATGCAAACTGACAAGACCTTTCTGCAGCAAAACTTATATGGAGCCTATAAGCCAGGCCTATCTAATCAGCCCCCGTCGTTCCCAGGTGGGTGATTGGCCTGGTGTCAGCTTAGAGCTATCAACCAGCTATCAACCAGCTGAGCCACAGGTTCACTCAGAGACAAAAACTAGCCTAAAAAACTACTACTTTTAGAATAAGGAGATAGCAGACACAAATAACACAGCCTAAGCACTTACCCACTGAAGCCAAAGTTAAATCACAGAGAGAGGTATCCACAGAAGAGCAGTTCTATGTCAGACAACTAAAATGTGCAAACTGACAAGAACTTTCTGCAGCAACACTTATATGCAGCCTATAAGCCACGCCTATCTAATCAGCCCCCGTCGTTCCCAGGTGGGTGATTGGCCTGGTGTCAGCTGAGAGCTATCAACCAGCTATCAACCAGCTTAGACACAGGTTCACTCAGAGACAAAAACTTGCCTAAAAAACTACTACTTTTAGAATAAGGAGATAGCAGACACAAATAACACAGCCTAAGCACTTACCCACTGGAGCCAAAGTTAAATCACAGAGAGAGGTATCCACAGAAGAGCAGATCTATGTCAGACAACTAAAATGTGCAAACTGACAAGACCTTTCTGCAGCAACATTTATATGGAGCCTATAAGCCACGCCTATCTAATCAGCCCCCGTCATTCCCAGGTGGGTGATTGGCCTGGTGTCAGCTGAGAGCTATCAACCAGCTATCAACCAGCTGAGCCACAGGTTCACTCAGCAACAAAAACTAGCCTAAAAAACTACTACTTTTAGAATAAGGAGATAGCAGACACAAATAACACAGCCTAAGCACTTACCCACTGGAGCCAAAGTTAAATCACAGAGAGAGGTATCCACAGAAGAGCAGTTCTATGTCAGACAACTAAAATGTGCAAACTGACAAGACCTTTCTGCAGCAACACCTATATGGAGCCTATAAGCCACGCCTATCTAATCAGCCCCCGTCGTTCCCAGGTGGGTGATTGGCCTGGTGTCAGCTGAGAGCTATCAACCAGCTATCAACCAGCTGAGCCACAGGTTCACTGAGAGACAAAAACTAGCCTAAAAAACTACTACTTTTAGAATAAGGAGATAGCAGACACAAATAACACAGCCTAAGCACTTACCCACTGGAGCCAAAGTTAAATCACAGAGAGAGGTATCCACAGAAGAGCAGTTCTATGTCAGACAACTAAAATGTGCAAACTGACAAGACCTTTCTGCAGCAACACTTATATGGAGCCTATAAGCCACGCCTATCTAATCAGCCCCCGTCGTTCCCAGGTGGGTGATTGGCCTGGTGTCAGCTGAGAGCTATCAACCAGCTATCAACCAGCTGAGCCACAGGTTCACTCAGAGACAAAAACTTGCCTAAAAAACTACTACTTTTAGAATAAGGAGATAGCAGACACAAATAACACAGCCTAAGCACTTACCCACTGGAGCCAAAGTTAAATCACAGAGAGAGGTATCCACAGAAGAGCAGATCTATGTCAGACAACTAAAATGTGCAAACTGACAAGACCTTTCTGCAGCAACATTTATATGGAGCCTATAAGCCACGCCTATCTAATCAGCCCCCGTCATTCCCAGGTGGGTGATTGGCCTGGTGTCAGCTGAGAGCTATCAACCAGCTATCAACCAGCTGAGCCACAGGTTCACTCAGCGACAAAAACTAGCCTAAAAAACTACTACTTTTAGAATAAGGAGATAGCAGACACAAATAACACAGCCTAAGCACTTACCCACTGGAGCCAAAGTTAAATCACAGAGAGAGGTATCCACAGAAGAGCAGTCAGACAACTAAAATGTGCAAACTGACAAGACCCTTCTGCAGCAACACTTATATGGAGCCTATAAGCCACGCCTATCTAATCAGCCCCCGTCGTTCCCAGGTGGGTGATTGGCCTGGTGTCAGCTGAGAGCTATCAACCAGCTGAGCCACAGGTTCACTCAGAGACAAAAACTAGCCTAAAAAACTACTACTTTTAGAATAAGGAGATAGCAGACACAAATAACACAGCCTAAGCACTTACCCACTGGAGCCAAAGTTAAATCACAGAGAGAGGTATCCACAGAAGAGCAGTTCTATGTCAGACAACTAAAATGTGCAAACTGATTTACGTTGTTGATTGCCCCTTTGGAAGTGTGAAAAGAGAGAAAGAGCAGTTGGACAGGGGGAGCGGCTTCTAGGGGCTCGTTGCCTGCAGAGTAAGAAGTAGAGAGCTAGGACTCACCTTCTCTCTACAACAGCACGCATTGGGAAAACGGGAGGAGAACAGACTTAAATATGATGCAATTGCATTTTATAACGCCGAAGGTAGCCATTAACAGTTATCCCAAACATATTACTTTATATATTTATGTCGTTATTTACTACCCATGATAACGAAGACAGTAGATCTGGGGCAAAATATATAGCGGACGAGCAGAGCGCGCAAAGTGAGCTGCGCTCTCTCTGTGGACACTTTACCCCTAGAACACTAACGTGATTTAAAGTCACACCATCACTAACGTCGGGTGTATTTCACTCGATGCAATATACCCCATAAAACATACTTCTTATCAAAATATCTTAAAGTACAACAATACATGGCAAATTGAGGTACTCTTCTTTTGTTTTTAAATGTGAAATATCACAAAAAACACAAAAACGTTTATTATAGGGGACAATATAAAAAATATGTCAAATTTGGGAAAAATAAGGTAATCGTTATAAAAAATCCCCCCCCCCCCAAAAAAAAAACAGGCGCTCTTAACACGTTCCCTGCCGTCGACGAGTTGACTCGTCAAGCAGAAACCAACGGTTGACTGCCGTGGACGAGTCAACTCGTCAAAAAAAAAAAAGAGGAATATTTGGAGGAGGTTCACAAAGATAGGGAAAGGTTTAGAGAGATGACAGTCCCAGCTGATATTCCACCTATCGGTGAAATAGAGAGCCAGTGTGATGATAGCCCACCAAGGTGGAAAGAAGTTCAAGAAGTAGTGAGACGTGCAAGGGCCTATTCAGCCCCGGTTCCTAATGGAGTCCCCTACCGGCTGTATAAGAGTGCTCCAGATGTGTTGCAGTTTCTATGGAAGCTGATGAAGGTAGTCTGGAAGAAGCAGGTTATTCCTAAGGCGTGTCGTAGAGCAGGGGGAATCTTCATTCCTAAAGAAAGTGACTCGTTAGAGATAAGTCAGTTTAGACCTATCAGTCTACTTAATGTTGAAGGGAAGGTTTTCTTTAGTGTTGTGGCACAGAGGCTGTCTAGTTATCTAGAAAATAATAGGCTAATAGATACTTCGGTGCAAAAGGCTGGAATTTCCCGGCTTCTCCGGGTGCTTAGAGCACACCAGCATGATCTGGCATCAAATCCAGTCAGCTAGGTGTGAGAAGAGAGACCTGCATGTAGTATTCTTGGACCTGGCTAATGCTTTCGGGTCAGTGCCGCATAGTCTGTTATGGGAGGCCTTTGATTTCTTTAGAGTGCCAGGTAGTATAAAGAGCTTAGTTAAAGCCTACTTAGATATTCAACTCTGCTTGACCACAGAAGAGTACACTACAGCTTGGCAGCAGCTGGAGATAGGCATTATGGCAGGGTGTACAATTTCCCCATTAGCTTTTACCATGGCAATGGAGATCATTATTAGGGCTTCAAAATGGGTAGTGGGTGGAGAAAGGCTGCAGGGAGGGCTGCGGCTCCCTCCAATTAGGGCATACATGGATGACATGACAACTATGACGTCAACCGCTCCATGTACTAGCAGATTGTTGGATAAGTTAAATAGTAATCTGCAGTGGGCTAGAATGAAAGTGAAGCCAAGTAAGTCCAGGAGTATTTCAATCATTAAAGGGAGGGTAGTAGGTAAGACGTTTGCTATAAATGATGAGGTGGTGCCTACAGTGTTAGAGAAACCAGTCAAGAGTTTGGGAAGATGGTATGATGCAAGTATCAGTGATAAGGGACAGTTTGAGGAGGTGAGGCAGGAAATGATTCAAGGTATTTCAAGTATAGACAAGTCAGGGCTCCCAGGGAAGTTAAAGTTGTGGTGTTTGCAGTTTGGATTGTTGCCTCGGTTGATGTGGCCACTGACAGTGTATGAGGTTCCCCTTTCAAAGGTAGAAAAGCTAGAAAGGATGATTAACTCATTCATTAGCAAATGGCTCGGAGTCCCACGCTGCCTAAGCAGTGTAGCCTTATATGGGAAAGGCAAATTGGAATTGCCATTATCTAGCCTGACAGAGGAGTTCAAGTGTGCTAAGGTTAGACTGGAAATGACTCTGACTCAGTCAAATGATCCAGTGGTTAGGAGTGTAGTGCCCACAGTTAAAACAGGGAGGAAGTGGAACCCAAAGGAGGCAGTACAGCAAGCACAGTCAGCTTTTAGACACAGGGATATCATAGGTCAGGTGCAGCATGGGCGTGGAGGCTTAGGGTTGTGCATAGGGAAACCTGTGTGGAACAAGGCATCAGTAATAGAAAAGAGGAAGATGGTAGTTGAAGAAGTACATAGGCAAGAGGAGGCAGTAAGATGTACTAAGGCAGTGTCGCAGGCAAAGCAAGGACAGTGAGAGTGGGACTGGGAGAGTGTAGAGAAGAGAAAGTTGAAGTGGAGAGAGTTGTGGAGCATGGAGGCCAGCAGAATTAGATTTATTCTAGGGGCTACTTATGATGTGCTGCCATCTCCCCAGAACTTAAATCAGTGGTTGGGCGAGGATGGTGCCTGCCCGTTGTGTTCTAGTGTATGTACACTGAGGCATATACTGTCAGGGTCTAAGGTCAGTCTCTCCCAGGGGCGATACACCTGGCATCACAATCAGGTGTTGAAATGTTTGGCAGCTGCAGTTGAGGAAAAGCGGCTAGAAGTAAATTCTCTAGTTGCTAGCAAAGAGACTAGACAGATCAAATTTGTACGTGAGGGAGAAAAGATTAGACCAACTAAGGCAGGGGTGGGCAACAATTTTTCATGGGGGGCCACATGAGAAACCCAGATTGTTGCCAGGGGCCGAACAAATATTATCATGCCGTAACCCATGGATGGGCAACTTTGATGATAGAGAGGGCCACAAAAAAAATTCCTCACTACCAGATTTTGCTGAGGGCTGAACGCGCCAGCGTGAAAAATTTGGGGCATTTGAAGCCAGGTTTAGAGGAATAACTCATTTTAAATTAACAATTGTGATGTCATTATTCAGTCTTAACCACCAATATTTGATCCTTTTCCTCACTCACTCCTATGTCACCACCTGCTCTGCCTTCAGGGCTTGAAATTAACTTTTTTCACCACGTGCCAATATGGCTGCTAGATTTTAAAGTTACCAGCCAATTAGAATTTCCACTAGCCGAAATGTTTTTCTTGAAATAAACCAGAATATGAGTGGGTTAATTTAAGCATAAGTATCAGTAAGTGGCCCGGGATTCTCAAAGCCTGTGTTGAGGGTCACACAAGAACAAAAATGCACTCTTGAAGCTAAATAAATCCAAAACCAACAAGTTAATTATTTAAATTTCTATTCAATGTAGAACAGTCATTTCTTACACATGAGATTACTTTTAGCCTTTTAGTCATAAATATTATTGAAAGATATTCCATATTCCAGACTGAAATGCTATAACAGAAGAGTATTGCCCAGAATGACATGAACATTTGGACACTTATTCAGCGGGTATATTGCATGTTGCGTTCAAGTGCACTGTAAAAAAAAAAAAAAAATTGTGTGCAATTCCATCGCGGGCCACACAGGGGGCGCCCGGGGGCCGCATACGGCCCGCGGGCCGTATGTTGCCCATGTATGAACTAAGGTCAGGCACAAGTTAGGGCAGCTAAGTGTAGGTGGAGCCTGGGAAATTAGGGTTGACTTGAATGAACAGCTAGTCATCCCAGCATATCGTCGGTGTCGGGCCAGGACCTCGAATGTCACTTTTTTCTCTTTCTTACTTTTTGTCATGAATCAATGCCATTGGTCACCCTTCACGTCTCTGTGTGGTTTTTAACAAATGCAACCAATGGAAAAGCATTAAAACGAGCTTGTGAGTAAATCTCGTAACGCCATTCGCCCTCAATCTGTCAGTCAAACCTCGAAATCCCCCCCCTACCTCTGTGTGTACCCCCCCACGCAGGACACTAAACCCGGAAAAGACACACGGCAGACGCGCTGTGTATTTCTCATATCGTTTTGACTCATCCTGGCTTCCTCTGACGTTAATATATCAATCAAATGTTTTCCAGTTATTCCTAGGCTGCAAACTTGTTTTAACATGCAAATCGGAGTGCTTTCTGACGAGAATAAAGTAACGTTAACGTTACGTTATGTCAGACTATTTCTCACCCCATGCGAAAGCCCCAAATTGGCCATGAGAGGCGAGGGGCAATCCTGCTGCTCCTGCGCGCGCGCGCGCGGCCTGGAGCTTGGGGGCTCGTGCATGAGGATGCGGCTGCCTCCCGCTTGACTGGCCATGGAAAGCGCTTCCAAGTCGGACTGATAATATAAACAACATCATTTGAGCTTATCCAGGTCAGATATTTATGAAGTAATGACACATTCAGCGGGAAACTAACTATAATTAAGACATGTGCCAACTTTGACGACATTTGGTTCAGTAGTTTAAGAGCAAACAGGTTTTTTTTACTTCCTGAAAAGTTTCTGTTTTGGAGATTCGAGGTCCTGGAACGACAGCAGCGATATATAGTTAGCACCCGGCTACGTCCGGACTTGTTACTGTGGTCTGAGGTAGAGAAGAGAGTTTATTTTATCGAACTCACAGTCCCGTGGGAAGATCGAGTTGAGGAGGCTTATGAGCGCAAGAAAGCTAGGTATGCTGAAATGGCAGCAGAGGCAGAGCAGCAAGGTTGGAGGGCTCAAGTGCGGCCTGTAGAGGTGGGCTGCCGTGGTTTTGTGGCAAAGTCCGTTATTGCCTTACTAACTGAGTTGGGCATTCGGGGACGGAGCCTGAAACTTGCGGTTAGCAACATGTCTCAGGCAGCAGAACGAGCAAGTGAATGGCTGTGGATAAGGAGGAAACATGCTGGCTGGGGAGCTCGCTAAGGTCAGATTGATTGTTTGTTGTTGGTCATGATTAACGGTCTGCATCAACAGGGCTGAATCATTGACAGTGGTGGTGTAGTTAGGGATTGTTTGTTGTTGGTCATGATTGACGGTCTGCATCAACAGGGCTGAATCATTGACAGTGGTGGTGTAGTCAGGAATGTCATACCGAACCGACCTGGATAGCTAGGCTTAGATAGTGAGGTAATATGCAGTTGTGCAGTGGTAGCATGGAGGGGGGTGTTTCCAGGACGCTGGATTACACCGTTAAGCCTTCTTGAGGTGTCGTGGGCCTAACTTAACGAAACGTCGGTGAAGGAAGGTGCCCACTTGAAAACCCCAATGACATGCTTCATACTGCTGTTGGCTAGGGTAGGTAACTGGTGATTTGTGTCTTGTTTATTAGTTTGTTAGCCTGTTAGCTTGTTTTATTCTGGATTGGGCTTCTAAATGTGTTTTCCCTCGGATTTTGGCACAAGGGATAGTAACATCTTGTCCTGTGTATTAATTAATTATATTTGCACCCCATTATCATGAACTACGTGTGGCTAATAAGCAAGCTAAGAGTTCATTCATAAGTTAATTAACCTGCACTACACCTGCACTACAAGGAAGTATGTCAGTAGGTCATCAGGTGTAAACAAAGCCGCCATGATGCCGCGCTGGAATTGAATCGCGCATTCGGCTACCTACCAAAAAACAAAGGAATCAACTATATGCTGTCGAAAAAGAGAAAGGTTGACACGGAATGCAGGCAGTTTCAAGAGAAATGGAAAGAGCAGTATTTGTTTTGTGAAGTAAATGGGTAAATGAGTCGAATTGATTTTAGTAAAAAAAAAAAAAATCCGGCCCCCATGAGGTCTCAGTTGAACAAATCCGGCCCTCTACCTAAAATGAGTCTGACACCCCTGCTCTATAACTAACGTCGGGTGAAAATCACCGAACACGTAGCCGGTAGAAAAAACCATGAATGGGAGCAGGGAAACAAACCTACATTCAATGACGTCAGTGAGCATCCTGAAGGTACCTAAGGACCCGCCCACCTCAGACAGCAGCAAGACAATGAAAATCACGTGAATTAAATTGTCCGGGTGAAAATCACCTGACGTTAGTGTTCTAGGGTTAAGCGCCTTCTGCGCGGAGGTGCGCTGCGTGGCGCATATGCGCAGGTTCCGCGTACCGGTGTGTCCCCACCATAAGAAGTCATCCACCACTGGTCCGTGCTGTGATTCATCCTCATCAAGTAGGCTAGCAATGACAGAATCATCTGCAAATTTGATGATACTGTATATACAATATACGTCTCTGAAAGTGTATGTGGCTACGATGAACGTCTGCCACATGGAGATTGATGGCAGTCCGGTGGGGAGCCTCTTCCTCACCTCACGGTTTATGAAGGGTGTTAACAGGTGGACGATGGACACAGAGCGTTTTTCCAAAATAGTACTTGGTCACGGTGCTGGAGAAACTTCTGGTCCTGCCTTGAGCCGTGGACACTGTTGACTTGAAATACCTGTCGATGAAGGCCACACGGTTGGTCCTGTCTGGCAAGAGGGTTGATGACTTGATTGCCCTGTCTTGTATGGTGTTTTCTGATGACAGGCGGGGGGTCACACTTTGGCCTGGTCCGCTTACCAGCCTAAGAATTTCTATGCCAGCTCCAGGTCTATGGTTGTAGACCTGTCAGCTTTCTGCCCCTCTCCCCTTAATCCATGCCTTCATCACAACCCGGCTCGATTATTGCAATTGATTGTATGTTGCATCGATCACTCTGCCGCTTACAGCTAGTGCAAAATCCGGCGCTCGACTCCTCACCGGCACCAAAAAAACGCGACTGCATTAAAATGGGCTGGCCCCACCGTACCTCACTGAGCTCCTGCACCACCATACCCCATCCAGAGCCTTAAGGTCAGCTGACCAAATGCTGCTGGAGGTGCCCAGGACCAGGCTCAAGACCAGAGGGGACAGAACCTTTTCGATAGCAGCCCCTAGGGCTCTGGAAAAGCCTCCCCTTCCACATTAGATCAGCCCAGAGCCTTGTGGCTTTTAAATCCCTGCTCAAGACTTACCTTTTCTCCCTGGCCTTTGACCTGAGTTGAGCCTGTCTCCTGACAACCAAATTGCTGTTATATTGGGTTTATTTTATCAATTGTTTTTGTTGCACTTTGTATTGCACTTTGCTTGGTACCAGTGTATTTTGTACTTGTTGTTTCTATACTTTTGTTTTCATTCCGTACTTGTACTTGCACTTGTTGTTTCTATACTTTTTTGTTATTATCTGTGAAGCACTTTGGTCGGCTACTGGTCGTTGTAAATGTGCTCTATAAATAAACTTGACTTGACTTGACTTAACTCGGAGGAGGAGTATGTACTATGCCTGTGCGGGCGCTCCTGCCCTACGTGGGCAGAACGCGTGCACTGCGCACCTCAAATCAGCTCTTGGTATGCTTTGGGCCCTAGGCCCTGGGTAGGGCCCTGTCCACAAAACGCTTGTCGCACTGGATAGTGAAGGCCATTGCCTTGGCCTACTCTGTTGCGGGACAGGTTCCCCCGGAGGGTATCAGGGCCCACTCCACGTGACATGTCATGATGTCATAGGCGTTGTTGCGGTGTGTCGGTGGAGGACATGTGTGCTGCGTCCTCATGGTCCACTCACCACACCTTTTGTGAGGTATTATAGTCTGGATGTGACCAGCGTGCCCTTCGCGCACACGGGTTGCCATGAGCACTGGCCATGTGCCCCGTGTTGCCATCCATAGGTCTCAGGGGTCACACGAGGTGCTTCTTTGCAGCAAGGATGGTTGTATGTCAGTAGTGTAGGTAGGGTGTGGCTATATCTGCATTTTTAAAAACGCCAAAAACGAGTGGGCGTGGCCGGGGGCCCCTACGTCATCAAGGGGTCGTGGCCTTACAGAAACGCCAAAATCGAGGAGGTGTGGCTGGGGGTACCTACGTCAGCAAGGGGGGTGGGTCAAGCCACCCCATGATGACGTAGGTGCCCTCCGCTCCACCCCTAGGGTTTTGAGGGTTTTGTGAAGTTTTAAGAAGTGGGTCAGGTAGCTGTAATGGGTGACTGATCTCTCAGGGGACATCTGGAATATCCTCTCTCACATTCCCTCTGCTCTTCTCCCTTCTCCTGCTCTCCCCTCTGCTCTCTCTTCATTTCTATTTTTCTATATTATCAATTATCTATTAACTAAATTATTATTATTACTAAATTAACTATATTATCAAGTAATGTTATCTTTATTCTGTATATTCTTGTTACTGTTGTGTCAGCTAGAATTAGCTAGACATTTATTTTTTATTTTTATGTGAAGCCCTCTGAGACATGCTTGTGAATTAGGGCTATATAAATAAACTTGACTTGACTTGACTTGCAAGCACAATAGGGTTTTTAAGATTTTACGATGTCATAAAACAGGTGGCCTGTGTTTTTCTTTTTGGAGTGAGGATGTATCATTGTGTAAGATTCCATTGATGATTTCCCTGCCTCTCAAATGCAATCTTACACAATGCATGGCCCCCACAGTCTGCATCTAAACGTGACGACACCCAAAAACATCCCGAATAGTTAAATGCTTTTCTTTCTTTTTAACACGGCCAAATGCTATTTGGTCATTCAGGATATTGTAATTCTATTTGTAGGGATTTTTCATCAATAGGCTATATTTCCCCCTCACCTCCTCAGGCAAAGAGCGCATGGGGCTGCATCCTGTGTGTCTGTGTGTGTGACACGCGTGGCTCCCTCCGGCCCCCATGCAGGCAACAGTTTTTTTTGTATCACGGCCAAATAGCATTTGGCCATTTAGGAACTAATAAACTACTACAGTATTTGTTCACACCGGTGAACATTGGCGATTTTCTAAGATTGGCTGCATTGAAGCAGGAATAGCCTACAATTTCAATGCCTACAGACTCCACTGCTCACTGATTCCACTGCTCACTGAAGTGTTTCTCTAACTCACCCCCGGCCCCGGCTCCCCCCTCCCATCCCCACGTTGTATTGCTTTATTAGGGCCGTCCTGTATAAAGCCTACCAAGGCTGTCTGCACAATCACCCCAGTTTTAAATAAACTTGTTTTGCAATCAGTGTTGTCTATAGTTACTGCTAAAAAACTGCTAAAAACGATGAGTGTAAGAATGATATGTTTTTTATCGAAGAGGTGCGCATAATGTCTCGCGGAGTGAGCGCACAGTTTTTCACCCCATGTCCCCTCATATCCTTTGCGTGTCTGTCAAGGGATATATAAGCACCCAGCATCAAGTGAGGATCTAAGTCAGGGTGCCACAGGACTATAGCCTATATATTTTGTGAAGTTTATATATACTGAAAGTAGGTTTTTGATCAAATTCAAAATGGCGGAAAATCTACCACACATAAATGGGCGTGGCCTAGTAGGTTAGATACATGATGCTCCAGGGAAACCAGTAGATGTGGAATTTTGATTTTACAGCTCGCGGTTCAAAAGTTATGGACCGACAAACGTGAAATTGGCTGTTATAGCGCCACCATCTGGTGGATTAGTGTAATTTTTTTACTCTGAGTAGTGGGTGATGTCGTGGACCTGTGTGGAAAGTTTGGGTCATGGGCGGTGTATGGTTTCTGAGATCCACACACTTTTAGGGCAGGACAAGAACAAAAGCAAATACACAAAAGTTTAGACATTTATCATTTCAAAACGGTTTCACGTATCCAAAATCCTTTAATAACTTTAGGTCGGGGTAGTTCATAGATGGCCTTGAAGAATTTCCGTGTGATTTGGCCAAACGGTCTAGGAGTTCGCAAAAGTAGGTTTTTGATCAAATTCAAAATGGCGGAAAATCTAGGCACACGCAAATGGGCGGGGCCTATATGAATATATGCGTATTGATCCAAGGAATCCAGGAGAAGTTAAATTTTTAGTATAGGGCACACGGTTCAGAAGATATGGACCATAACGCGAAATGGACTGTTATAGCGCCACCATCTGGCCGATATGGGTCATTTTTTGTTTCTGAGTAGTGAGGCACATTTACAATCTATGTGCCCAGTCTGGCTATGCTGAGCATTACAGTTTCTGCTGTGCATACAGTTTTACCAGAGAAGAAGAATAAAAAAAAAAAAAAAAAAATCAGAACAGATATCCACGCACTTCGTGCTTGGACCCCTAAATATAGCCGCAAGCGGCAATGCGGGGTCCAAGCTGCCGGTGACTTGGGGGGTATGTGTGTCTGTGTGTGTGTGTGTGTAACACAATGTAATATTAATCCAAAAATGCACATAATCAGTCTTTTTGGAAGGAAAAGAGGTAGCCGGCATTACTTTCCAAACATGACCACCGACCTCTTTTCCTTCCAAAAATACCAATTATGTGCATTTTTGGATTAATATTACATTGTGTCGTGAGTACCCGAAGCACAACATGTATTTTGGCACCGTGAGATGTGTGTTTTGGTGGGTTTTAACAGCTGTACCATTACCCTCCATTCTATGGCGATACTAACTATACTTCACGACTGTAGCTCATTGTAAACTGCGCAGACAATGCCGGTAAGCAGAGATGGGAAGTAACGAAGAACAAATACTTTGTTACTGTACTTAAGTAGATTTTTCGAGTATCTGTACTTTACTTGAGTATTTAATTTTCTGACGACTTTTTACTTTTACTCGTTACATTTTAACACAAGTATCTGTACTTTTACTTGTGTACATTTTCAAAACAGGTTTGTTACTTTTGTTTAAATGCACAAGAATGTAATTTAAAAACGAGTAGAAACGGGAGAACGGAGCAGAAGTAATAGATAAAAGCTCATTCCAGCTCCGCCAATAGTATGACTTGGCACTCCTCCGGAGCATGGACAAAGAAGCACAAAGAAGAGAAACACAGATGTTCTCTGAGGGGAGACACACGCAGACATTAGGGGCCGTGCAGACAGCCAGCACTTATTAGCGCTCGTCTTTTTGCAATTGATTCTCTATAAGTAAGCGCTTAGTGTGCATCTCTTTCAAGAAGCATTTCATCGCGTTTAAAAGCTGGTGGTGTTTTTTTTTGTGCAGCGCTTGTCGTGGATAATTCTATATGAATATGTCGAAATAATAGGACAACCTCTCAGTCGCTGCGAAGATATTAATCTGTTTAATTATAACCACACATGAGCATTTATAGGCAGCTTTGCACGCAAAGCCCAAGTTCCCACAATGAAAGGAAACCACACCACCTAGCTAATCGTCCCTCAGGGACCTTGTTGTTGACCACTTTTCACCTAGAAACGATTTCACTGTTCCATGCCTGTGCATCATCCAAAAATTCTTCCACATATCCTCCCTTTCTGACCTTTAGGTCAGATCTGAGTTTGGACAATGGATTTTTGCATACTCACATGCCTGGCTCAAAGTTAAACCGCCGTTCCCTTTCATGACATAAAAATGACAATGTTATATATTGGAATATATGACCTTATATTAACAGGTGTTACAATCTGTAAAATATAGGCTATATTAAGAATAAAATGAAATAATAAAAAATTACAATAATAAAAATGAAAAATGATTAAAAATAAAAGTAAACCACAATCTTTTCAGAGAAATATGTCTATACAATCATCATTCCCTCCCTTATAGACCTATTTCTCTAACATACTGTTCTTTAAGCATTGCAATTGTTTTTTCAAATTAACATGAACCTTAAATTAATATACCCAAATATGTATGGCATACTGGGATATGAAAACAAAAATACATGGGCACCTCTTTTCCAATGCCCCTTAATCTATCTTTTTAATCCTTGGTTTAGACTACAAAACTTCAACAATAATAAAACAAAAACTAAAAATAAAGTCAAAATAATAAACATATATAAGGATGTCTTTGATTAAGTATTCAGATATAGACCACCCTGTTATAAGTCTAGTCAAGTCAAGTCAAGTTTATTTGTATAGCACATTTCATACACAGTGGCAATTCAAAGTGCTTCACATAAAATGGTTGACAGGAAAATTAAAGAAAAGAAGAGAGTAAAACGGACATTTAAAAGCATCACAACAAAACTTTAAAAAAAGAGTATAAAAAGTGCATTAAGCAACTTCATTAAGCACACAGGAAAATAAACGAAAAGAAGAAATAAAATGGACATTTAAAAGCATCACAACAAAACTTTAAAAAAAGAGTATAAAAAGTGCAATAGGCAACAGGCGCGGCAGTTGCAGAAAGAGCTAACTTACTCATTGGGTTTGCATAGTAGCTGTCAGCAGTTAAAAGCGACGGTAAACATAAAAGTCTTTAGTCTATTTTTTAAAGTAAGTAAGGTTGGGGCAGATCTGAGGTCTTCAGGCAATTTGTTCCAGCTAGCAGAATCATAGTGGGTAAATGCAGCCTTCCCATGATTTGATTTGATCCTAGGGACAGTTAATAAGCTGGACCCTGTTGACCTATGAGTTCTAGATGGTTTGTAGCGTGGGAGCAATTCAGCTATGTATTTTGGGCCTAGGCCATTAAGTGATTTATAGACTAATAACAGTATTTTAAAATCTATTCTCTGACACACTGGCAACCAGTGTAAGGACTTAAGAACTGGAGTGATATGATCAGCTTTCTTAGTCTTCGTTAGAACTCTAGCAGCAGCATTCTGAATGAGTTGAAGTTGCCTAAGTTCTTTTTTGGAGAGACCAGAAAAAAGGCTATTGCAGTAGTCTAACCTACTATAAATGAAGTTTATAGTTTTTCTAGATCCTGTCTGGACATGTACCCCCTAATTCTTGCTATAATTTTAAGATGATAAAAAGCAGATTTTCTAATTGACTTAATGTGGGAGTTAAAGTGGAGATCGGAATCAATAATAACTCCAAGATTTTTGACTTGATCCTTAGGCTTCAGGGATCGAGCCTCAAGGCGTGCAGTGATTTTAAGCCTTTGTTCTTTGGGGCTAAACACGATCACCTCAGTTTTGTCTTCGTTTAGCTGTAGGAAATTCTGGCACATCCAGTTATTTATTTGATCAATGCACTGGCACAATGATTCTATGGGGGCATAGTCAGCTGAGGAAAGAGTTATATACAACTGAGTGTCGTCTGCATAGTTATGATAGGCTACTTTGTTTTTTTGCATAATTAGGCCTAGAGGGAGCATATAAAGGTTGAAGAGAACGGGCCCCATAATGGATCCTTGAGGCACCCCACAGGTCACCCTAGTTAGGTCAGATGTGTAATTGCCAATGGAGACGAAGTACTTCCTGTCTTGAAGATAGGACTTGAACCACTGGAGGACCGTACCCGATAGCTTAACCCAGTTTTCCAGTCTGTCCAATAAAATTGAGTGGTCAACAGTGTCAAATGCAGCGCTAAGATCCAGTAGCACTAGAATCCAATTTTTGCCTGAGTCTGTGTTCATTCTGATGTCATTTATGACTTTAGTAGGCGCAGTTTCAGTGCTGTGATGGGGGCGAAAGCCTGATTGGAGTTTATCTAGTAGATCATTTGAGGTTAGGAATCTATTGAGTTGTAGGTAAACAACCTTTTCAATTATTTTGGCTATAAAGGGGAGATTAGATATTGGTCTGTAGTTACTGATTACCGATGCATCAAGGCTACGCTTTTTTAGTAGGGGTTTAATAACTGCAGTTTTCAGGGACTCAGGAAAAGTGCCTGTCACAAGGGATCTATTAACTATTTGCAATAGGTCCGACGACAGACAGTTATAAACGCTTTTAAAAAAGCTTGTTGCACGAAGATGATTTAAGGCCTTGCACAGTTTCCTCTAAGATGTTGTGGTCGATAACGCTGAACTGGGACAAATTTATCGACCTAGGGATCTGCGGGTAGGATGATGTCACAGCATTTCTTGGTGTGGAGCCACTAATAGCCTGCCTGATATTAATAATTTTATCCGTAAAAAAGGCAGCAAACTCATTACATTTGACAGTAGAGAGGAATTCAGGTGCTACACAGAGAGGCGGATTAGTCAGTCTATCAACTGTGGCAAATAGAGTGCATGCATTGTTCACATTTTTGTTAATTATGTCGGAAAAGAACGATTGTCTGGACCTTTTCAGTTCGAGGTTGTAGGAGTGAAGGCTTTCTTTGTAAATATCATAGTGAATGTGAAGATTAGTTTTCCGCCATTTACGCTCAGCTTTCCTGCAATCTTTCTTTTTGCATCTAACGGATGCAGAATTTCGCCAGGGTGCTTTAATTTTGCCAGACAGCAATTTTAATCTAACAGGCGCCACACTATCAATAGTATTCAGAATTGTTGATTTGAAGTTATCAAGAATCTCATTGACAGAAGCTGACGTGGAAGGAGATAAAGACAATGTCTCCATAAACAGCGCGCTGGTGCCTGCATTAATGTCTCGTCTTTTAACGGTTTGTGACCTATTAATGATCTCAGGGGAGATTTCCATTTCAAAAAAGACACAAAGATGGTCAGACAACGCAACATCAATAGTCGACACAGAGGAGGACTTGAAGCCCCTAGTAATAACTAAATCCAGGGTATGGCCTCGGTTGTGAGTAGGCCCTGAAACATGTTGAGACAGATCAAAAGTATCAAGTAAGATATTCAGTTCTTTGGCAAAATTATCCGTCAGGTTATCAATATGAATATTGAAATCCCCAGCAATAGATATACAGTCATGTTCAATGAAAATTAAGGAGAAAAGATCAGCAAATTCAACGAGAAAGCTGGCTGAGTATTTTGGTGGTCTATAGATATTCAGCAGTAACACAGTGGTTGAGCATTTCAGAATAGCAGCAAGGTATTCAAACGATGGAAAGTCTCCAAATGTTACCTGCTTACATTGAAACATATCAGAAAAGACAATCGCTACTCCCCCCCCCCCCCCCCCCCCCCTCTTATCAGCTCTGGGAGTGTCAATGAAGCTATAATTGGGCGGTGCTGATTCGGACAGAACAGCCACTCTGTTGTTCATATCGAGCCAGGTTTCGGTGAGGAACATTAAATCCAGATTATGACTGTTAATCAGATCACTGATGAGGAGAGATTTATTTGACAGCGACTTAACATTAAGGAGTGCAGCTTTAATATTTTTAGAGCCTGGAACTTGTATTGTTTGCTTCACAAGGGGAATGGCGATTAAGTCTGATTTAGAAACAGATCGTGTTGGGGGGAAAGTATTATGTCTGTATGAAATCAAGACTGGTATCGAAGCATTGGATCGATAGACCAATAGTGGTTTATCGCAGCCAGTTCCACTTCTAGTGTGTGCTGGCGCAGTTCCTTTATAAGGCTGTGGGACCTTGTTTCTATGGGGACAGGCCGGGATGGAGGGGTCTGGCGTCGGGCTGGTCAACGCTTGCGGACTTGGACCACAGAGGACGGGGCAGATTGGGGGGGTCTTGGACCGGCGGGGGTGGGGCGCGTCGACTCTTGCGGGACTGCAACCACAGCCGACTCTGCCGACTCGGGGTCGGTGGGTCGGGGGTGGGTCGAGGGGGTGTGGGGGATGGCGGAGAGAGGGTGGGTGGGGGGGGGGAGCAGGTAGGTTGAGGGGGATGTGAGGGAGGGGACTGTGGGGGGGCCAGGTTCGGGGTCGGGAGTGCTGGGTCGGGGGTGGGTCGGGGGGGCGTGGGGCATGGCAGTATGGGAGAGGGCTGGAGGGCATGTGAGGGCGTGAGGGGTGTGGGGGATGGCGGAGAGAGGGTGGGTGGGGGGGGGCGGGGAGCAGGTAGGTTGAGGGGGATGTAAGGAGGGGGGCTGAGGGGGGGCCAGGTTTGGGGTCAGGAGTGGTGGGTCGGGGGTAGGTCGGGGGGGCGTGGGGCATGGCAGTATGGGAGAGGGCTGGAGGGCATGTGAGGGAGGGGACGGTCAAGGGGCCAGGTTCAGGGTCGGGAGGGTAGAACGAGGGGGCTTAGATGGACAGGGGGACTGGGGGATCATAGACAGTCCAAAGCTTATCAGTTCGTTCATCCTGCTGGAGAATGGAATGGGGGAGGGGGGTGGGGAGAGGTGGAGGAGCAAAGAGGTAGAGGAAAGGGCAGCGTCCTCCGCTTCATCCAGGAAGGAAGATGTAACTGGGAGTTCGCAGAGGGGTGTAGAGGCCCGGAAGGGGGGGGGGGAGAGCAGAGGCGAGGGGGAGGGGGGGGCAGTGCCCTCCTCTTCATCCTGGAGGCAGAGAGGAGGAGAGGAGGGGGAGGAGGCAGCGTCCTCCGCTTCCTGTAAGGAAGGCGTCATGGTTGGTAGTTGATGAACTGGGAGGTCACAGAGGGGTGTAGGGGCCGCGAATGGGGGGGGGGAATGGGATAAGATAGAGCAGAGGGCAGGAGAGGAGGAGGGGGCAGCGTCCTCCACTTCATCCCGGAAGGACGTCATGGTTGGTTGTTGATGAGCTGGGAGTTGGCGGGGGGAGTAGAGGCTCCGAAGGGGGGGGGGATGGGCTGATATCGCCTGCATGGCAGAGGATATTTTGTCTAGTGGGCTGGCCTCGAGTTGTGGCAACAGGGATTGGTGTTGATGAGACGTGTCCACTGGCAATGTGACCTCGCTGCGAGGGTTGGAGATAGTGGAGAGGATGGGGGGCTCATTCCTGGCCATGGAGTAATCAGATGTTGGGTGATTGATGTTGAAGATAAGATTGGCAGTGAACAGCCTTGTGCCATCCCTGTTGAGTCGACCATTATGATTGTAGAGATGGCTACGATCCCAGAAGAGATTGAAGTTGTCAATATAATTCACATTATACTGAGGGCAGACATTTGAAAGCCACGTGCTTAGGCTTAGGGACCTGGTGAACTTATTGACTTTGTATCCATTGGGGGGCAGGGGACCACTGATAAATGCCTCAATATTGAGTGAGGCTAGGAGCTTCAGTAGGTCTAGGAAGTCACGTTTTAGTGTTTCTGATTGCTGTTTCAGAATGTCGTTGGCTCCGATATGCCGGGTAATCTTGTTTAGGGAGCTGTGAGTAGACAGGATTTCAGGAATTTTCTCTGTTATGTCACAGATCATCTTATCAGGGAAACAGAGTGTAGCGGTATTGTTTTTAATCCCAATGCTCTTGATAGCCTTTGAGGCTGTGGCCTGCTAGCTCTTGATAGCCTCCTAGCTTTGGGGCTACCTAGGTTGTCGGATAGCCGATGGGCCAGTCCAATATCCATATTGGCAGTCGATACAGGGCTACCCAATAGCGGTTGAAATCTGTTTACCAGCTGTAGGGACATCAGTGGTGGAGGAGCAAAACTCTTCTTTCCACTTCTCACAACAATCCATGGTTGATCAGTGCTAGTGCTAACAGGGGCTATAGTAGCTAATGCAGGCCAGCCCGTGGCTGAGCTAATTTCCGGGTGATAAGAGGCAGTCTCTGAGGGACCAGGGATCACTAATCTTTTCAGCTTCGCTCCCTTGACATTCCAGAGGACAGTATCAGTTTGTTTCCTCGAGATAGCACAGGCTTGGGAGGCAATGTTTTCGGGAACATGAGTGGGCAGTTTACCCAAGGATGTGGGAGCTAGCAGACTGTTAGCATTCGTGGTATCTGTGATGGAAGATACATTACCCGATGAGGGAGTAGCTAACGCTAAGTTAGCATTCGGCATCGTAGCTTCTGTGAATCCATTGGAAAGGGAGCTCTGAGGCTGTGTAGAGGTAATCCCAGTGTCTTTCAAACAATAGATGGTAGTTTCCAGTATTGCAATCTTTTAAAGGTGGCCAGTACATCCTTTACAGGGCGACATGCCCTTAGCGGGGACAGGGTCCCAAATCCACACCAGGCAGGCTGGTAGATAGAGGCCGCAGGAGATAGCAAAAGCAGGCAAGCGATAGATAGCAGCGGAGCACAGCTTGTACACGGCCGTACACGCTGAAGGCTGAATGGAAAAAAATATATATAACATATTCCTATATACTGGTATAATGGCACACTACCTGTGTGTGTCTAGTATATATTTCTCTAACCCACTGTTCTTTTCAAATAAAAATGAACCTGAAACTATCTTGATGACGACAACCTCATGGGCCCCACCCACTCTTCCAGTGAGCTATTTCCATCTATTTCCTTCTCCACCCCTTGGGGATAAACACATCAAGTCTCTGGTTCTTTATAGACTATATAAAAAATAATAAAATGACAAAATAACGACTAAATATAAAGTAATTATAACAAAATTAAAATAACGGTACAACTGTGTGCATATATATGTATATATATTAGATAATGACCAGCAACTCACCACCTGTCTGTGTGTATCAGTGTGTGTGTGTGTGTGTGTGTGCTGGAGCACTTGGCATATACCCAACCCCCATGCTGTTGACTCTTGTGCTCTTCCGGTGCAGAGAGAGAACTTCTTCTGGCTTGGGGCATACAGGGACGACACTGGTTTTCACTTTTTGTTCTGCTATTTGGGGTGATCTCTCAGATCCTCCAACCCGAGAGCCGGCCCAGCGCAGATTGTGCCAATTTTACCTGACTGGCCACTTTCCTCTCAGCCAACAACACAGATGACTTCAGCCTTCAGTGTCTCCGCCCCCTTTTCACAGTACTCTCTCCGGCTCATCATTTAACTGTCATTCATTCGAATATGGCAATGTCGGGGTCCTGTTGTGTATATAAGTGTTTATCTCAGTGCATTGCTCCGATCATTACACATAAGCTTGGTAATACATATATACATACACACAGCATCCACAAGCAACTACATTTCCACCAACCATCCCATGTGTGTATCCCATGTGTATACCAAATATATTCAAAACCTCTTCACTTACCAGCATTTCACAATTGAGACCTATTTTAAAAATTAATCACATAGACCAAAAATGTTTGTCATCAACTCTAACTGAAACAAAAACACTCCTTCAACATATCAACAATTCATTTCATTACTCTTTGTTGATTTAGACCACCTCCTCCAAAAACATCATACTGACTTCAATCACCAGAACCAGGATACGTGCAGGTCTGTAGTACATATTGCTGATTCTGGCAATGTGCCCATCAGTTCAATGCTAAATGTGAAAATTATATCTATCACATGCACCTCTGCATACAACTATGAATTGATTATACATATCACTGGACATAAACGCATCAAATAATTCATCTCTTACAATAAACAAAACACATGACCTTATCATCCAGACACAGAATACATCTGTCAATTTGACACTCAGACAAACATAAAACATTAGACATATACATTCAATTCACATAACTTGACATGACCCACAAACATGTGACATGACATAACACAAAGACAATTAGATTACAGTAGCTCGGAGGAAGGAGCTGCATGTCTGTAGTAGCCCCCCCCCCCTTTTTTTTCCAATCCACTGTGAAGAAGATTGCCTCATACTGTATAGCAACAGCAGCAACAGGCGAGAGAGAATTGCCGGCCAACGCTCTCCCGTCTGCTGTTTTAAATCCTTTGCACAAAGTTGATGCAATATCGTCCTCTTCTTTTTAGGCGCAAGTAGACGTATTGTCCTCTTCTTTACGCGCAAGTAGATGTCAGACAGTCCGATAGTTCAATTGTATTCCACTTTGCCAGTGTCCCGTGGGACCATGGCACAACACAGTTAGTTACTCACCGGCACATGGCGATACCATGTTGACCAATCTCTACTCACAGCTCATCATCTGAGTCCATTGAGTCCGTCTCTCCAGGCATAAGATCACCAGTAGTGCCACACCCATTGTCATCTGTCAGGCAAAACGTTCATGAGCATTCTTCACATCTTTAAATATTTCACAACAACCCTACTAACCCACATACCATTCTATTTTATTATTGTTGTAATGCCTATTATCGAAACCAACTCCCCATAAACCCTTGGGAGTGAACTAATTCCAAACTAATTTTTCATAACTCTTTCTGTCTTTTAAACATACTGAAACATTTTCCTCTCTGGCCTTCCTTTGCCCCACTATTTTCTTTTTGACCTCCTCAAACCATTTATTTTCCTTGCTTCTTTTTCAAAACTGTACATTTCTAGAATTTGCTTGACCACAATTTTGGTTCAACTTTTTTTTACATAGTTTAGACTCTATTCTCCTAATTTATCTTAACTTATCTATATACTCATATTTAAGTTTGTTTGTTGTGAAATACTCATCTTTCATCTTTCTTGGTCTGGCCCCTCCTTTGACTGTGTCCTCCACTTCCTGTCCCATTTCCGTTCCGTGAGCAGCTTCCTCAGTCACTGCTCTCTATTGAAGTTACAGTCCAGTTCAGTTTGAGTGCTCATCTGATGTATGACCCCTTGATGACAGATGGAAGTCATACAGCAGCCACAAATCACCACTCAGGTCAATGACATTTGCCTGGTTTGGGACAGGAAAACAGGTGACAGCACCAGGTGCCAACAAAAATAAAATGCTCCTATTTGATGTAACCAATTGTCTATTTACAATATTTGTTGCTGTTTAATGTTCAGAAAAGAAACCCAAAAGTTACCCCTGTCCTGTAGTTGTGTCTTCTGGTGGGGTCATCACGCTTGTGACCCTTTCGTTTTTAGTGTCTCCCCATCCTCTGCAAATAGGGTTAGGGTTAGGGTTGGTCATAATCACTTAAGCTGTTAGTATGCATGCTGAGTGTATCCTTGTACACATGCTGGGTGTATTCATTTACAATGATGCAGAAAAGAATAAGCTCTTGATTATGACCACTTAATAGCGCATGCTGCGTGTACAGACTATATGACACATGTTTCTTTCTCCTGTAACTTCATTCACTCATATAGGCAATTGTAGTTATTTGACTCCAAAAACTTCCAAAACTCCTCCCTCTCATCCTTGTCTCTATCATGTTAGTAGAGAGGATGATATAATATCTGATCTATGTATACACATTTATTTTAATTTTCAACAGTGTAGGGACTAGCTATTTACTAATTAATTAGTCACTGGTTTTTAATTTCTTTTGCATTATGTTGTCACTTAAACTGACATTATGGCAGTATGTGACCTTTTCTGCCACACTGACAACATGTCAGCGGGGTGGTCTTCCTCTGTGGACAGCCGGCACGGAAATGCCCTATCTCCCCACAATGAAAACATGACTGCCGCTGCAAGCATGCAATCCGTGAGGGCTTGTTCATTTTAGCTATTAATTGCTTTTTCTTTATTCACTTTCTCCTCTTTCGGCATTGGTTATTGTTGTTTGGCATGGCCGATATCCATCCCCCAAACGATATTCCTATCCTGGAGGAATGTAATTTGGATCTATTTTTGGCCCCTTAACTGTTGGGTCTATCTTATCTAATATTAACAACCTCATATATATTTCCCTCGTAACGAGTGTGAACGAGGGAAGAAGGTCCATTCTCAACCAACTGCATCTCCACTGCATCTCCGATATATTTTTGCAGTTGCAGTTACTGTACATATTTTCTTCCTCTTTGGACCATACACCACTATAATGTGAGGATTCCTTTAGGATTGTCAGTGTATGTGGCTATCACAAATATCTGATCTCTTTAATTGTCAGTACAGTTGCTCCACAGACTAGGAGGGGAACCTGCTTCTCATTGGTTAAACCGTCTCGCTTGAGCTTCTAACTGGTCAAACTGGCTCCGAAAGGCGGAAGGAGCATTTGGCAGCAAGCCTGTTTCTAACAATAGCTTTTCAGAGAGCACCACTCCACACACACTGGACGTGGAAGTCACAGGAGGGGAGGGGGGATGAGCGCTGCTCCTTCCATTCAATACCATTCACACTTAATAGCAAGAAAGGGCACCATTGAGCCCCCTTGACATTTGCTCGGCCCTCACAATTTTTTAACTACGTCCCTGTATTTTGGCAATTTACAGTAGCCTGCACTTAAGACAGTATTGGCTCGCTCCTCTGCTGTTCTCACTAATCTCAACGCACAAAATTAATTACCAGCTTTAACAAGAGCATGATAGCAACATAGCACAATACTAAAATAACGCAATAATTACTCACAATATTACTCACTGCTTGCTCTTAGAAAGAGTAACATTTACAAACAAATTTATTTTCATGAATTGGCCTACAACAGCTCATCAGATTATTACTAATTATCATACACTATGTCAGACTTAACACGCATGTCCTATCATGCACATACAAACAACCATATCAATGTGCGGTGATGTATTGATGTAGCCTGTGTTAAACATCCAAGTTTGCTTTTTACATGCAGTTATTTACATGCATTACATGAGTTATTCTTTCACACTTATTATTTATTTACAATGCATACGATGTTGCAGTGTGCATTAGCCGGGCCCGTATTTGCAAACATATAGCAGCAGAACCTATAGTCTACATAGACTAATATTTATTTATGACAATACTACTCATAATTATTTTGCCCACTCATAATGACTGCAATTTTCTCTCAGACTCGCTTCTGGTCTGTTATAGACGTGGCCACTTTTCAACGAGTCTTTTTCTAGTTATACCTTAACTTCACTGGTTCTGACCTTCAGAGCTCTTGAAGCGGTAACCTCGTTAATTGTATAATATACCTAATACTCAGTTATTACAGTCGGGGTTATCTTTTTGCCTCCTTTTAAATCCCCAGGGCTTGAAGATTCTTGCCTTTGGCCTTCGATCGGAAACTTATTTACATGAATGCTGTCCTCAGCCCATTCACTTGCCACTTTTGGCCTTCGATCGGAACTTATTAGGCTATTCTACTTCGATCGGCAACTTATTTACAAAAATGCTTTCCTCAGCATTCTCTTGCCACGTTTGGCCTTCGATCGGAAACTTATTTACAGGCTATTCAATAGCACAAAGTTTCATACCGGTAGTTTAAATTTGTTAAAACACACAAACAGTTTTGTGTGAGTGAGATTCCCCTTCTGCAGCGAGTGTCCTATTTCGTGGGTCTTTTTCAAAGTCGGAGCAACCTGTCGCCGCTCACTTTCATGGTGTGTGTGACCCACATAATCATTTAATAATTAATAATCAATAATTAATAATTGGCTTAAATGCCTTACCTTTTTCTTTGGCTGTCACACACCACAAAATCAACGCAGCTCAGGTCGGCAAAAGGATGCTCCGGCTTTCAAAACGCCCCACGTTGGGCGCCATTTTATGTTGTGGATAATTCTATTGCTGCGAAGATATGAATCTGTTTAATTATAACCACACATAAGCATTTATAGGCAGCTTTGCACGCAAAGCCCAAGTTCCCACAATGAAAGGAAACCACACCACCTAGCTAATCGTCCCTCAGGGACCTTGTTGTTGACCACTTTTCACCTAGAAACGATTTCACTGTTCCATGCCTGTGCATCATCCAAAAATTCTTCCACACGCTCTGAGGAAAGTTTAACAGGAAAAGCGCCCTGCTCCTCTTCACTCCTCCCACCTCGAGTCTTCTCCCAGGAGAGAAAGATTTTCATCTCGCTGCTGCCAGAGTTGCCAATAATCTGGCTTTTCCAAGCGTTGTTTGTTAAATAACTGCTCCCTGCGTGCATGGCTCCTTATGGTGTTGTCCTAACACATACATTCAGTTTGTGCACTGTCAACATTCAGCTAATATGGAATATGGTGGTGTTCTAACACCAGAGACAGTTCTGTCTTAATAATAAACCTTGAATATAAAGTGATCAACCTGTGGACATTCAGTTCCTTATCGATTAGGTATCAGTATCATATCAGTCTCGAGTATTGTGATACTGCACTTTGTAAGGGACACCTTGTATCCAGCAGTTAAACTTGTCTAACTATTTGCACATTCATATATCATGGAAATATTAATGAGGGAGGACTAGATATTATTTTAATGGGGGGGGGGGTTTGTGTGGAAAAACCATAGCACACTATTTAAAGTAGAGTTTTAAGATGTGTAAAACATTTGTAGGGGATCTTTCTTTTATCCTCAAATTATATTCTATGATGTGAGGTTCAGTCATTCAGAAAGACACTGTAAAATACTTTGGTGTATCTTGGTTATGTGGGGGGATGTGGCAAATGAGCTTAACTCCCGAAAAAGTGGTCTATCCTTTTAATTGATATCTAATTCATGTTTTACAGCCCTTGCAATAATGCTAATGGTATTGGTGATTCAAACTACTTCTGTAAGTGTATCTGTAATGTAACAGTGAAACTACATCAATACAACTGTTCCTCTACTTTCTCTAATTGTTAACTTCTTGTAAATTAAATTATGCCAATGCTGAATAATGCCCTCAGGACCCCTGATGGTCCCTGGACCTCACTTTGAGAACCACCGATCTAGTTCTTCAGTATTCATCTAAAATGGCGCAAATTGTGTCTCAAAGTGAGGTCCAGGGACCAGCAGGGGTCCTGAGAGGGCATTATTCAGCATTGGCATAATTTCATTTACAAGAAGTTAACAATTAGAGAATGTAGAATGTAGAATACGGTTGTATTGATGTAGTTTCACTGTTACATTACAGATACACTATGATGAGAGTGATGTCTCCTCCTTCTTTATTTCACTTACACACAGAGAGGATGAGAGTAAGGAATTCTGATCACCAATACCATTCTTATTATTTTAAGGGCTTTAAAGCATTAAGGGGAGGGCAGCTATTCTTATTTGTAAAATAAATAAATAAGATAAATAAATATTTTTCATATTCTGGGCTTTTCATAAAAGATCCAGTGCTATTGTTCCGGAAAGCCCAGGCCAAACCATGCCACTCGCTGTCATATAGTGAGATAATGCTTTTTGGCCCTTTCTCCTCAACAGTTGTCACAATTGTCTACCTGTGTGATTATATTCTGTGTAAACTGCCTCATTCAACACTGCCTTGATGAAGGCCAAGTGTGGCTTTTTATTTTGTTCTGAAATGAACTAAGGCTTTAAATAAAGGGTTTTATCTGAGAAGACTGCCTTGGTAAAGTCATTTTAATATAGCTTTTTTTTTTTAGCTTTCATCCTTCTGGGAGACTTCAACATCCAGCCAGTAACCCTACAATCTCTGCCTTTCCTTAACTTCTTCTCATCCTTTGACCTTTACCTCTCTCAATCTCCTCCTACTCACAAAGCAGGGAATGTGCTTGACCTGGTCTTCACCAGATCCTGCTCCACCTCTAATCTCACTGTGACTCCTCTTCCTGTATCCGACCACCACTTTATCACCTTCTCCCTTCCCATCCCCCTCCCCTCCTCCCATCCATCTCCCCCTCACTCTACCACCACCCGACGCAACCTAAAAACTCTCTCACCCGACTCCCTCTCTTCTACCGTCCTCCCCCTGCCGAGCAATTTGCTCTCCTGTCCACTGACAAGGCTTCCACCACTCTTCTCTCCTCTCTCCTCCGCTCTTGATTCTCTTTGCCCACTCACCACTAAGCCTGCCCAATCTTCTCCCCCTTCTCCTTGGCTGACTGAATCTCTGCAAACTTATCGAACTGAGCTTCGGGCAGCTGAGAGAAAATGGAGAAAATCACATCTCCCTGAAGATCTCTCTTCCTACCACCTTATCCACTCCAACTTCACCTCTGCTGTCTCCAAAGCGAAAACCTCCTTCTTCATCTCTGAAATCCAGTCCTCTGCATCCAACCCCAGTAAACTGTTCTCCACCTTCTCCACGCTCCTCAACCCTCCCTCCCCTCCCCCTCCCTCCTCCCTCTCTGCTGATGATTTTGTAACCTTCTTTACTAAAAAGGTGGATGACATCAGCTCCTCCTTCCATCCTCCAGGCACCCTCACTAACACTCCCGACTCCAATCCTGCTCCTCGGCCCCCTGTCCCTGGATTTCCTTCCTTCTCTCCCCTCTCTCCCGATGAAGTGCTTAAACTCATCAGCTCGGACCGAGCCACTTACTGCCCCCTCGATCCTATCCCTTCCTCTCTCCTCCAAACCATCTCACCTAACATATCTCCCGTCCTCACTACCTTCATTAACTCCTCGCTGTCCTCTGGTCTTGTTCCACCCGTTCTAAAGACTGCAAGAGTCAAGCCTCTGCTTAAGAAACCCTCCCTTGACCCTACTGCTATTCACAACTACAGACCTGTCTCTCTTCTCTCATTCCTTTCCAAAACCCTCGAACGAGCAGCGTCCAAACAACTTTCTCTCTATCTCTCCCAAAATGACCTCCTGGACCCTCTGCAGTCCGGTTTCAAGGCTTCTCACTCCACTGAGACAGCTCTTCTTGCTGTCACAGAGGCCCTTCACACTGCTAAGGCCTCATTCCTCTCCTCTGTTCTTGTCCTCCTTGACCTGTCTGCTGCCTTCGATACAGTCAACCACCAAATCCTTCTTTCCACTCTGTCTGACCTCGGCATTTTAGGTTCTGCACTCTCCTGGTTTGCTTCCTACCTCTCGAACTGCTCATACCAGGTCTCATGGAGAGGGTCCCTCTCCAGATCCTGTCCTCTTACCACCGGTGTCCCCCAGGGCTCAATCCTGGGCCCCTTACTTTTCCTTCTCTATATCAGATATCTTGCCTATGTGATCTCTTCTCATGGCTTTTCTTATCACTGCTACGCTGATGACACCCAGCTTTTTCTTTCCTTCCCCCCCTCCAACACTCAAATCGAGGCTCGCATCTCTGCATGCCTCAAAGACATTGGCGACTGGATGTCTGCCCACCACCTCAAGCTCAACCTTGATAAGACAGAGCTACTCTTCCTCCCAGGAAAAGACTGCCCTCTTGCAGATCTCTCCATCTCCATTGACAACACCACTGTACTTCCCTCCCAAACAGCTAAGAACCTTGGGGTGATCCTTGACAACCAGCTGTCTTGCTCAGCCAACATAGCTGGTACAGCACGCTCCTGTAGGTTCTCTCTCTGCAACAACCGCAAAATCTGTCCCTTTCTCACAAGAGAAGCGACGCAACTCCTGGTCCAGTCTCTTGTCACCTCCCGCCTGGACTACTGCAACGTGCTCCTGGCCGGCCTACCTGCCACCGACATCCCACCACTTGCCATTCCGCTCATTCAGAACGCTGCAGCCCGTCTGGTAATCAACCAATGCAAATTCTCTCACGTCACTCCCCTCTTCCAGGAGCTCCACTGGCTTCCCATCTCGGCCCGCATCAAGTCAAGTCAAGTCAAGTCAAATTTTATTTATATAGCACGTTTCATACACAAAGGCAATTCAAGGTGCTTTACAAAAAAATAATCGAAAAAACAAGCAGCAAAGCAATGCACATATAAAAAAAACACATAAAAAACACAGCCGACAGTTTTAGTTAAAATATATACTCAAATTAACAAACATGAAACATTATTTCTGTTTTAAATAAGTTACAAGGCATTCTTCAGTATTATTATTACATGTACAGTCCATTTGTTGGAAATGTACAGGAAAAAAAATAAAAAATCACAGGCAGAGAGAGGCAGTAGTTTAGTAGCAGTTAAAAGCAAGAGTAAACATAAAGGTCTTTAGCTTGGATTTAAAAATAGGCAGAGTAGGGGCAGATCTAATGTGTTCAGGGAGTTTGTTCCAGTTATGAGAGGCATAGTGGGAGAACGCGGCTTCACCATGTTTTGATTTGGTCCTCGGGACAATTAGTAGACCAGTGCCTGAAGATCTCAGGGATCTGGATGGTTCATAGTGTAGAAGCATTTCAGAGATGTAGTGTGGGCCTGACCCGTTGAGAGATTTGTAAACTATTAGCAGAATTTTTAAGTCTATTCTCAGATTTACTGGCAGCCAATGCAGGGATTTGAGAACTGGTGTAATGTGTTCAGCTTTCTTGGTTCTTGTTAGAACTCTAGCAGCCGCATTCTGAATGAGCTGTAGTTGTTTAATAGCTTTTTTGGGAAGACCATTGAAAAGACTGTTGCAGTAGTCTAGCCTGCTAGAAATGAAAGCATGAATTAGTTTTTCAAGATCTTGTTTGGACATATAGGTCCCTATTCTCCCACAGGCCTTCGGCGCTAAAACGGGCCTTAAACGCAAAAAAACGTGCCTTGCGCCTGTTTCGGGAAAATAGCAATAGGCTTTAGGCTGCCAAATGCGCTTTAGGCCGAATGGGCGTGGCGGAGTCCCTGAATGCGCCAAAGTGGGCGTGTCGGCGCTAAATACCGGCGTACTCGTATCTTCCAGCCATCTTCCGACCTGGCCTACTTTTAGCGCTTTGCGCTTTTGAAAAGCAGGCCTAAAGCAGGATTCTGTGCACCGGGGACAGGAAAGTGAATGGAGAATACAATATATAGAAAAAAATACTTTAGAATACAATAGAATATAAGATTGCAACCCTTCTCAGGCTTTGGGTGAAGCTGTAATGCAGTTTCATAAATTTAGTTTAGGCTATCATAATAATCCCCATTTATGTGTAATATAGCTCTACGTTTTATTACCCCCCCCCCCCCCGAAATTAGCTAGGCTACTAATATTACTAATATTCCTAATTAATATGTATTATTATTTCATTCAGATAATTGACATTATAGGCATGTACCGTAAAATACCAATTAGAAGCCGACTTCCAAATTGCCGCGGGTCCCATATATAAGCGGGGTCTGGAAACATATTTTGTACATAAAAGCAGGTCCCAATTTGACGCCCGGTTAGTTTTTTCAATGTTTTCTTTTTACCTTTGCGACATCCTGTTGAATGCATCTCCCAAACACAACGAAGAAGAAAAATCGGATGAAGAATACGAACAACGAGGAAACGGGAACAACGAGGAAAAAAAACACATGCACGAAACTTGCTGATCAAAATTTGTTTTCCCTCAACATCTGATGATTCTGAAAATTGTGTAGGCATTTCCTGAAGATTTTTATACACTAAAACCGACATCTCTGGTGTAATAATTATTTTGAGAAATGTGCCTATGGTATATTTCCCTGCCAGCGGGCATAGAAGTCCGCTTCTAATTGGTATTTCACCGCTCTTTCACATGTGCGCTACTGAAGAGGGTGCTCCGTGAGTGATGAACAGCGGAGGAGGCAGCGCATGCAACAAATAATCTGCTCACATGATGATCATGTTCTCTCACCTTCAGCGGAGAAAATTTAGTGGTAAATACCGGTAGGTCACAGTTCAGCTCAAATTTTATTTGATTTCATGTACAGGCCAGAACTGGCATGCAATGTGCTCTGCTGCGCTGAGAGGGAGGCGCGGCTCTCCCCATAGACAAGCAATCGTGTGGGGTGCTGACTGTAGCCAACTCATTAAAATAAATGGTTTAAATAAACAATTTCATACTATTTACAATCTTTGCTGAGCAATATTTTTGTACAAAAATAATTAAAGCAGGTCCCAAACTGCCGCAGGTCCCATATTGACGCGGGGTCTGGCTACATATTTTGTCAATTAACGCCGGGCTAATAATTGGTATTTTACGGTATTTACATGCTTGCAGTATTTTAAATGCAGTTAGATTGCTTTGAGAAGCATAATAATATGTAATAATAGCCTATATATGGAGATAGACAGACCGGATGAAGGGAGGGGGGGGCGGCGGAGCCCTTGGCTTTGTCTGGTTTTACCGGATTTGTCCAGGAATTGGAGCTTAAAAGGCAAGCGTGTGTCTCTTCCCTGCAATTCTCCAATGAGCGGACAATGCATAATTTTACGCTTAAAAGGCGTGGTTATAATGGTTGAGGCTGAGTTTAGCGCCGATACCAAGATATCAAGTGCGCCTTTCCACGCCCACTGCTTTGCGCTGCGGCTGGCGCTCGGCCTAGAAACTGCGCCGCTGCAACGATAGAGCCCATAGCCTCTAATCCTTGCTATATTTTTTAGATGATAGAAGGCAGATTTTCTTATAAGCTTGATGTGGGAGTTGAAATTTAGATCAGAGTCAATAATAATGCCAAGATTTTTTACCTGGTTCTTTGGCTTCAAAGATAGGGATTCGAGGTGAGCAGTAACTTTGAGCCTATCTTCTTTTTTGCCGAAGACAATTATCTCTGTTTTGTCTTTATTAAGTTGGAGAAAATTCTGGCACCTCCAATCATTAATTTGCGCAAGGCACTGACACAGTGTCTCTATGGGGGCATAGTCATCCGATGAGAGGGCTATGTAGAGTTGGGTGTCATCTGCATAGCTATGATAAGCTATTTTGTTTTTTTTGCATAATTAGGCCCAGAGAGAGCATATAGAGGTTAAACAGGACAGGACCTAAAATTGATCCTTGGGGTACCCCACATGTCATTTTGGTTTGGTCAGATGTGTAGTTGCCAATGGACACAAAGTAGTTCCTGTCTTGCAGATAAGATCTGAACCACTCTAGGACCGTGCCGGAAAGCCCGACCCAGTTTTCCAGTCTGTCCAATAGAATTTTGTGGTCAACCGTATCAAAGGCAGCGCTGAGGTCTAGTAACACTAAGATTGAGATTTTACCTGAATCAGTGTTCATTCGGATGTCATTTATAACTCTGATAAGCGCAGTTTCGGTGCTATGATGGGGTCGGAAGCCTGATTGGAAGGGATCTAGGAGGTCATTGGAGGATAGAAAGGTATTGAGTTGTTGGTAGACAGTTTTTTAGAGTATTTTGCTAATAAAGGGAAGATTTGATATTGGTCTGTAATTGCTGATTATAGAGGGGTCGAGGCTATGCTTCTTTAGCAAGGGCTTAACAACTGCAGTTTTTAGAGATTTTGGAAAAATGCCTGTAAGAAGAGAGGTATTAATTATCTTCAGTATGTCGGTCGCCAGGCAACTGTAGACATTTTTTAGAAAGCTTGTTGGCAGGGTGTCTAGGCAACACGATGAGGATTTAAGGCCTCGTATCGTTTCTTCTAGTTTCTTGTGGTCAATGACATTGATCTGAGTCATGTTAATTAAGCACCTATTCTGTGGGTGCGGCGGAGCCACATTTGTTCTTGATGTGGAAATAGTTAGTCTGATATTTATAATTTTATCCCTAAAGAAGGTCGCAAATTCATTGCATTTGACATTGGATAGAAGATCAGGGGCAATTTGTGGGGGGGGGTTTGTCAGCCTGTCAACATTGGCAAAAAGAGTGCGAGCGTCATTGGTGTTTTTGCTGATAATGTCGGAGAAGAAGAATTTTCTGGAATTTTTTAGTTCCTGGTTGTAGGAGTGAAGACTATTTTTATAGATGTCATAATCGATGTGAAGTTTAGTATTCCGCCATTTGCGCTCGGCTTTCCTACAATCTCTTTTTTTGTTATTTACAGAGGGAGCGTTTCTCCATGGTGCTTTTTTCTTACCGGAGATTAGTTTAGATCTAATGGGAGCTACAGCATCAATAGCCTTTAGGGTTTTAGAATTGAAGTTATCTAGGAGATCATTGACAGAGGCTGAGGAGAGGAAAGGGGGGGGGCAGGGAGAAAGCCTCCATGAACCGTGTGCTAGTGCTCTCGTTGATGTGACGCTTTTTGATGGTTTTTGACCGAGTAAGAGCGATAGGGGTGATCTTGAGTTCAAGAAAGATACAGAGATGGTCGGACAGAGCAACATCACTAGCTGAAAGAAACGATGACTCAAAGCCCTTGGTGATAAATAAATCTAGGGTATGGCCTCGATTGTGAGTGGGCCCAGAGACATGTTGTAACAGGTCAAAAGTGTCAATCAAATTCAAATCACTGGTACTGGCCTACAGGGCTGCACACCAGTCAGCTCCCCTGTACCTGCAATCTATGGTCAGGTTCCAAACCTCTCAGCGCTCCCTTCGCTCCTCCACCAGTGCAGGTCGCCTCGCCCCTCCTTTGCTACGGGAGCTCAAAAGTCGCTCATCCCGATCTCGACTCTTCTCGTCCCTGGCACCTCAATGGTGGGACGAGCTTCCACCTTCGGTCAGGACGGCTGAATCACTGCCGATCTTTCGGAAAAGACTAAAGACACACCTCTTCAGGCTCCATCTGGGCCCTTCTTGATCTAACTTCGTTCTCTCTCTTTCTTTATAAAAAAAAAAAATTACTAACCTAAACTTGTACCACTAACCTAAACTTGTACCACTGTTCATTCAGAGTTGTAGTTGTCATAGACTGTGCTCCATAGTTGATTGCTCTATTGCTGACAAAAATGTGTTATTGTAAGTCGCTTTGGATAAAAGCGTCTGCCAAATGACGTAATGTAATGTAATGTAATGTAATTAAGACACAATAATGTATTGGAATGTTTTTCCTCTCCTATATCTGAAAGAAGGCTCCCAGCAAACACAATTACATCATGATGATTATAGGGGCGGCTTTAGCTGAGGAGGTAGAGCGGGTCGGCCAATGATGCAAGGGTTGGCGGCTCGATCCCCGCTCCCTCCCAGCTGCTGTCGTTGTGTCCTTCGGCAAGACACTTAATCCTCCTTGCCTCGTATGATTGGTATGAATGTAAGACATGAATGGTATGATTGGTATGATTGGTATGAATGGTGTGAACGAATAATGATTCTGTGAAGCGCTTTGAGCCTTGGAAAGGTGCTATATAAATCCAATCATTATTATTATTATTATTATGATGATGTTCTGATATCATCTTTCAGTGACGACTAGGACAAATCACAGCCGATTTGGGGATCATTTAGACATCTACACAGGAATGTCAAGATGACGTCGAAATATGACATTACCATAAATAGGCATATTCAGTTATTCTGCTATGTACACAGTGTGTATTCAGCAGCGTTATACATAATTATATCCAGATAAACCTTTATTCTACATTTTCAAAAAATAAAACAGTTACCTGGCCATGGTTTGAACCCAGGACCTCCAGCTTTGGTGTCTGCTACTCTACCCTTACACCATCCTTCCACAGCAATGACAAGGCACGGATGTAACCTTATTATGGCATAAACTTGTTTTTATTCAAACGTGGGTGTCAAGTCTTTGTGGATCGGGCATTACTGTGTGACATCTAAACCAACTATGTATTATGCTACAGCAGATGCAGAACCCCAAAACACATTAACCCCACCCAAAATGCTACATTCCAACTTCCAGTAGTAGTAGTAGTAGTAGTAGTAGTAGTAGTAATAGTAGCAGAAGTAGTAATAGTAGTAGTAGTAGTGTTGGTAGTAGTGGGAGTGGTAGCAGTAGTAGCAGCAGTAGTTGTAATTGACCGGTTAATGAGTTGTGGGCAATTTAGTGCTGGCGTGTGTTTCATTAAAAGTTTCGAGATTTATCATTTCAAAACGGTTTCACGTATCCAAAATCCTTTAATAACTTTAGGTCGGGGTAGTCCATAGATGACCCAGAAAAAGTTTTGTGTGATTTGGCCAAACGGTCTAGGAGGAGCTCGCAAAAGTAGGTTTTTGATCAAATTCAAAATAACGGAAAATCTACCACACAGAAATAGGCGTGGCCTAGTAGGTTAGATGCATGATGCTCCAGGGAAACCAGTAGATGTGGAATTTTGATTCTACAGCTCGCGGTTCAGAAGTTATGGACCGACAAACGTGAAATTGGCTGTTATAGCGCCACCATCTGGTGGATTGGTGTAATTTTTTTACTCTGAGTAGTGGGTGATGTCGTGGACCTGTGTGGAAAGTTTGGGTCATGGGGGGTGTATGGTTTCTGAGATCCACACACTTTTAGGGCAGAACAAGAACAAAAGCAAATACACAAAAGTTTAGACATTTATCATTTCAAAACAGTTTCACGTATCCAAAATCCTTTGATAACTTTAGGTCGGGGTAGTCCATAGATGGCCCAGAATAATTTCCGTGTGATTTGGCCAAACGGTCTAGGAGGAGTTCGCAAAAGTAGGTTTTTGATCAAATTCAAAATGGCGGAAAATCTAGGCACATGCAAATGCGGCCTATATGGATAGATGTGTATTGATCCAAGCAATCCAGGAGAAGTGGAATTTAGATTATACGCCTCACGGATCAGAAGATATGGACCATAACACGAAATGATCTGTTATAGCGCCACCATCTGGCCGATATGTGTATTTTTTTGTTTCTGAGTAGTGAGGCACATTTACAATCTATGTGCCCAGTCTGGCTACGCTGAGCATTACAGTTTCTGCTGTACATACAATTTTACCGGGGAAGAAGAATAAAAAATAAATAAAAAAAAATCAGAACAGATACAATAGGGATCCACGCACTTCGTGCATGGACCTCTAATAATAATAATAATAATAAACCGGCAGAAAAACAATAGGGTGTCAGCCCCTTCAGGGCTTGAACCCCTAATAAGCTTTATTTGTATAGCACCTTTCATACATAAAATGCAGCTCAAAGCACTTTACACATTAAGAATAAACAAAGGTAATAAAAAGATGAAGTAAATACAGAACAGAACAATTACACAGACCAGTAAAACAGTAAAATTAAAAGACATCCATAAACACAAATAAAACAGGAGATAAAAGATCAGATTAGCTAATTAAAAATAATAAAAGATAACAACAATTAAAAGCAATGGTAAAAAAGTGGGTCTTAAGGTGCTTCCTAAAACTTTTCAAAGATGGAGATTGCCTTATGTAATAGGGAGTCTGTTCCAAGCTGAAGGTGTGTATAAAGGCTGCTTCGCCATACTTTTTAGAGGTAACTTTTGGAATGCTGAGCAGACCGGCACCAGAGGACCTAAGGGAGCGACTAGGGGTGTATTCAGACTATTCGGGTATTATAAACAAGTAAAATAATTTTAAAATCAATCCTCAGTGTTACAGGGGGCCAGTGCAGAGATGCTAAAACAGGAGTTATGTGATCTCTCTTCTTGGTTTTAGTTAAAACCCATGGCTGCCGCGTTCTGAACTATTTGTAGCCTGTCAGTACTTTTTTTGGGAAGACCAGTCAAAAGGGCATTACAGTAGTCAAGGCGTTATGAAGAGTTTGATAAGTTACTTTGATAAGTACTTAGTTTAAAGTACCACATGCTATTTGGATGGCCAATTCAGTACCACTTTTCGCCAATAGGTGTCAGGCATAATCACATAATAGGTGGGGTTTATATACTTTAAACTTTTTTTCTGTCTTTCTTTTCTCTTTTTCTCTCTCAAAAATCTCACTTGAGATGTTGTGTGTGTGTGTATGTGTTTTCAAAACACATTAAATTAACACATTAAATGCACTAATACAACTCAGTACAACTTACCATGTTTTAGTTTTTAGTTTATTTTATTTACAGTATTTACAGTATTTTCAGGTTTTGAATAATAATTAACAATTAACAATACTTCACAAGTATAGGAATCTTACAATTGTATTTGTGAATTAGTGAATTAGTCGCTTAACTATATATTGTTTGTCTGATCTGGGGCACATCCAATGTGCCAAGTCTGCCTATGCCAGTGATAACAAGGTTTGTTTTAGAGCAAAATTATAGTCATCATTACAAGGACTGATCTGGGGCACCCCAAATGTGCCAAGTCTGGCTACGTCAGTGATAACAAGGTTTGTTTTAGAGCAAAAGTATAGTCATCATTACAAGGACTGATCTGGGGCACCCCAAATGTGCCAAGTCTGGCTATGTCAGTGATAACAAGGTTTGTTTTAGAGCAAAATTATTGAGAAAATGGCCTTGCATGTTGAATTTGTGGTAATTTGGTAATTTGTGTCAGTATAAAATACATTTGTTTGATACATCTGTGAATCAATTAATCCAATGAAGTATGTACAATGAAGTATGTACACATACAAGGAAATTGGATCCGGTTCGCTTAAAAACCGGAATCACATAAAACAAACAAGAATCACAGAGGATAATTAAACATGAACTAATACAATACAATATCAAGTGTATGAAAGAGTGTCTATTTTGATAAGCTATTAAAAAGTTATATACAGATATATACAGTTATAGGCACTTATGTATATGAGAGGGGTCAACACTCTTGACTCTAGGTTAATTGACATTAAGTATTAAGTAAATATTGTCTATTTATTAGTTATAAAACTCATCAGCTGAAAACTGATCAGCAGTTCCATCGCGGGCCACACAGGGGGCGCCCACGGGCCGCCAGTTGAGTATCACTGGTCTAGTCTGTCCGGCGCCATCTGAACATTTATTCAACTTTTCTTAACTACTGGAAATTACCCTGTTAGACCTTAGTGAAATATGCTTACTTCACAGAGTGTTTACATTTCCCTCCTGTCTAGCGAACATTTAATCAATGCAAACAATTGTTTGCAAGCCGTTCCTACCTGATGAAGGAGGTGAGACACACACAGCAGCATTGTGTTGAATTACATGGTAGTTGGCACAATTGCAGTGGGTCTGTGGGGATTTATTTGTAATACTAATAATAATAATAATAATAATAATAATAATAATAATAATAGTAATAATAATAATAATAATAATAAAAAAATAAGAAGGATCAACACAATTTATTTGTCCACATAATGACCATTATATGAAAGGAAAAGCAGCCCACAAATGACAGCCAATGAGAAAAGGAGAACATAATGATATTAAGACTGAATAATGATATCACAACAGTCTCATGCTAAACACTCTCCTGTTGGACTCCACATGTGTATCAATATTCTTTCTAGTCATTAGTTGATAGTGTTTCTTTGTTCCCTCTGGTGTATTCAGAGCAGAGAGAGAGTATGATGATTCAACAGGGATGAGAGTGAGAAAAGGAGCAAATATTGATGGTTAAGACTGAATAATGACAACACTACAGTGTTATCCTAATATAATTTAAAATGTGATATTATCCTCTAAATCAGCATCAAACAGCCCAAATTTTTCGGCCGGCGCCGGCATCAGTGGGGCCCATACTATGTCCTGTCATGGGGCCCAAAATCCCTGGCGGCGCCCCTGACCCTAACCCTAACCCTAACCCATTGTTTACTGTTTAAACATTGTTTCTAAGCCTGACAAAAACAATGACGATGCATCAAGAGGTATAAAACAGAAAAACATTGACACAGCCAACTGATATGTATGATTGTATGTATGTATGTATGTATGTATGTATGCACTAGCCATTAAAAACAACCTGCTTGCAAGTATGCAAGATTGCAAGTATGCAAGTATGCAAGTATGCAAGTATGCAATTTACAATAACTTAGAATAACCTGAAATTACACATTGTGTAATTAGTATCGCATAGTCGCATAGTATCTGTTTTACGTGACATGTAAAACCTTTCAACAAGTCAGAACATGAAAACTCATGTTTGACTATTATTGAGGAGAGGAGAGGAGAGGAGAGGAGAGGAGAGGAGAGGAGAGGCAAAGTTGAATTATGTTATGTTATTTAGAATGGTGCTATTATTGTTGACATATTGTAAGTGTGATATACATTTTAATTTGATAACAATTGTATTACAAAGATTATTATTATATACCATCTGGAAACATTAGTTCTGCCTGTGTTGTTCCTACTTGGTGCTTGTCTACAAAACACAAAGTCTCACAGTATATTAACCAATACTGTGTGGAGGATCACATAGTATTGTAACAAAAACACGATTAAAAACACGATTTCAGACGGACAAGCCCGTCTTTATTGTCACACGATTACACATCAACACATGCACGGACGGCCACAAACACATACATGCTGACGGTGGCCGGTGAAATTTGTCCTCTGCATTTAACCCATCCTGGCTTGTCCTTTCCTCCGGGGGGCAGGCCAGGAGCAGTGGTCGCTTTTCTCGTACAGCGCCCGGGGACCAACTCTGGATGTTGTCGTCACTGGTCGGATTACGATGACGATCTGATCTTCTGCATGTTTTTAGGGTGGGGGGTTATATATGGAGGAACCCCCCTGGGGGAGCACGGGGAGAACATGCAAACTCCACACAGACAGAGAAAGGCCCTTACGACGAGATACCCCACCTGGGCAGTAGGCACTGAAGATATGGGAGGGAACACAACCACAGCGCTCACAGTGTCCCAGGCGAGAATCGAACTCAGGACCTTCTGACTGCGAGGCGACAGCTCTACCACTGAGCCACCGTGCCCCCAAGCCAAGTGTTTAGCAGCAATTCAGACAGAGAACAGTATTTAGAACATGTTAACTCAAACGCGGAACTCGGAGGGGGTCATTAAACTAAACCCCCGTGTCACCTATGGTGCCAACATTTTACAATGTAAAGCAATGTAGTTCACACGCGCACCAACTCTAGTACTCATCACATAACATTGCAGATAACTAATATCGCGTAAATGACGTAACACATCACTAATCTCCAAAAACACAGTGTTGAAAACACACTACCCTAGTGCATGCTGGGGAACTCTGCTCTCGGGGAGAACGTTTGAGAGACTGCCAAACGGCCGCATCTGGCCCGCGGCCAGACTTTGAACATAGTCTGTATTCAATCGTTTTCAATTCAATTGAAAACAGTCTGTATTCAATCCCCCTCAAACTGTATTGATCAAATATGTATCAAATATCTGTATTTTTAGGTTGAATGGTGATACGCAATAGCTTATAGCTTAATAGCTTTATAGCCTATCAAAAAACAAAAATGCATACTATCACAATTGGATCCGGAGTGGGAAAAAAGCAGTATAGCTGTACTGTATAGCACTAGAACAATAGGCTAGTTATCCCAGTTGTTGCGGATAGCTAGCTTGCACCCGTGTGGTTAGCGTCCGTGTGCTAGGTACTTAGGTGCCGTCTACTACGTGTAAGAGCGCGTGCGTTACTCCGGCTGGGGTAACGTTAGATAGATAGTTAGCTAGTTACCCCGCTAGCCGGGCGCTTCTGGCTCATACGACCGCATTAGCGCCCGGCGAACGTCACGCATTTCCCATTTTACACTGTGCCATTTTCACGTCTAGGTCTAAAAGCCGGCTCCAACCTGAGTCTTCACGTGAAGTGAAGACGCTATCCGATGCAAAACATCCTCTTCTTTTAATGACACCTAGTTGTTGCATCCAAATTGTTGCATAACATCCACTTTTCTGTCTTTTAAAAACCGAAAAGCATTTATTTGGAGCACCTCAAGCAACCCGGAAGTCGTTGTTCCGGGTTGCTTCAGATCAGAGAAGAAGAAGAAGCGGCGCTCCAAATAAATGCTTTTCGGTTTTTGAGAGACAGAAAAGTGGAAAAGTGGAGCGCTAATGCGCTCGTATGAGCAGGAAGTGCCCGGCTAGCGGGGTAAGTTAACTAGTTGCTCAGTGCAGCTAGCGACTAGCTCAGCTAGCAGCTAGCTTGTAGCACTCCAGCTATCTTGCCGTTACAAGCTACTGTTAGAGGTTAGCTTGCACGGTATAACTCCCGCTAAATTCCTGGTACAGTCAGCGGGCCTTGTGGCGAGTTAGCTTCGCTGAACTCGCACATGGACCGAGCGGCCATGAGACAGGGAGGGACAGCCAGGGGCTGTGTTAGCTGTCAGGCTACTCTGGCGAGTCGCGACGGCCACAGGGAGTGTGTGTTCTGCCTCGGGCATGACCATGCTACAGATGCCTTGCTGAAGGCTGACTTTTGCCAGGCCTGCAACGGTTTCACCCTGGGCGAGCTGCGGGAGAGAGCTTCGCTCTTTCTCCAGGGAACAAGGCTCAGCCATGCACCTCCAGAGGGAGGCGTTGCCGACGGGTCCGACCGCTCGGTCGGAGAGGAGTTGCCCGACGAGCAGGTCTCACCGGTCCAGCCTGAGCAGCAGTCGCAGCGAGGCTCCAATTTCAGTTGGGGGGATGAGCCCATCGATCCCGTGTTGCGGCAGGGTGGGCTCTTCCAGTACGACCCCATAGTCGCCCCCCCCCTCTAAACGCCTCTCAAGGGGAGCTGTCAGGCGAGGAGGATTGGGACGGTTTAACCATCGTCTCCTCTCTGGCAGGGGCCCGCTCGGTAACGAGCGTCAATGAGCCCTACCAGAAGCAGTTTCAGGGGGTGATGTCTAGGGCCTCGGCGAAGCTCGGCATCGCTCGGACCGAACCACCCCGCCCCCTGAGTCAGTGCTGCTGGGATGTTACTCCCAGCCACGCCAGGCACCACAGGCGCCCCGCCCAAAGCCCCTCTTACCCGTCTATATAGATGTGGTGCGAGCGGTGCAGATGGGGTGGGAGAAGCCTCAGGAGGTCAAGCCGCTCTGCGCAGGCATGACTCCGTGGTCGGCGTTAGAAGGGGGGGATAAGCTCGCCTTGGCCGCAATGCCTACCCTCGAGGAAATGGTGGCCAGACACCTGGCCCCCAATCCCGCGAGGCCCGCCTTGCCGTCGAGGGCGTGCCAACTAACGGCCAGGCTGGCCGAGAAGGCTTACTTGGCGGCGGGCCAGTCCGCGTGCATTGACCAACAACCGGGCTATCCTGCAGGGTTACTAGGCGCTGCTCATGCGGGAGATGCAGGGTGACCCCGCCCCCGAGCTATTTGCAGAGCTCGGGTTGGCCACGGATTGCGCCTTGCGTATGATCAACTGCTTGGCGCAGAACAGCGGCAAGGTCATGGCCTTCTCCGTTCTGACGCACCGTCACCTGTGGCTTAACCTCACCCAGCTCGCTGAGCAGGAGAAGAGGAGGCTACTGGGGGTCCAGATCTCTCAGGGGGGACTCTTATGTCCTTCCGTGGAGGATTGGGCACAGCGGTTGGAGATGCGGCAGCGAGATTCCGTGGCGGTCAGGACCCTCATGCCTAGGAAGCAAGGAGGGGGGGATCGGCGGTTCCAGGTGCAGGCGCGTTCGCAGAGTCGCCCTCCGTGGCCTCCAGCGCCGCGAACCACCCCAGACCCGCGGATACGACTCCCACCTAGGGCACCTCTACTGGAGGCGCCCCACCCAGCCGCACTGGGCTCGTCCTGGGTCCCACGGCAGGCCATGGTGAGCCGTCGTTGGAGCTCAGCGCTCAACTTCGGTCCGGGACTCAGCAGGGGCCTACCCAGCCCGTCGCTTGCCGGTGCGTTACGCCCGGCGGGGACGGCAGCTTGCCAAGGCTTCGCCTCAGGGCCAGCCTTCGGCTTGTAGCTTTAGGGACTAGCCCCCCGTCCTCGGTGCCCAAGGCCCGAGTTCTACAAATTTGGGCCAGGTTCGGTCGTGCCCACGTCGATCTCTTCGCATCGCAGCGCGCGACACACTGCCCATTGTTGTTCTCGATCCAGGAGGACAGCCCCCCATTGGGACACGACGCACTAGCGAACGTGTGGCCATGGGAGGGGCTCTATGCGTTTCCACCGATCCCCCTGATCCGTCAGGTGTTGGACAGGGTGAAGGAACAACGTCTCCGGCTTGTTCTAGTTGCCCCGTTCTGACCCAGGCAGACATGGTTTGCAGACCTGGTCTCCCTGACACAAGGCCCGCCCTGGGTGTTGCGGTGCGGGCCGATCTCCTGTCCCAGGCGGAGGGGGAGGGGTTCCACCCCTCCCCAGGCAGGTGGAAGCTAGCAGTCTGGCTCCTGAACGGGAAAAGTTGCTAGCCCAGGGCTTGCCCGATAATGTGGTATGCACTATTCAGAGTGCTAGGGCTGCTTTGACCCGCACTCAGTACATGTACAAGTGGCGGGTCTTTTCGCGTTGGTGCACGAGTGAGGGTGTGGATCCAGTGAACTGCAGTGTGCGACCAGTTCTCTGTTTCCTTCAGAGCCTGCTTGACGCGGGTCAGTCGCCGCAGTCGCTTAAGGTGTACGTAGCCGCGATTTCTGCTTGCCACATGGGAATTGAAGGGAGCCCCGTGGGGGCGTGCACTTTGGTCTCGCGCTTCATGAAGGGGGCGCGTAAACGACGGCTGCCGTCGCGGGCCGTTTTTCCCAAATGGGACCTGGTTACGGTGCTGGACGGGCTAACGGGTCATCCGTTTGAGCCCTTGGACTCCGCCGATTTAAAGGTTCTGTCTTAAAGGACGGCTTTCCCATGGGGAATATGAAGATATATTAAATCTCACGCCCCTAAGGAGTTTGAATCCGTTGAAATTTTCGAAATTGGTTGTTCAGAGCCTGAGCAATCCACCATCTCTCACATATTTTTGGCCTCTCCGACGCGTTTTACGTCAGCGAGGCCAAGTCCGCCTTGCGGAAGACGAGCACCAGTGAACTACAAGTGTTGTGGGGGTGTGCTGCCATGGTTCTGCCTCTAGGGGTCCTCCACGCCCCTTCACATGTCCTGAAGAAAAGCAAAAGGCAGCCATCTTTTTTCACCGCATAGCCTAGGCTAGCTAATGTTAGCTCCCCATAGCTCCTTGCAAATAACCATATCTCGGGAACGGAAGCACCCACAGACACGGGACTGGCGGCATTGGAAAGCTCGTTAAATTTTACATCTAGTAGAAGGTGCGTTGAAGTTAGGAAATCAACGCTGAGCAATGTACCCTTTTTTACACGAAATAGTGACAAAATCAGATGCTCATAACTCCTAGGAAAATGCCTTAAAATGCATGAAAAAAATTTTATGAGGACATCTCCCGACATATACTACCGTTTAAATTTGGTGCAATTTGGAGGCTAATTTTTTTTTTTTTTCTTCTTCTTTGAGTTTTATGGCGGTTGGCAAACATATATGTGCATTACCGCCACCTACTGGAGTTTGATATCAGCCAAATGCCTGAGGGGTGGGCATGGAATCGAAGGCCACACGAGCCCAGTGCATTGTGGGAACTGTAGGATTTCGGCACCCAAGGTGGGCCCCTTTCCAAGGATCGCTTATCACACTGGATAGTGGAGGCGATCGCGTTGGCATACTCTGCCATGGGTAAGGTAACTCCGGAGGGTATCAAGGCGCATTCTACGTGAGGTGTTGCGACATCCTCTGCGTTATTGCGTGGTGTTTCGGTGGAGGACATGGCCTCATGGTCCTCTCATCACACGTTTGTCAGGTACTACAGTCTCGACGTGTCCGGTTTGCGGTTCGCGCACGCGGTACTGTCGGTGGCAAGGAAGTAGTATCGTTGCCACTCAATGTGTCAGACGGTCAGGCATGAACGTTGCCGTACGGCCGTGGTTCACCGACGCCTTTCGGGTCGCCCTGTGGGGTGCTCCCGGCAGCAAGTGCGGTTGAATTAGGCACTAGAGTGAGAGCTTGAGTTCGAAACGAAGTAAAACGTTAGGGTTGTACTACAACCGAGGTTTTACGAGTGAGAACGAGAGCTCTCACTACCCAGCCTTGCTGCGTGGATATCCTGGAGCTGACAGGACGTGACGTAGTCACGTGGGTGAGGTGGGTTGCCATGTCAGCCCCAGGTGGCACCACGCCACCTACAGGTGGGTGGACGGTTTTAATGTAAAATGTAAATTTTGTGGAGCAAAATGACAATCTTCCATTGGCTGCGTAGCAGCGAACTAGGCACTAGAGTGAGAGCTCTCGTTCTCCCTCGTAAAACCTGGGTTGTAGTACAACCCTAACGCTTTTTTTGTGTTTTATTCCTTTTGATCAATATTGTTTTGTTGTATTGTCTTGCACAATTCTACTTTTATTGAATCAATAAAGATATCAAATCAAATCAAAAATTATTGCAATCTGCTACGAGACGAGAAGGAAAAGACTCATGGACCCTGACTGAAAACAGACAGAACGTTTGTATTCATGTAATAAAAACATGTTTAATAATAGCCTGATGAGTCTCAGTCAGACTCCTCAGGCTATTAGAGCCGCGCTGAGTGATGCCACTCTGTTTGAAGTTGAATTGCACCAGCACACATTTTATTTATCAGCTTTTTTTCATTTGTTTCTATTAATCTATATACATCGAATCCGAGCAATTTAGTCTGATAATTCATGAGATAATTGTGAGTATCCATTTTTTACTGCCAGCATTCATAATTTTCCCCTTGGCGCACAAGCCGCACATAAAGACACATATACGCTATTAGGCTATTGCTTTAACACTAGAAAGGCCGTCAAAGGGGTCACGTGACCCCTGTGAGTTAAAATAAAATATATCTTTGCACTCGATCGAGTTCCAAATCCCTACTTTCTTGACTTTTCCTAAATATGTCTGTTGTACCACCCTGCGTTCATACATTTTCAAAATCAGACCGGGATAAGATATATTCCTATGTAATTGCAAAAAAAATATTTTTCCAAGGATGCAATGCTCTTTTTCTCTCAGCAGAGGTCGCAAGGGGACATTCTCCAAGGATGCAATGCTCTTTTTCTCTCAGCAGAGGTTGCAAGGGGACATTCTGAAGTGAATAAGATTGATATCTATAGATAGATAGATAGATATATATATATTGTTTGATATTGTTGTTGAGACATGACTAATAATGATATGTGATATTATGGGTATGAATTACGAACATGACAAAAATGCCCTGTATTAGACACAGAGAGAGATCAAAGAGATAGATACAGTAGATAGGCAGACAGACAGATGAACGGACGGAAGGGCGGGTGAACGGACAGACAGAGAGACAGACACTGTACATGTGCAGTTATGTGCATATGGAAATTAACATTACCGTCCCAGCAAACATCGTCTTGACCATCGTCACCAGAAGATAGAATTGTGGTTTGGCATCTACCATCTAAGTCTGACGTTCTCTCCACGTTCCTCCAAAGTAACGTTTAGACTGTCACTTCAAAACAAAAAATATTGATCTCATATTGCTTTGAAAACACCACATGTAGGTGTCTTTTGTGTATTTGTTGAATAAAATGACATTTGATTGACAATTTAAATGTTATGTGATCAGATAGTCACAGTGTACTCCACCTGCAATGACGACTTTTATTGAACGCCCTTTTCTTTTTTTAATATGGAAACACGTTTATGTCATATAAGTGCAGTGTCTCTTGCTATGGGCTTGTATTTATCACAAACTTCCTGAATCCTGTGGTATTGTCCCATTTATCTTGCCGTAACTAAATGCAGTGTTGTGGGTTTTGAATGTGCTATGCTGTCTGCTAGTCACGTTGGTTACATTATCGTAAATTATATAAATATACCTGTCTCATCGCTGGTTGAAATCATGAAACAGAATTAGCGAGGCAGCTAGCCTATCAATGCAACATGTCATGTCAGAATGCCAAGTGCTCAATGTTAAGTATCTCATGACCAAATCCGTAGTATTTGTAACTAAATCCGTGGCCTAATGGATAAGACACATGACTGCGAAGCGGCGCCGCAGGTTCGAATCCGCGACCGGGTCATATTTTTTCGATGTAGCAAAAATCGTTGAATCTGGAGGTACAGTAGGCTATCTGCAATGCTGCTGCATGCACACTGTGCAGTTTTGTATCTGAATATCTGAATATAGCCGTTGTGGGAGCGGCATATTTCAAGGTTGTGGGGAAGTAGACGAATTACGTCGCTACGATGTTTGGGATATACTTTTAGACCCTGACTAGATGTAGTGGTTTGACGTGCAGCAGACGGTCGTTATACGTGAAAATGTTTGTTGGGATCCTCCATTTTCCTCTGTGGTGAATTATTTCTCCAATCGCTCTCTCAACTGACTTGGTTGAGCACAAAGCCATCAAACCCTCTCTTTAGATAGAGATCTCTCCCTAAATCGCGTTCTCTCCCACATCTAAAGTCACTCTCCGAGTCACCCTGTCCTTTTGTGTTAGGATGACGTCATCATTCCTACTTTGACGTCGTCATTCCGACTATGATGTCATCGATCACTGATGATGTCATGGTTCATAAGTCTCTTTCATGCCTTTCGCTAGTGATGTCATAGCACAGGTGATGTCATGTCTCTGATGATGTCACAAACGGTATGATGTCATAGCACAGGTGGTGTCATGCTCGGATCTATAAAGGCCTGTTCCGGCAGGCTCTCGCGAGTGATTCATAAATTCACATCAAGGATCATACCAATCTCTGCAACGTCTGCAACCTGCAACTTCTGCAACCAGCAACTTCTGCAATCTCTGCAACCGTTCCCAAAACCTCGAACAGTGCAGCCCCAGCTATCAAGCTATCAAGTTCCACAACTCCCCTGCTCTTGGAGAGTGTCTTGGCCCTCAACTACCCGCGAATAGATCCACATGTCTAACACCGATCCTGACATTTTGGAGCTGCAGGGATGGAATTCTATTCAAATGCGAAATGTACTGGCCGGGGGGGGGAGGTGTAATTATGTGTGAAGTGGGAAGGACGCAATGGTCTCTCCCCAGATCGGCAGAGGGGTTGGAGCAGCGACCGGGGCAAGTAACAGGGGAGAAGATGGGGGGGGGGGGGACATAATGTAAAGAGAACATACCCCAGCAAACATTTTCACGTATAACAACCGTCTGCTGCACGTCAAACCACTACATCTAGTCAGGGTCTAATTATATATCCTAAATGGAAATCTTAGCGACGTAATTCCTCTACTTCCCCACAACGAAAGAAAAAAGATGGCACCTCATGGGGGATTCGATCCTGCGGCGCCCGCTTCACAGTCCTGTGTCTTATCCATTAGGCCACGGAATTAGTTACAAATACTACGGATTTGGTCATATATAGAGATACTTAACATTGAGCACTTGGCATTCTGACATGACATGTTGCATTGATAGCCTAGCTGCCTCGCTAATTCTGTTTCATGATTTCAACCAGCGATGAGACAGGTATATTTATATAATTTACGATAATGTAACCAACGTGACTTTAGCAGACAGCATAGCACATTCAAAACCCACAACACTGCGTTTAGTTACGGCAAGAGAAATGGGACAATACCACAGGATTCAGGAAGTTTGTGATAAATACAAGCCCATAGCAAGAGACACTGCACTTATATGACATAAACGTTTTTCCATATTAAAAAAAGAAAAGGGCGTTCAATAAAAGTCGTCATTGCAGGTGGAGTACACTGTGACTATCTGATCACATAACAGGTAAATTGTCAATCAAATGTCATTTTATTCAACAAATACACAAAATACACCTACATGTGGTGTTTTCAAAGCAATATGAGATCAATATTTTTTGTTTTGAAGTGACAGTCTAAACGTTACTTTGGAGGAACGTGGAGAGAACGTCAGACTTAGATGGTAGATGCCAAACCACAATTCTATCGTCTGGTGACGTCGCGGTCAAGACGATGTTTGCTGGGATGTGCAGTGCAAGTAATTCTGCTGTGTGTGTGTGTGTGTGTGTGTGTGTGTGTGTGTGTGCATGTGCGCGTGTGTGTGTGTGTGTGTGCGCGCGCGTGTGTGCGTGCGGAGGGAGGATACTACTTCTACTAGCAAAGTTTTTGTTTTGTGCAGTATGTGTGGTATCAACCAACCAGACAGACAGACAGACAGACAGACAGGATAGATAGATAGATAGATTTTCAGCGTCCTTCTCACCTTTTTCCACCTAACCAGTTTGCATTCCTGAATAATAACAATAAGGCCTACGACGTGATAAGTACCCTAGCCTACAGTACTAGACACTGTGGGTGGGGCTGTTATGATCATTGTATTCACTGAGACACCAAGAGCTATAAATTAGCCCACAGGTAGCTGAGTAGTTGAGCAGTCTGTGTTCATTATTTACAATGCGTCCTGGAGGCAGGAGCAGAGAGCGCTACAGACGGAGACACTGGACGCCAGAGCAATTACTGGCCTTTATACAGAGTGTTTCAGAGGGGGAATCTGATGGCGAAGCAGAGGAATTGGCATGCGACCTAGAGAGTGATGATGAGAGAGATGATGATGGAAGTGGCGTTGTTATAGAATCTGATTCAGGTTCAGAATCAGAACCTGAGGCGACCACATCCATGGAAGAGACATCACCATCCATGCAAGAGACAGCACGAGATAGTACCGTATGGATTGAACAACCCCCTGGCTGTTCGAGAGGCAGAGCACCAGCAGCCAACATCATGAGAGAACCTCCAGGGCCCACACCTCACGCCAAGGAAAATATCACAAATCCACTGAGCAGTTTACTGTGTTTGCTTGACACAGAAATGTGGGAACAGATTCTAAAGTATACTCAGGCCGAGGCTGACCGAAACAATGCTGATATGTTCAATGTGACAATGGACCAACTAAAAGCATTTGTGGGTCTGGTTTATTTGAGAGGTATTACCGGTGGCAAAAGCCAGAAACTGGATGACTTCTGGTCTGCTGAAATGGGAAATCCTGTTTTCAAGGAGACAATGTCTCGCCAGAAATTCAAAGATATCATGCGCTATCTACGCTTTGATGACAAGAGCACAAGGGCTGCCCGCCTTGTCGAGGACAAATTTGCGATGATATCAGAGACATTTGATCGATTTGTGAAAAACAGCACTGCTTCTTACACGCCTGGGGAGAACATAACTGTTGATGAACAATTGTTCCCCACCAAGACGCGCTGTCGTTTCACACAGTACATGGCCAATAAACCGGATAAATTCAGCATAAAATTCTGGGTAGCCGCTGATGTTGAAACCAAATACATGTTGAATTCCCATCCCTATCTAGGGAAAGACAACAGTAGGCCACCTGGACAGCGCTTATCGGACAATGTTGTGCTTCGTCTGATGGAGCCATTCCTGGAGAAAGGAATAAATGTAACGACAGACAATTACTTTACCTCGTTACCACTGGCAAACACTCTTTTGGCGCACAAAACCACCATTGTTGGCACAATGAATAGAATCAGACGAGAGATGCCCCCGTGTACAAAGGCACAGATGGAAAGATTTGCCCCCAAGGTGCTGAGGGCTGGACAAGCCACACTCACCGTTTACCAGGCAAAACCACGGAAAAACGTCTGCCTCCTCAGCACAATGCACCAGACCGTTTCAACTGACAATGGCCCCAAGAAACTGCCCGAAACTGTTTCCCACTACAACAGCACTAAATATGGTGGTGAAAGAGCTGGTGAAAGAGCTGTGTGCGCCTCAGAGAAGGGCCAGGGCTGTGCGATCAGTGGCACCATCAGTGGCACGTCGTAGGCTGCTTGAAACTCCTTCCCCTCCTACCAAACGAAAAAAGTGTCAAGTCGCCAGATGCAGTGGTAACAAGACTTGTGACATCTGTGAGGCATGTAGGCGACTTGTCTGTGGGAAATGTACTAAGCCACCAACACCAACACCAAAGATCTGCTGCGAATGTTGATCAGAAGACAGCCAGTTGAGCCAACTGTGCTGAACCGAAAGATAAAAAAAGACTGCTGTCACGAAAGACATTTTTCACCTAGTTCATGCAAAGTCAGCTGTATTTTTTTGTTTAATTTTACTGAATGTCAATGCACATTGTATTGTATGCTGCAGTAGAACCTACAAAATAAACCTGAACTTGCCCCAAGTTTCAAAATCAGCTTTTTGTATATTTATTGTTTATATAATGTATTATGTGTTTAGCTTTATTCAACATACACAAACTTGTGACATCTGTGAGGGACCATTTCAAGGTTCAAGGTTTTTAGCAGTGAAATTTGGGCCGTGGCCATTCTTGAGCCAGGTCGTAACACAGACCGATAAATAAATACATACAGACAGACAGACAGACAGACAGACAGACAGGTAGATACAGACAGACAGTCAGACAGACAGACAGGCAGACAGACAGACAGACAGGATAGATAGATAGATCAGACAGGCAGACCTTCTCACCATTTCACACAAAATTACACCCCCCCCCCCCCCGGCCAGTACATTTTGCATTTGAATAGAATTCCATCCCTTCACACAAAGGACAGAGAGACTCTCTCAGATTCCACACAAGAAGCGCCATCTAGTGATCATTATGTGCAAATGCACAGCCTCTCATTCAAATGACTTAGGGGTCACTCGACCCCTGTTGTGGCCCTGATAGTAGGTAAAAATGGCCCGGCTTTTCTAGTGTTAAGGGCTGCGGCCGGGTGCGACAACGAACATGCAGCCGACTCTGCTGAGCTCATTTTTGAGCTCATATTTGTAGTGAGCAATGCCCATTGCCCAGGCGGTTAAACACAAATTAAAACGCCCTTGGCCTTTTTATCTTTTTTATTCTTTTGAGCGGTGAGTGGGAGCGGGTGAAATCTGTATTGAGCGGGGAGCCGTCTGGAGCGGAGGGGCCATGAGCAATGGAGCAGGTGGAAAGGGCCGCTCGATGCCCCTCCGCTCACATGCTCTGGTGTAGATATATGGCCAGCAGATGATTTCTGAGAATAATTTCTAATTTAATGAATATGCAAATCTTCAGGAAATAAAGCAACAAACATAAAGTTAACTTACAGTACTGTGCAAACTTATTTAACAAATATTACAATATTTAAACAGGATTTATTCTATTAAACATTAAATTACGGCAGCTTTTAAGCAACTATCAGTCCGATCGAAAACATATGAACATGGAGCTTAGATGAGAAGTATTCAAGACTCTGTGGAGATCGTCTTTACTGTATATATCACACCATGGTCCATGTCCAATCTGAGATGCATCTAAATGATTTAAATGGAATTTAAATTAGATTATGGAGAGAGCACTCTTTTTACATCAGTCTGAGCAAAGTTTGAGATGCTAATTTGAGCATCATTTAAGACTTTTTTGAGATATCTTGTATAGCTCAACAGAGGTCTGATCTGAGACCAATCTGAGATGTATCTAAAAATCTGAGATTGAATTTAAATGAGATTGTTATTTTTATATTTTTATAAAAAAAAGAGAAACATGAGACATAAGCAGTAATAAAAAATGGTGTACCACACTTATCTCATTTCTGTCTAGGAGAAAGAAAGGAGAAATCGAAGCAAACACAATCAAAGGAGGAACTGCGGATTGTGCTTGTTGGGAAGACTGGAGTTGGGAAGAGTGCATCGGGAAACACTATCTTGGGGAAAAAAGTTTTCATCTCTCATGTGTCCTCTACCTCATTGACGCAATGCTGCCAAAAGGAAACGGGAGAGTTTGGGGGGCAACCTCTGGCTGTTGTTGATACGCCTGGTGTATTTGACACCGAAAAATCAAATGACGATGTTGTTAAAGCAATTGTAAAATGCATCTCATTTGCTTCTCCTGGTCCTCATGTGTTCCTGGTCGTGCTCCAGGTGGGCAGATTCACAGAAGAAGAACGGGAATCAGTCAAACTCATTCAGACCACCTTTGGTGTAGAGGCACATCGTTACACTATGGCCTTGTTCACCCGTGGAGATGATCTGAAGGCTGAAGGAGGTGCCATCATCAGATTCATTGATGAAAGTCCAACTCTTAGCAACTTCATCAGGGAATGCGTTGGGGGATACCATGTTTTTGACAACAGGGATACAGATACCTCCCAAGTCACTGACCTACTGCAGAAGATTAACAATATCGTTCAGAAAAATGGAGGAAGCCACTACACCAATGGAAAATTCCAAGAAGCTGAGAAAGCCATAAGAGAAGAAAAGCAACGCCTTCTGTCAGAGGATCCTAAGTTGACAGAAGAAGAAGCAAGAAAAAGAGCTGAGAAAGACAATTCATTCATCAGGAAATTTCTTGCTTATGTGATGACTGGACCTGGAGCTGCACGTATACTTGGAGCAGTAATAGTTGGAGCTGAAGCTGGAGCTGTTGTTGGAGCTCTTGGTGGTCCAGTGGGAATTGCAGTGGGAGTTGGAGTGGGAATTATGGTAGGTGTAGGTATTGGTGCAGCAGGCTTTCAAGTTCATGAGAAATGCATTACACAGTGAATTAGCAATATTTCCCATCTGAATAATAAGGCCATACTTAAAACTAAAGAGAGGGAAATCATGCTAGTAAAATATTTTGTTTATTTGATTGTACTTTATTTTGTTGGCCTTGATTTGTGCCTTTTCACAGACAATAGTTGAGTTATAGCCTGTTGGTTACAACCTGTTCACATTGCCAGTGAATTGGTTGATGGGTATGCAGATTTGTCCTAATCTTTATTCAAGAGTCTTGTCTATCAATTTGACAGCATGATTTATTGATCCCATGTTCAGATTTTGAAAGGCTTTCCATCAAATCCCTGCCCTACTTGCGCTTAGATTTGCTCTGCTTGTGCTCACACTGCTTGCACTCAAATATATTGTTGCATGGACAGATTTGCTGCCCGCATAGATCCAATAGAGTTTGAGCACAAGCAAATCTAGCACAACCGGGGGCTATTTGAGTACGAGGGTGGGGTTTGAGGGAAATCATGCTCTCGAATTAAGATATGGAAAAATCTTCATAGATGGGTCGCTCTATTCCTGAATGTAGGCCAGAGGCTCTGATCGCATTTATCTAGCCAGCTGCCAGCTACAAGGTTTTGTATGGGCTAATCATCAGAGGTTGAAGTAACTGAATACAAGTACTCAAATTACTGTAATTGAGTAGCTTTTTAGACGGTGCAACCGGTCGATGCATGACTTTGTATGCACCTGCAGTTCACCTGAGATGGATTCGCCCAGGTCAACTGCTGAAGTACCTGTAGTCACCTGTAGGTCAGCAGTTGACCTGGGCAAATCTATCTCGTGGAAAAAGCATGTGAAGTGATGGCACTCAACTGGAAATGATGTCACGCAATTGCTCGACTGTGATGTCATCAGGTAGTTCTTCTGTTGTGTTTTATGGCAGTTGGCACCCTTCCATGTTGCATTACCACATCCATCTACTGTCTCCCTACCTTCTGAACACAATGTTAACATGCTGTTACCATGCTGTATTCCCTGGATTTGAGAGGACACTGGCGTGTTTTGTCGCCGCTTCTCAATCCAAGGCAAAACCTGTGTAGTAATCGCTGCTATGTTTTCACTGCAAGCTGGAATAGGTGTTATCATCTGTTAACATCGCTTTCTCTGCACCGATCGTTAACTGGCAGTACCTCCACTGGACAAACCAACGCTACCTGTTGCTAGCAGCACCTACGCTAGCCCTGGCACCACCAATGAGCTAGCAAACTCCTACTCTCTATCGTGAGACACTGCCCTGGACAGCCTCTCAGCTCTCCCGGTGAGCCTTTGTCGGCATCGGACCGCTACACTCTTAGTTAACCGCCAACTAGCTGTCCTCCAGACAGTGAGCGGCTAGTGTGGCTAACACCAGCAGCTAACATCAGCTGCTGCCCCGACTGCCTTGTCTGCCTCATCATCGCATTGTTTCAGTGACATCCTGTACTGTTCAACGTTACATCCAGCAAAACTTCACTCACTTCCGATCATCTGCCATGCTGTGGACCATCATATCGTGTCTGTCACTCCACCTCTGGTCAACACATCGAGGCTTAATGCTACTTCTTCCCCGGCAGTCATGATGCTGAAATACTCAACCGCACAACTTCTGAAACTCAACAACCTCTCAACCCCTCTCTGTATCTCAACCATTAAAACTCATGGACTCCTCCGTTGGCCCTGTTAACAGAGCCTCGTGCAGAAAGTTTATTCACTCCCATACTGTCCACTCCACCAACTCCATCGCTGAGTGCACCGTCGCAACCCCATTACGTCACCATCGCAACAAACAGCACGTCCACCCCACCTCCCTACATCCACTGACCAAAGCAAACCAGCCCACCCGCACACAACCACATGTCAAATTCGCACTTTTCAACACCCGATCTCTCAACACCAAGGGCCCCATCCTCAACAAATTCATTACTGACAATAAACTGGACTTTCTCTGTCTAACAGAAACATGGCAACAACCAATGGATTACTTTTCTCTCAATCAAACCACACCCTCTGGATACAGTTACATGGACAAACTTTGCCAGGACGGCCGTGGAGGCGGAATAGCTACACTTCATCACCAGACAATAAATACAACTGCATTATCCATCCCCACCCCCTCCTCATTTTCAACACCTCACCTTCAAACTACCTGGTCCTAAACTCCTGGTCACTGCTGTCATCTACTGCCCCCCCACCAAGTCAAACCCCAAATTTATTTCTGACCTCCCAGAATTCCTAACCCAGCTCTGTGCCATATTACCATCTGTTCTACTACTAGGCGATTTCAACAGACATGTCAACTCCACAAACTGCAAAAACACCACAGAACTCCTGGACATATTACACTATTTGAACATCACCCAACACATTGACTTTCCCACCCATAACAAAGGACACACCCTCAACCTCCGGCATTTCCTTCACCAACCTTTCCACCACTGACCTCACCATCTCTGACCACCTGGCTATCACCCTGGAGATCAACATCCCCCCTCACTTCGTCAAACAGCAATGGACCATAACCTTTTCGAAACCTCAAATCCATCAACCATTCCTCTCTCTCCTCCACCTTAACTAACGTCATCTCCAACACCATCCTCACCCTGAGCGTCTCCCCCACCAACCTGGTCAACATCTACAACGACACACTCTCCTCCTGTCTTAATGATATTGCCCCCGGCAAAACCAAACCTGTCTCCTTCACACACTGACCAACTCCTTCAACTCAAAGCCAAGGGCTGTAAACTGGAACATCTATCCCCAAAAACCGGACTCACTGTTCACCTGGACGCCTACAAACTCCACCAACAACAATACAAAGAAGCACTCAACAATGCACGATCTTCACACTACTCCCATTATTCGAACTGGGTCTAACAACCCCAAAATGCTTTTCTCCACCATCAACAAACTGCTCAAGCCCATGGACATGACCAGTACATGCAACTTCCTTCTATCATTTTTCCAGACAAAAATCAACACAATACATAACCAGTTGGCTGCCCCCCCCCCCCTACCTCTCTGATCTCCACCCCCGCCACGCCCCCACTCACAGCCTCAGGTCCGGAGACACTAACTGCTTGAAGATCCCCAGGACCAAGCTCAGTTGCTGCACCCTCCCTCTGGAACACTCTCCCTCACCCATGATTGCCCCAGTTGATGTTTTATCTACCTTCATTGTCCTTACTTTATTTTACCACTACAAATGTACTTATTAAATGATTTTATTCTGTGTGTAAAGTGACTTTGAGTATCTAGAAAAGCGCTATATAAGTTGAATGTATTATTATTATTATTATTATTATTATTATTATTCTGTTCCCCTTTCTCACTCCATCCTCTTCTCAGGTAGTTGTGCTGGGGAGCCTGTCTATATTCCTACAGCCCTATGTTCCCACAGCCCTATATTCCCACAGCCCAGTTTCCTCAGTTTAATAATAAAACCAGAACGACTGCAACGCAGACTTATGCCTCCACCATTAGTTCATTCTTGAGTCCAAATCGCCATTTGAGGCAAATTGGAAGAAATTCCGTCAAGGCACTCCTATGATGTTGCATTACAGAGCTTGGAAATTGGGTGTGTGAGGTCACAGTGACCTTGAACTTTGACCACCAAAATGTAATCAGTTCATCCTTGAGTCCAAGTGGACGCTTGAGGCAAATTTGAAGAAATTCCATCAAGACATTCCTGAGATATCGCGTTAACAAGCTTGATAATGGCATTCGAGGTCACAGTGACCTTGACCTTTGATAACCAAAATGGAATCAGTTCATCCTTGCGTCCAAATCGATGTTTGAGCCAAATCAGAAGAAATTCTATCAAGCCGTTAATGAGATAGTGCGTTAACCAACTTGGGAATGGCGTCCGTGAGGTCACAGTGACCTTGAAGTTTGACCACCAAAATGTCAGATCAGTTCATCCTTGAGGCCAAGTTAATGTTTGAGGCAAATTTGATTAAATTCCGTCAAGGCATTCCTGAGATATGGCGTTAGGGTGAAAATGATGTTGGAGAGGTCACAGTGACCTTGACCTTTGATCACCAAAATGTAATCCTTTCATCCTTGCGCCCAAGTCGACGTTTGAGCCAAATTGGCAGAAATTCCAGCAAGCCGTTCTTGAGATATCGCTTTAACGAACTTGGGAATGGCATTTGTGAGGTCACAGTGACCTTGACCTTTGACCACGAATATCTAATCAGTTCATCCTTGAGTCCAAGTCGATGTTTGAGGCAAATTTGATGAAACTCCGTCAAGGCATTTCTGAGATGTTGCGCTAACAAGCTTGAAAATGGGGTTCGAGAGGTCACAGTGACCTTGGCCTTTGACCTTTGACCACAAAAATCTAATCAGTTCATCCTTGAGTCCAAGTCAATGTTTGAGGCAAATTTGATGAAATTACGTCAAGGCATTCGTGAGATATCCCGTTAACAATGACCTTTGACCTTTGACCACCAAAATCTAATCAGTTCATCCTTGAGTCCAAGTCAATGTTTGAGACAAGTTTGATTAAATTCTGTCAAGGCATTCCTGGGATATCGCGTTAACAAGCTTGAAAATGGCGTTTGAGAGGTCACAGTGACCTTGACCTTTGACCTTTGACCACCAAAATCTAATCAGATCATCCTTGAGTCTAAGTCGATGTTTGAGGCAAATTTGATGAAATTCCGTCAAGGCGTTCCTCAGATATCCCGTTAACAAACATCGTACGGACGGACATACGTACGGACGTACGTATGGAAGGACAACCCGGATCCATAATGCCTCCGGCCTGGCTATCGGCGGCGGAGGCATAATAAAGAATTTCATCTGTCTTTCAAACATTTTCATAGATGAAAATACAAGTTTAGAAAAAATATCGGTAACACTTTCCTTTTATATATATATAGCACCTTATAATGCTGTATAACTATAGTTATACAGCATTATAAGCCATTATAAGTATGCTGTTATGCGTTATAGACATGGGCTTCATAGAAAGTGTTACCAAAATGTCCTACTCCACCATCAATAGCTGTGGCTGGAGGCATTATGTTTTTGTGTTGTCCGTACATATGTTTTTTTTTTTTATAATATATTTATTTGAGATCAGAATTTAGCAAAGTTGTATACAAGGTACAGACAGAGCAGTGACATTTGTTCTCTCTTTTTTTCTTGGAGTGCAAAAGTCACAGACTGGAGCACATTGTCCGTACATATGTACTGTAGTATGTCCATCCCGTCCATTCTCGTTTCAATCATGAGAGACCAGTGGGTAAGATTTAACAAGCTAACTTTATTCAGCAAATGGCATGGCAACTAAGTTTGGTGTATGACTCCATGATAAGATGACGCTCCTCTTGTGGTGAGAGAGGAGGGCATCGGTGCAGACTAGGATAGAAAATCCCCCCCGTATAGGAAAGTCTTCAGGAGTCAAGACGTTGGTGGTGGACTGGGGAGGTGGGTGGGGTGAAACAACAGCTCCAGTGAAGACGTTCAGCCCGAGATGCGACCCAGAAGAGAATGGTGACGTGCGGTAACCTCGGCTATATATACTACGCCCGTCCTGTTCGGTGATTGTCTCAGCAGACGGGGATCGACAGATGTCATATTTGACAGATGTCATGGGCTGATTAGATATTGAGAATATGGAGGAAGGGGGGCGATGACACATTGTAGGGTGACATAACTGGATCTTCATGCTTGAACCTCGGTCAGAGACCCCACTAGTGTGATATCTCAGGAACAACTTGATGGAATAGCTTCAACTTTGGTACCAACGTCCACTGGGACTCAACAATAAACTGTTTAGATTTTGGCGGTCAAAGGTCAAGGTCACTGTGACATCAAAATGCTCCGCCACATTTGCATTACCATGATATCTGAGGAACGCCTTGACAGAATCCCTTAAGATTTGGTACCGACGTCCACTGGGACTCAACAATGAACTGTTTAGATTTTGGCAGTCAAAGGTCAAGGTCACTCTGAGATCACGATGCTCCACCCCATTCGCGTTAATACAATATCATAGGAACGCTGCAGTATATTTCATACTAATTGCCGGCTTATAGTATAACTATATGATATATAGTAACTCTGTTCATTTGACTGTGAAATGCCAGATATAGGACATAGAGGAATGCAGACTAAAGCTATTTTCACACATGAACTCCGGATCAGGTGAGGGTTGCTCCCCACTGAGCCTGCCCCGGATGATACGTGAAGTGTACCCTTTCACACATGAGGCATGTTCCATTCTCACATGAGTAGCTCCTCCGCAGAGTTTGTATAGTAGAGAGGGGGAGGGGGAGGGGGAGGAGGAGGGGGTGGGGGTGGGGGAATTTGGGCATGACCACACAATGGGGAGTTGTGAAAACTAAAAATACATAATGGGCGATAACTGCCTAACATTCATGGCATATAATCGCGCATAACGTTAGTAAGTAATTAATTAAACAACCCTACAACTCACGCCCAGATGCATCATTTCCTCGAGTCGCAAGCACTACAAACAAAACAGGTCTTTGCTATGTTCAGTACAGAATACACGAAGCTAGACGTTTTTACCTTCAAAATAAAATAAATGTTGTATTACTTAGTAACAAAAAATCTGAATGTCGACTCACTACAGGTTTAAATTGACTTTTCGAAGGGAGCAGATATTCTTCCAGTTTATCTCCGTTCTGTATCTTTCGAAACACACACAAAAAAACATTACACGTGCATTTACTTTATTTAAGTGTAGTCGTAGACTGAATTTCAATCATGGAAGACCAAATAAGGCATTAATAGAGCACCCCATGCTGTCATACCCCTCAGCCCAAATGACGTCACTAAATGACGTCACCATCTCCGACATCAACTTCTCCATGACGTCACCTTTGCAGTGCGACGTCAGTTGCCCAAATGACATCAGTTATGACATCATAAATGCCCTTCTCCCAAATGACATCAGTTATGACATCATAAATGACATCAGTTATGACATCATAAATGCCCTTCTCCTGGTACTATATAAAGCCCCCATCACCACAGCTTAAATCACACTTGTGCAGTCATCACTCACCTTGTGTCAGCATCACGCATTCATCCAGCATCTCCAGAGCAAAAAGCTTCATCCCACCACCTCCCCAGATCACCACCAATGTCATGACTCCTGTTGGAAACAAATCCCCTTAGGGGGGATGTCCTATCTCATACAGCACCGACGCCCTCTCTCATAAGCAAGAGGAGCGTCACATCATGGAGTCATACGCCATACTCAAACCGTCTATTCTGATTCAATAAAGTTTGTTAAAATTATATTAACACATTGAATGCCAGCCATGTTTTCATTCCTGTAGGTAAGTTGTGCCAGGGGTGTTTTTGACGATTCTGGCTCATTTTACAACAGCCGAGGATTCTTTTCTGTTAAGAATTCATGAACACCAATCATCTAAAAATAACTAATAGAATGTGTGCTTTCTCTGTCTAAAAGAGTTAGTTTGCAGAGTTAGTAGTTATGTAGATATTAGCCGTTGAGTACAGCATGGTTTCAGCGTCTGGAAATTTATTCAGAGATAAATGGCTTTTTGTGAAACAGTCACTTTAACCATTCATTTTTGGCATCAGTAAGACCGTCAGACATTCTAAACAATAGTTTTGAACAGTAATTTCCTCCATAACAACAGGAAACACCCCTCTCATTCAAACTCCTCCCTCCGTGTGTCTTCTCCTCCTTCCTCCTGGCTGTACAGCGGGCGTGTCAGAAGCGCTTTTGCTGCTGCCTGCCTGTGTGCCTGCCTGCCTGCTTGCCTGCGTGAGGACGCTCCTTGTGCGAGTCAAGATGGGCCGGGGAATGTGTGGGCGATGGGCAGATGTTGATTCTGGCCTTTCTGAGGTGTTTCAAAGTGTGTTTCACCTATGATCTATTTTGCAAATCGCTCTCCGCTCTCTGTGTGCTGCTGCCGGTGCGCGGCCGCTCTCAGGCAAGACAAGTCTTGAATGGATTACTGTAAAATCGCCACGGCATTTCCTTGAACGGCTTGGTCCCGCGGCAGTTTTTTCTTTGATTTCGGTCGTCTGGGGGAGCACTGTCAACACTTAGTGGGTCGGTAAAATAGATTATACACATTATCTTGCTCCAATAGTGATCTCGAAGATGTAAAAGTTGTTGATTGATGTCCCACCGTCAAAAAAAAAAAATGTTTATGTAAGACGAGTAAACTCGGCTCTGGCACTTAAGCGTTGGATTATGTAAGACGAATTATTTCGGCTATGGCACTTAAGGTGTTAAGAGTCTCTCATGATTGAATTGCCATTATTGCGAAGGTTATACCTGGAAGTTTTCGTTTTATACTGCCTGACTTGACGCTACTTGGAATTTGCGGTTCTGCCATTGAATCTTCACAAACGCTGTGTAAACGTTAAATCAAAGACATGAACGCAACCAGATCCAGATACCCTACCTAGCGATGTCCAATACTGGGAAGCGGGACGACCCTCGCGTCCAAAAATGCTTATTAAATGTGTGTGCTGTGCGAAGCAGACATGAAATCAGATCAGAGCCATGAGCCTTTCAATCCATGATGGGAGGATTAAGAGGTTAGGGAAGTGACCGCTGACCTACAGTATCTGTGCAGCCTGGGTCCAGTCCATCTTCTCCCTGGCTGTGTGATAGAGGTATGACAGCAACATCCTCCATGGCTGTGGACACAATTGATGAAATGCTGACTCCATCATTGTGTCATTAAGCAGTAAACAAGAGGGAGAGAAATGTGTCAGTCATTTTGAACTGAAAAGTTACATGAATCAAGACAGCCAACACAATAATTGAAAATACAGGCAGAGCCAGGCAGGGTCTTTGTAGATAAATAAGCTGCCACACACTTCTAGTGGCTATGTGATTATTGAGAATGATCGTTTTTATGAGCAACATAGCCTACTTTGTTATTGTGTTTTTAGGACTATGCTGCATATTCTGCCTTCAACGTTATATGACAATATATATGGAGGACCCACAGAGTCGTTTGAAATGTAATGAAATGTTTCCTTAATCACTATCTAATTGTACATTTAAAAAGAGTCATTTCAAAATGAATTCGCAAATGAAGGATTAATCCATCAATAGTTCAATTTGAAAATGGATTTTCAAAATCACCTATTAAAAAGTCAATTTAAAAATGGAATTACGAATACATCTTTTAATTGAGCATTTAAAAGGTCAATTCCTTATTCCTATTTGAAATTGCATTTTGGAATTGCTTTTCAAATTGCCATTTGAAATTGGGATTTGAAATTGCATTTTGAAATGCTATTTAGCCATTGCACGACTCTTTTGGCCTTGGCCTGGCAAAACTGTGCAAAACAATGCAAATTAGACATGTATTTGAAATCCAATTTGAAGGACCAGAAGAGTCATTTGGAATGTAATGAAGTGTTTCCTTAATCATTATATAATTGTACATTTAAAAAGAGTCATTTCAAAACGAATTCACAAATGAAGTATTAATCCATCAATAATGAAAATGGATTTTCAAAATCACCTATTAAACAGTCAATTTAAAAATGGAATTACAAGTACATCTTTTAATTGGCCATTTAAAAGGTAATTTTCTTATTCCTATTTGAAATTGCAATTTGAAAATGGATTTGAAAATGAAACTTCAAATTGCGATTTGAAAATGGATTTGGAAAATGCAATTTCAAATCCATTTTTAAATCGCAACTTGAAATCCCAATTTCCAATGCCATTTCACTTCCAATGACTCTCCTGGTCCTTGTCTGTGCAAACTGTGCAAATCAATGCAAATGAGCAAATGACCTATGTAACAAGGTCTCTGATTGGATAGAGCTTGTTGTGTATGGCCCCACCCATTCAGTTGACCAGACAAAGGATTTGCAAGGCAGCCATCTTTTTGCAGTGTACTATGAGCAGCACAGCCTCTCGCCACCAAGGCATGACCACAGCCAGCCGGCAGAGCCCGGGCAGAGCCAGCAGCTTACTCCCTCCTCCATTCTTCAACTCTTGTAACAATGTCCGACATTTCACGGATACTCAGGGTGAAATGGAGTGCAGACGGCCGCCGGATCATCCTCCACTTGCGCCGGTGGAGATGCCTTCTACCTCGGCCATCTCCAGCATGGACAATAGGCACCCTGTTGACGGTAGGTGTAATGGCGCTCAATGTAACTAGCCCCGCTAGGAGCAACATAACGTTACAATGCTTAGATGTATTTGACTGGAGTACTTATTTTGTGGGGTTATGTTAGTTGTGGAAATATTCATGTGAAGTTCTAGCAGTTACTACGTTAGACGTTGGTTAAGTTGATGTTCCCATATCCCGCGCACGGTCACAGATTCAGGCCTAGTTAGCAGAAACCCACACACACTCGGCTTCATTGCCTTGCGGGGCTCGGAGCTGAGTTAGCAATGTTCATCTGTAGCTGCGGTGCCATTGATTTGAGGCGGCCAAACAAAATAATCGCTAAACAACATCAGCAGAGCGGTAGCCACCTGGACAGGTTAGCCATTGGAAGTTAGCAAACATGTTTAGCGTTAGTTCTGCAACAGCTAATCTAGTTAGCTAGCATTAGCTTGCTATAGCTTTATGTGTAGCCACTCTCTATGGGGGTAAACTTGTTGATTAGATTGGGGTTATCGTAATGATGTGGTTCAGCAACAGACTTGCAAGTTAAGGCTCATTTTATATTCCATTTCCATATAAAAATAAATGCGTCCGTTTCAAACGGTGTAATCGTCACTGCCCACATACTTCCATGCGTCTTTGGTGTCATTAGGCATTAAGAGGACAGAGATAAATAGAAACAAAATGAACGCAGAGTGTTGTCTTTAGTGTAGAGTATTGTAACGTGTCAGGAAATATACTGAGGCGCTCTTCTCATACAGTATATGATTTTTATTAACAAAACCGAACAGTACCTAGCCCGCTTAATTGGGCCTTTGGAAGGCAAAATAGTAATTAACTTGAAAGGAATGTTTAGCCTGTTTAAGTGATCATATAAACAACTAATCAATGTTGATACCATATGCTAATAGATAAAGATGATGATGATAGAGTAGACTAAATGCTTTGAATTCCTTAGATATGGCTGTACAGGGTTCTAAGCAAACTAAACGCATAGCACTGATCCAGTCACAGCTGTAGCGTTCTGCTAACTTAATACTCTGCTCTGGTCGCCACTGGCGAGTGTGATGTTAGGTCACACACAAACACACACACATAACGTTATTTATGTTATGGTTGTAGTAAACACCACCGGGAACAGAAGTGAAACGGCAACAGTCATTAATAAAGATTTTTTTTATACTTATATACACTACTTGTTTGCTTAAGTCAAGTGTTAACCCCACCAAGTCACTATTCAGTAAATAAAAGAACATCTTGCTGAAGTTGGCAGAATCTTTTCACCATATTCTGGCAGGACTACTCCTGGTATCCACTGCAACGCGGCAAGACATCGGTCAAGCTACACAAGAACATACTTGTGTTTGGACAACACTACTCAGATGCTAGTACCAACAGCAGAAGAGAAAGACACACTCAGTGCAGCTGGCAATGGGGAGCAAAAACTTACTTTTTTTGGTAAGTAACTTAAACAGCATAATTATAGACTGTAAATATTTCTGACGCATCTAGGAACCAACCATATCTGTCAGTGGGCCAAATCTCATGTCTCTGTTGTATACAAACTCACGGGAATTTGCAATGAGGTAGAGAGGAAAAGAAAAAATAAACCATAATATAGCTGCAAGCGGCGATGGGCGAGATTCAAGCCTTGCGCAGATGACAAAGCTTCTGATTCTGACTAGGACATCCTCCTTGATATATCTGACAAGTTTCGCGATCATTGGACAAACAGGTGTGGAGTTACAGCCTTTTTATGTTAAGCCACGCCCATTTATGGCGTTTATGGCGCCCCCTTTTGGTCGAATTGCACAAAATTTGACACACATGGTCTAGGATGGTCTCCGAAGACCTCCTGCAAGTTTCGTGAAGATTCCTTAATCGGTCATGAAGTTATGACAATTTAGCTGTGAGGCCACGCCTTCTCTCAACTTTAACGATCAATATCTCCGAAACTAAAGTAGATTTTCAAAAAAGCAAAAAGCACGGTTGTAGAGCTTGCTCCAAAGATGCTTCCTGGCGATTCTGGTGCAAATCGGTCCAACGGTCTAGGAGGAGATGCAAAAAATGTGTTTTCCAAACTTTTCCAAATATCTCAAAAAATTTCCAGACGGACATTGAGGGTCCTTATGGCAAACTTGTAGAGCAGGTTCACCTGAACATCTGGAAAGAAAAAGTTAGAAAATCGGACCAACGGCGTGGAAGTTATGGCCTTTAATGTAAAACCGTCGATTATAGCGCCACCTTCAGGCCGATTCGAAAAATCTTTCTTGAGCAGCTACCAGCCAACAATATCTGTCATTGGGCCAAATTTCAGGTCTCTACCATTTACCAACTCACGGGAATTTGCGTTGGGGCAGATGAACAACAAGAATAAATATAGCCGCAAGCGGCGATGGGCGGGGTTCAAGCCTTGCGCAGATGACAAAGCTTCTGATTCTGACTAGGACATCCTCCTTGATATATCTGACAAGTTTTGCGATCATTGGACAAACAGGTGTGGAGTTACAGCCTTTTTTATGTTAAGCCACGCCCATTTCTGGCGTTTATGGCGCCCCCTTTTGGTGGAATTGCACCAAATTTGACACGCATGGTCTGGGATGGTCTCCGAAGACCTCCTGCAAGTTTCGTGAAGATTCCTTAATCGGTCATGAAGTTATGACAATTTAGCTGTGAGGCCACGCCCCTCTCAACTTTAGCGATCAATATCTCCGAAACTAAAGTAGCTTTCAAAAATCCACCAATCACAATTGTAGAGCTTGCTCCATAGATGCTTCCCTGCGAGTCTGGTGCAAATCGGTCCAACGGTCTAGGAGGAGATGCAAAAAATGTGTTTTCCAAACTTTTCCAAATATCTCAAAAACTTTCCAGGCGGACATTGAGGGTCCTTATGGCAAACTTGTAGAGCAGGTTCACCTGAACATCTGGAAAAAAAAAGTTTGAAAATCGGACCAACGGCGTGGAAGTTAAGGCCTTTAACGTAAAACCTTCGATTATAGCGCCACCTTCAGGCCGATTCGAAAAATCTTTTTTGAGCACCTACCAGCCAACAATATCTGTCATTGGGCCAAATGTCAGGTCTCTACCATTTACCAACTCACGGGAATTTGCGTCGGGGCAGATGAACAAGAATAATAATAATAATAATAAATATAGCCGCAAGCGGCGATGGGCGGGGTTCAAGCCTTGCGCAGATGACAAACCTTCTGATTCTGACTAGGACATCCTCCTTGATATATCTGACAAGTTTTGCGATCATTGGACAAACAGGTGTGGAGTTACAGCCTTTTTTATGTTAAGCCACGCCCATTTCTGGCGTTTATGGCGCCCCCTTTTGGTCGAATTGCACAAAATTTGACACACATGGTCTAGGATGGTCTCCGAAGACCTCCTGCAAGTTTCGTAAAGATTCCTTAATCGGTCATGAAGTTATGACAATTTAGCTGTGAGGCCACGCCCCTCTCAACTTTAACGATCAATATCTCCGAAACTAAAGTAGCTTTCAAAAATCCACCAATCACGATTGTAGAGCTTGCTCCATAGATGCTTCCTGGCGAGTCTGGTGCAAATCGGTGCAACGGTCTAGGAGGAGATGTCAAAAATGTGTTTTCCAAACTTTTCCAAATATCTCAAAAACTTTCCAGGCGGACATTGAGGGTCCTTATGGCAAATTTGTAGAGCAGGTCCACCTGAACATCTGGAAAAAAAAAGTTTGAAAATCGGACCAACGGCGTGGAAGTTATGGCCTTTAACGTAAAACCTTCGATTATAGCGCCACCTTCAGGCCGATTCGAAAAATCTTTTTTGAGCACCTACCAGCCAACAATATCTGTCATTGGGCCAAATGTGAGGTCTCTACCATTTACCAACTCACGGGAATTTGCGTTGGGGCAGATGAACAACAAGAAGAAGAATAATAATAATAAACCGGCACAAAAACAATAGGGTTTCAGCCCCTTCAGGGCTTGAACCCCTAATAATTTATTCGGATTTACAAAAACAATAGGGTTTCAGCCCCTTCAGGGCTCGAACCCCTAATAAATGGGAAACGGAAGGTGCGATGGTGATTCCGGGCCTCGTACCGCTACTTTTTCACCCCGAGTCCAACGCCGCCATCCGTGAGTCTCTACGAGTTACGGTTGCGGAGATACGTTGCTGTAGCGCCCCCCATAGGCAAACAATAGCACCCCCTACAGGCCAAATGACACTTTCTTTTCTGAAATCAGCTCAGAAGTGTCAAGTGTCATACAAGAAGGAAGGCTGGCCAAAATGGCAATGAATCAGCACTTCCTGCTGCCCTTCAAAATCAAACAATTTAGAAGGTACAAGTACTGAATGCTGCTATAGCGCCCCCTTTTGGTGGAATTGCACCAAATTTGACACGCATGGTCTGGGATGGTCTCCGAAGACCTCTTGCAAGTTTCGTGAAGATTCCTTAATCGGTCATGAAGTTATGACAATTTAGCTGTGAGGCCACGCCCCTCTCAACTTTAGCGATCAATATCTCCGAAACTAAAGTAGCTTTCAAAAATCCACCAATCACGATTGTAGAGCTTGCTCCATAGATGCTTCCTGGCGAGTCTGGTGCAAATCGGTCCAACGGTCTAGGAGGAGATGCAAAAAATGTGTTTTCCAAACTTTTCCAAATATCTCAAAAACTTTCCAGGCGGACATTGAGGGTCCTTATGGCAAATTTGTAGAGCGGGTCCACCTGAACATCTGGAAAAAAAAAGTTTGAAAATCGGACCAACGGCGTGGAAGTGATGGCCTTTAATGTAAAACCGTGGATTATAGCGCCACCTTCAGGCCGATTCGAAAAATCTTTTTTGAGCAGCTACCTGCCAACAATATCTGTCATTGGGCCAAATGTCAGGTCTCTACCATTTACCAACTCACGGGAATTTGCGTTGGGGCAGATGAACAAGAATAATAATAATAATTTATTCGGATTTACAAAAACAATAGGGTTTCAGCCCCTTCAGGGCTCGAACCCCTAATAAATGGGAAACGGAAGGTGCGATGGTGATTCCGGGCCTCGTACCGCTACTTTTTCACCCCGAGTCCAACGCCGCCATCCGTGAGTCTCTACGAGTTACGGTTGCGGAGATACGTTGCTGTAGCGCCCCCCATAGGCAAACAATAGCACCCCCTACAGGCCAAATGACACTTTCTTTTCTGAAATCAGCTCAGAAGTGTCAAGTGTCATACAAGAAGGAAGGCTGGCCAAAATGGCAATGAATCAGCACTTCCTGCTGCCCTTCAAAATCAAACAATTTAGAAGGTACAGGTACTGAATGCTGCTATAGCGCCCCCTTTTGGTGGAATTGCACCAAATTTGACACGCATGGTCTGGGATGGTCTCCGAAGACCTCTTGCAAGTTTCGTGAAGATTCCTTAATCGGTCATGAAGTTATGACAATTTAGCTGTGAGGCCACGCCCCTCTCAACTTTAGCGATCAATATCTCCGAAACTAAAGTAGCTTTCAAAAATCCACCAATCACGATTGTAGAGCTTGCTCCATAGATGCTTCCTGGCGAGTCTGGTGCAAATCGGTCCAACGGTCTAGGAGGAGATGCAAAAAATGTGTTTTCCAAACTTTTCCAAATATCTCAAAAACTTTCCAGGCGGACATTGAGGGTCCTTATGGCAAATTTGTAGAGCGGGTCCACCTGAACATCTGGAAAAAAAAAGTTTGAAAATCGGACCAACGGCGTGGAAGTGATGGCCTTTAATGTAAAACCGTGGATTATAGCGCCACCTTCAGGCCGATTCGAAAAATCTTTTTTGAGCAGCTACCTGCCAACAATATCTGTCATTGGGCCAAATGTCAGGTCTCTACCATTTACCAACTCACGGGAATTTGCGTTGGGGCAGATGAACAAGAATAATAATAATAATTTATTCGGATTTACAAAAACAATAGGGTTTCAGCCCCTTCAGGGCTCGAACCCCTAATAAATATAGCCGCAAGCGGCGATGGGCGGGGTTCAAGCCTTGCGCAGATGACAAAGCTTCTGATTCTGACTAGGACATCCTCCTTGATATATCTGACAAGTTTTGCGATCATTGGACAAACAGGTGTGGAGTTACAGCCTTTTTTATGTTAAGCCACGCCCATTTCTGGCGTTTATGGCGCCCCCTTTTGTTCGAATTGCACAAACTTTGACACACATGGTCTAGGATGGTCTCCGAAGACCTCCTGCAAGTTTCGTGAAGATTCCTTAATCGGTCATGAAGTTATGACAATTTAGCTGTGAGGCCACGCCCCTCTCAACTTTAGCGATCAATATCTCCGAAACTAAAGTAGCTTTCAAAAATCCACCAATCACAATTGTAGAGCTTGCTCCATAGATGCTTCCCTGCGAGTCTGGTGCAAATCGGTCCAACGGTCTAGGAGGAGATGCAAAAAATGTGTTTTCCAAACTTTTCCAAATATCTCAAAAACTTTCCAGGCGGACATTGAGGGTCCTTATGGCAAACTTGTAGAGCAGGTTCACCTGAACATCTGGAAAAAAAAAGTTTGAAAATCGGACCAACGGCGTGGAAGTTAAGGCCTTTAACGTAAAACCTTCGATTATAGCGCCACCTTCAGGCCGATTCGAAAAATCTTTTTTGAGCACCTACCAGCCAACAATATCTGTCATTGGGCCAAATGTCAGGTCTCTACCATTTACCAACTCACGGGAATTTGCGTCGGGGCAGATGAACAAGAATAATAATAATAATAATAATAAATATAGCTGCAAGCGGCGATGGGCGAGATTCAAGCCTTGCGCAGATGACAAAGCTTCTGATTCTGACTAGGACATCCTCCTTGATATATCTGACAAGTTTCGCGATCATTGGACAAACAGGTGTGGAGTTACAGCCTTTTTATGTTAAGCCACGCCCATTTATGGCGTTTATGGCGCCCCCTTTTGGTCGAATTGCACAAAATTTGACACACATGGTCTAGGATGGTCTCCGAAGACCTCCTGCAAGTTTCGTGAAGATTCCTTAATCGGTCATGAAGTTATGACAATTTAGCTGTGAGGCCACGCCTTCTCTCAACTTTAACGATCAATATCTCCGAAACTAAAGTAGATTTTCAAAAAAGCAAAAAGCACGGTTGTAGAGCTTGCTCCAAAGATGCTTCCTGGCGATTCTGGTGCAAATCGGTCCAACGGTCTAGGAGGAGATGCAAAAAATGTGTTTTCCAAACTTTTCCAAATATCTCAAAAAATTTCCAGACGGACATTGAGGGTCCTTATGGCAAACTTGTAGAGCAGGTTCACCTGAACATCTGGAAAGAAAAAGTTAGAAAATCGGACCAACGGCGTGGAAGTTATGGCCTTTAATGTAAAACCGTCGATTATAGCGCCACCTTCAGGCCGATTCGAAAAATCTTTCTTGAGCAGCTACCAGCCAACAATATCTGTCATTGGGCCAAATTTCAGGTCTCTACCATTTACCAACTCACGGGAATTTGCGTTGGGGCAGATGAACAACAAGAATAAATATAGCCGCAAGCGGCGATGGGCGGGGTTCAAGCCTTGCGCAGATGACAAAGCTTCTGATTCTGACTAGGACATCCTCCTTGATATATCTGACAAGTTTTGCGATCATTGGACAAACAGGTGTGGAGTTACAGCCTTTTTTATGTTAAGCCACGCCCATTTCTGGCGTTTATGGCGCCCCCTTTTGGTGGAATTGCACCAAATTTGACACGCATGGTCTGGGATGGTCTCCGAAGACCTCCTGCAAGTTTCGTGAAGATTCCTTAATCGGTCATGAAGTTATGACAATTTAGCTGTGAGGCCACGCCCCTCTCAACTTTAGCGATCAATATCTCCGAAACTAAAGTAGCTTTCAAAAATCCACCAATCACAATTGTAGAGCTTGCTCCATAGATGCTTCCCTGCGAGTCTGGTGCAAATCGGTCCAACGGTCTAGGAGGAGATGCAAAAAATGTGTTTTCCAAACTTTTCCAAATATCTCAAAAACTTTCCAGGCGGACATTGAGGGTCCTTATGGCAAACTTGTAGAGCAGGTTCACCTGAACATCTGGAAAAAAAAAGTTTGAAAATCGGACCAACGGCGTGGAAGTTAAGGCCTTTAACGTAAAACCTTCGATTATAGCGCCACCTTCAGGCCGATTCGAAAAATCTTTTTTGAGCACCTACCAGCCAACAATATCTGTCATTGGGCCAAATGTCAGGTCTCTACCATTTACCAACTCACGGGAATTTGCGTCGGGGCAGATGAACAAGAATAATAATAATAATAATAATAAATATAGCCGCAAGCGGCGATGGGCGGGGTTCAAGCCTTGCGCAGATGACAAAGCTTCTGATTCTGACTAGGACATCCTCCTTGATATATCTGACAAGTTTCGCGATCATTGGACAAACGTGTGGAGTTACAGCCTTTTTTATGTTAAGCCACGCCCATTTCTGGCGTTTATGGCGCCCCCTTTTGGTCGAATTGCACAAAATTTGACACACATGGTCTAGGATGGTCTCTGAAGACCTCCTGCAAGTTTCGTGAAGATTCCTTAATCGGTCATGAAGTTATGACAATTTAGCTGTGAGGCCACGCCCTCTCACAACTTTAACGATCAATATCTCCGAAACTAAAGTAGCTTTCAAAAATCCACCAATCACGATTGTAGAGCTTGCTCCATAGATGCTTCCTGGCGAGTCTGGTGCAAATCGGTGCAACGGTCTAGGAGGAGATGTCAAAAATGTGTTTTCCAAACTTTTCCAAATATCTCAAAATCTTTCCAGGCGGACCTTGAGGAAACTGGGGGGTACTTTGAAGAGCAGGATCACCTGAACGTGTGGAAAAAAGTTTTTTGAAAATCGGACAAATGGCGTGGAAGTTATGGCCTTTCAAAGTTTGAAATTTGAACCCCTAATTATAGCGCCCCCATCAGGCCGATTCACAAAATATTTCTGGAGTATCTAGGAACCAACCATATCTGTCAGTGGGCCAAATCTCATGTCTCTGCAGTATACCAACTCACGGGAATTTGCAATGAGGCAGAGAGGAAAAGAAAAAATAAACCATAATATAGCCGCAAGCGGCGATGGGCGGGGTTCAAGCCTTGCACAGATGACAAAGCTTCTGATTCTGACTAGGACATCCTCCTTGATATATCTGACAAGTTTTGCGATCATTGGACAAACAGGTGTGGAGTTACAGCCTTTTTTATGTTAAGCCACGCCCATTTCTGGCGTTTATGGCGCCCCCTTTTGGTGGAATTGCACCAAATTTGACACGCATGGTCTGGGATGGTCTCCGAAGACCTCCTGCAAGTTTCGTGAAGATTCCTTAATCGGTCATGAAGTTATGACAATTTAGCTGTGAGGCCACGCCCCTCTGAAATTTAGCGATCAATATCTCCGAAACTAAAGTAGCTTTCAAAAATCCACCAATCACGATTGTAGAGCTTGCTCCATAGATGCTTCCCTGCGAGTCTGGTGCAAATCGGTCCAACGGTCTAGGAGGAGATGCAAAAAATGTGTTTTCCAAACTTTTCCAAATATCTCAAAAACTTTCCAGGCGGACCTTGAGGAAACTGGGGGGAACTTTGAAGAGCAGGTTCACCTGAACATCTGGAAAAAAAAAGTTTGAAAATCGGACCAATGGCGTGGAAGTTATGGCCTTTCAAAGTTTGAAATTTGAACCCCTAATTATAGCGCCCCCATCAGGCCGATTCACAAAATATTTCTGGAGTATCTAGGAACCAACCATATCTGTCAGTGGGCCAAATCTCATGTCTCTGCAGTATACCAACTCACGGGAATTTGCAATGAGGCAGAGATGAAAATAAAAAATAAACCATAATATAGCCGCAAGCGGCGATGGGCGGGGTTCAAGCCTTGCGCAGATGACAAAGCTTCTGATTCTGACTAGGACATCCTCCTTGATATATCTGACAAGTTTTGCGATCATTGGACAAACAGGTGTGGAGTTACAGCCTTTTTTATGTTAAGCCACGCCCATTTCTGGCGTTTATGGCGCCCCCTTTTGGTCGAATTGCACAAAATTTGACACGCATGGTCTGGGATGGTCTCCGAAGACCTCCTGCAAGTCTCGTGAAGATTCCTTAATCGGTCATGAAGTTATGACAATTTAGCTGTGAGGCCACGCCCCTCTCAACTTTAACGATCAATATCTCCGAAACTAAAGTAGCTTTCAAAAATCCACCAATCACGATTGTAGAGCTTGCTCCATAGATGCTTCCTGGTGAGTCTGGTGCAAATCGGTCCAACGGTCTAGGAGGAGATGTCAAAAATGTGTTTTCCAAACTTTTCCAAATATCTCAAAAACTTTCCAGGCGGACATTGAGGGTCCTTATGGCAAATTTGTAGAGCAGGTCCACCTGAACATCTGGAAAAAAAAAGTTTGAAAATCGGACCAACGGTGTGGAAGTTATGGCCTTTAACGTAAAACCGTCGATTATAGCGCCACCTTCAGGCCGATTCGAAAAATCTTTTTTGAGCAGCTACCTGCCAACAATATCTGTCATTGGGCCAAATGTCAGGTCTCTACCATTTACCAACTCACGGGAATTTGCGTTGGGGCAGATGAACAATAATAACAAGAATAAATATAGCCGCAAGCGGCGATGGGCGGGGTTCAAGCCTTGCGCAAATTGAATACCTAATAGTCCTTGAGGCAAATTTGTAGAGCACAAAACCACCTCGGAGGCAAGATGTAAGGTACTTAGCTGCAGCTAGTCTCTTAAAACAGACTGTCTCATCCTACATCCGGCGAATGCAGCTAAACAGTCTGTACGTTACACCCCCAGAACATGCACAAGGAAGTTGGGAAAAAAACCTTCAGACTGGAAGGAAGTTCGACAGAATCTGACCAATCACGACACGTGTGTCCACGAAAAAAGAATTCTGATTGGACTAATGAGTGGAAGACCCGCCTTAAGAAAATTCTGATTGGACTAATGAGTGGAAGACCCGCCTTTCTGCTTCCCATTCCGGTTGGCACATGCTTCTCCCCCACGAATTACAGACGGTATGGCGGAAGCATTTGAAAATTGTGGAAATTAACTCGTCTGTTCTAAGAGACTAAGCTGCAGCCGCATCTAAACGACACACAACGACACAACTCACACCCTATCTCTCTCGGAAATTGGCCATGATGTTGTTTGTGATTTTCACGAAGTCATACATCAAGGACAGGCTGATAAAAATAGCGGGGACATGGGCATTAATTTCCATTTCTTAGAAAATGTCAACTTTTCTCTGATTGGATCAAAATTGGCGCCGACCTCAAACTATCCAATCAGAGAAAAGTTGACATTTTTTAAGAAAGGGAAGGTCCAATGGCGATCCCTGTAAAGGACTATGTATTTTTTCACCCCGAATCCAATGTCGCCATCCGTGAGTCTCTATGAGTTACGGTTGCAGAGATACGTCCGCCCAGCCTGCAGGACTACAGGAGAGAGATAGAGGACAGTGGGGGGTTGGGGGTTTCAAGTCACTGAACAAACACTCTATTTCAGTCATTGTTGTCAGAATATAGAGCCATTTAACACTTATTTGAACACAAAAACATCGCTGAATGTAGTTTTAAGTAGTTATGGGTCGGCCTATGTGAGTAGATGCGGAACATCCCAAGGAATCCAGGGAAAAAATAAGTTTGATTATAGACCCTACGGTTCAAAAGTTATGAACAAAAACATAAAGTGGGCTGTTATAGCGCCACCATCTTGTCAATTGGTGGAATTTTTTCGTGGATAATAAAAGACTCCGCTGTGAACCTCCCTAACAAGTTTTGTAGCTGTACCTCGTATGGTTTCTGAGATAGAGCTAATTGAATGCGTTATTTTTCTCAACATCATTCTCTCTACCCAGGATGCAACACTCCTGCTCAGAGTTGCTCTTAAGCTCTATTTATCTGGTCAAATCTCACCGGATTCCTGTTTCCAGTACAATTTTAGCATGTGGTTTTTAACAAAGAAGAGCTGGAGCTGCTCAAAACATAATATGCGAATGAAAGTGAGACCATGAGGGATATACCACTTGTAATACAGGTGTAGGTATGTCTGAAGTCCATATAATAGCGTGCGTGCGTCAAGTCAAGTGTCAATACAAGACGTCAGGCTGGCCATAATTCCAATGAATCAGCACTTCCTGCCGCCCTTCAAAATCAAACAATTTAGAAGGTACAGGTACTGAATGCTGCTATAGCGCCCCCTTTTGGTGGAATTGCACAAAATTTGACACACATGGTCTAGGATGGTCTCCGAAGACCTCCTGCAAGTTTCGTGAAGATTCCTTAATCGGTCATGAAGTGAGGACAATTTAGCTGTGAGGCCACGCCCCTCTCAACTTTAACGATCAATATCTCCGAAACTAAAGTAGCTTTCAAAAATCCACCAATCACGATTGTAGAGCTTGCTCCATAGATGCTTCCTTGCGAGTCTGGTGCAAATCGGTCCAACGGTCTAGGAGGAGATGCAAAAAATGTGTTTTCCAAACTTTTCCAAATATCTCAAAAACTTTCCAGGCGGACATTGAGGGTCCTTATGGCAAACTTGTAGAGCAGGTTCACCTGAACATCTGGAAAAAAAAAGTTTGAAAATCGGACCAACGGCGTGGAAGTGATGGCCTTTAACATAAAACCGTCGATTATAGCGCCACCTTCAGGCCGATTCGAAAAATCTTTTTTGAGCACCTACCAGCCAACAATATCTGTCATTGGGCCAGGTTTCAGGTCTCTACCATTTACCAACTCACGGGAATTTGCGTTGGGGCAGATGAAAAATAATAATAATATATTCGGATTTTGAAAAACAATAGGGTTTCAGCCCCTTCAGGGCTCGAACCCCTAATAATAATAAACCGGCACAAAAACAATAGGGTTTCAGCCCCTTCAGGGCTTGAACCCCTAATAATAATAAACCGGGTGAAAAACAATAGGGTTTCAGCCCCTTCAGGGCTTGAACCCCTAATAAATGGGAAACGGAAGGTGCGATGGTGATTCCGCACGGGCCTGCTAAAGCTACTTTTCCACCCCGAGTCCAACGCCGCCATCCCTGAGCCTCTACGAGTTACGGTTGCGGAGATACGTTGCTGTAGCGCCCCCCATAGGCAAACAATAGCGCCCCCTACAGGCCAAATGACAATTTCTTTTCTGCAATCAGCTCAGAAGTGTCAAGTGTCATACAAGAAGGAAGGCTGGCCATAATGGCAATGAATCAGCACTTCCTGCCGCCCTTCAAAATCAAACAATTTAGAAGGTACAGGTACTGAATGCTGCTATAGCGCCCCCTTTTGGTGGAATTGCACCAAATTTGACACGCATGGTCTGGGATGGTCTCCGAAGACCTCCTGCAAGTTTCGTGAAGATTCCTTAATCGGTCATGAAGTAATGACAATTTAGCTGTGAGGTCACGCCCCTCACAACTTTAACGATCAATATCTCCGAAACTAAAGTAGATTTCAAAAATTCCAAATTCAGGATTGTAGAGCTTGCTCCATAGATGCTTCCTGTCGATTCTAGTGGAAATCGGTCCAACGGTCTAGGAGGAGATGCAAAAAATGTGTTTTCCAAACTTTTCCAAATATCTCAAAAACTTTCCAGGCGGACATTGAGGGTCCTTATGGCAAATTTGTAGAGCAGGTCCACCTGAACATCTGGAAAAAAAAAGTTTGAAAATCGGACCAACGGCGTGGAAGTTATGGCCTTTAACGTAAAACTGTGGATTATAGCGCCACCTTCAGGCCGATTCGAAAAATCTTTTTTGAGCACCTACCAGCCAACAATATCTGTCATTGGGCCAGGTTTCAGGTCTCTACCATTTACCAACTCACGGGAATTTGGGAATTTGCGTCGGGGCAGATGAACAAGAATAATAATAATAATAATAAACCGGGTGAAAAACAATAGGGTTTCAGCCCCTTCAGGGCTTGAACCCCTAATAAACCGGGTGAAAAACAATAGGGTTTCAGCCCCTTCAGGGCTTGAACCCCTAATAATAATAATAATAAACCGGGTGAAAAACAATAGGGTTTCAGCCCCTTCAGGGCTTGAACCCCTAATAATTATAGCTGCTGCGCAGCAATGGGTCGTGGCCGGGCAAGTCTCAAGTCTTTTAGCTATAGGCCAAGTCACGTCTCAAGTCTTTAGTCACAAGTCCAAGTCAAGTCTCAAGTCTCTTATGGATGAGCTTTCTATCATCTGCTGCATGCAATCCAGTCTGCTTAGAACACTGCCGTTCATGACAGGGCTTGGGCAGAAGGCAGAGCTGATGTTATGGAGAGGAAGGCTGAGTGATTTATAGATGACATCATCAGTGATGTCACAAAACTGATGACATCACTGATGACATCATCAGTGATCAGTGGATATTCAAGCTTTATTTAGCAAGAATTTGCATTAAAGTACCATTTACAGTCAAACATTTTGATTCACTGTGGGCTCAATTTTTGATCTATCAAATATCTGTTTGATAGTTTTGTGGAGGACAGTCTAACGATGCAGATGCTGGAGTTTGGTGTCGTTTGAAGAAAAAATGTGGGAGGAGTAGGGTTTAATTAGTTTTACAGTTTTTGCAGTTTTGCGGTCTTTAGACTTCATAATTGGCCATAGGTTGCAGCGTACAAAAGTTTCTCCTCATTTGGGCACACATTTCGGTGAAAGTGCCAAAGCCATAGCCCATATGCCTGATTTGTTATGAATTTTCAAAGTTTGAAACTTTAGACGGTCGCTGTAGCGCCACCATCAGGACTAATGGCGCCAAAGTCACGTCAACTCAGTTTGGCATGGGACTGGACCTTTGTGCAAAGTTTGGTTTATATTCATGCATGGGAAGTCTGACTTCCTGGGAGAAGAAGAATAATAATAATACAGGCAAATACAAGCAGTGGCCCTGCCGCTTCGCTGGCCCGGCCACTAATAATAATAATAATAATAATAATTATAGCTGCTGCGCAGCAATGGGTCGTGGCCGGGCAAGTCTCAAGTCTTTTAGCTATAGTCCAAGTCACGTCTCAAGTCTTTAGTCACAAGTCCAAGTCAAGTCTCAAGTCTCTTATGGATGAGCTTTCTATCATCTGCTGCATGCAATCCAGTCTGCATAGAACACTGCAGTTCATGACAGGGCTGGGGCAGAAGGCAGAGCTGATGTTATGGAGAGGAAGGCTGAGCGATTTATAGATGACATCATCAGTGATGTCACAAAACTGATGACATCACTGATGACATCAGTGATCAGTGGAGATTCAAGCTTTATTTAGCAAGAATTTGCATTAGCTGTTTAAAGTACCATTTACAGTAAAACATTTTGATGCACTGTGGGCTCAATTTTTGATCTATCAAAAATCTGTTTGATACTTTTGTGGAGGACAGTCTACCAATGCAGATGTTGGAGTTTGGTGTCGTTTGAAGAAAAAATGTGGGAGGAGTAGGGTTTAATTAGTTTTACAGTTTTTGCAGTTTTGCGGTCTTTAGACTTCATAATTGGCCATAGGTTGCAGGGTACAAAAGTTTCTCCTCATTTGGGCACACATTTCGGTGAAAGTGCCAAAGCCGTAGTCCATATGCCTGATTTGTTATGAATTTTCAAAGTTTGAAACTTTAGACGGTCGCTGTAGCGCCACCTTCAGGATTATAGGCGCCAGATTCACGTCAACTTAGTTTGGCATGGGACTGGACCTTTGTGCAAAGTTTGGTTTATATTCATGCATGGGAAGTCTGACTTCCTGGGGAGAAGAAGAAGAATAATTATAGCTGCTGCGCAGCAATGGGTCGTGGCCGGGCAAGTCTCAAGTCTTTTAGCTATAGTCCAAATCGCGTCTCAAGTCTTTAGTCACAAGTCCAAGTCAAGTCTCTTATGGATGAGTTTTCTGTCATCTGCTGCATGCAATCCAATCTGCTTAGATTAGAACACTGCCATTCATGACTGGGCTGGGGCAGAAGGCAGCAGGTTAAGTACACGGCAGTTGAACACATCACCCACCCAGTCCTACTCAGCCAGGAAGGATGACATCATTGATGACATCATCACTGATGACATCATTGCTCAAGTGACATCACATCATTAGGTAATTAGGGCAATTACGATGCTCTTTAGGCTATACATTCAAAATACTGTCAAAAATTCAGTTTTTGACATACAATTCTTAGACTTTGCACACTTCAACTACTCTGACAGCAAAATATTGTCAATTTTTTTCATGGAGATTCAAGCTTTATATAGCAAGAATTTGCATTAACTGTTTAAAGTACCATTTACAGTAAAACATTTTGATGCACTGTGGGCTCAATTTTTGATCTATCAAAAATCTGTTTGATACTTTTGTGGAGGACAGTCCACCGATGCAGATGCTGGAGTTTGGTGTCGTTTGAAGAAAAAATGTGGGAGGAGTAGGGTTTAATTAGTTTTACAGTTTTTGCAGTTTTGCGGTCTTTAGACTTAATAATTGGCCATAGGTTGCAGCGTACAAAAGTTTCTCCTCATTTGGGCGCACATTTCGGTGAAAGTTGCAAAGCCGTAGCCCATATGCCTGATTTGTTATGAATTTTCAAAGTTTGAAACTTTAGACGGTCGCTGTAGCGCCACCATCAGGACTATAGGCGCCAAATTCACGTCAACTTAGTTTGGCATGGGACTGGACCTTTGTGCAAAGTTTGGTTTATATTCATGCATGGGAAGTCTGACTTCCTGGGAGAAGAAGAAGAATAATACAGGCAAATACAAGCAGTGGCCCTGCCGCTTCGCTGGCCCGGCCACTAATAATAATAAACCAGAGGAAAAACAATAGGGTTTCATCCCCTTCAGGGCTTGAACCCCTAAATATAGCCGCAAGCGGCGATGGGCGGGGTTCAAGCCTTGCGCAGATGACAAAGCTTCTGATTCTGACTAGGACATCCTCCTTGATATATCTGACAAGTTTTGCGATCATTGGACAAACAGGTGTGGAGTTACAGCCTTTTTTGTGTTAAGCCACACCCATTTCTGGCGTTTATGGCGCCCCCGTTTGGCCGAATTGCACAAAATTTGACACGCATGGTCTGGGATGGTCTCCGAAGATCCCCAGCAAGTTTTGTGAAGATTCCTTAATCGGTCATGAAGTTATGACAATTTAGCTGTGAGGCCACGCCCTCTCACAACTTTAACAATCAATATCTCCGAAACTAAAGTAGATTTCAAAAATCCACCAATCACGATTGTAGAGCTTGCTCCATAGATGCTTCCTGGCGATTTTAGTGGAAATCGGTCCAACGGTCTAGGAGGAGATGCAAAAAATGTGTTTTCCAAACTTTTCCAAATATCTCAAAAACTTTCCAGGCGGACATTGAGGGTCCTTATGGCAAATTTGTAGAGCAGGTCCACCTGAACATCTGGAAAAAAAAAGTTTGAAAATCGGACCAACGGCGTGGAAGTTATGGCCTTTAACGTAAAACCGTCGATTATAGCGCCACCTTCAGGCCGATTCGAAAAATATTTTTGAGCAGCTACCTGCCAACAATATCTGTCATTGGGCCAAATTTCAGGTCTGTACCATTTACCAACTCATGGGAATTTGCGTTGAGGCAGATGAACAACAACAACGACAAGAATAAATATAGCCGCAAGCGGCGATGGGCGGGGTTCAAGCCTTGCGCAGATGACAAAGCTTCTGATTCTGACTAGGACATCCTCCTTGATATATCTGACAAGTTTTGCGATCATTGGACAAACAGGTGCAGAGTTATGGCCTTTTTTGTGTTAGGCCACGCCCATTTCTGGCGTTTATGGCGCCCCCTTTTGGGCGAATTGCACGAAATTTGACACACATGGTCTAGGATGGTCTCCGAAGACCTCCTGCAAGTTTCGTGAAGATTCCTTAATCGGTCATGAAGTTATGACAATTTAGCTGTGAGGCCACGCCCTCTCACAAATTTAACGATCAATATCTCCGAAACGAAAGTAGATTTCAAAAATCCACCAATCACGATTGTAGAGCTTGCTCCATAGATGCTTCCTGGTGATTCTGGTGCAAATCGGTCCAACGGTCTAGGAGGAGATGTCAAAAATGTGTTTTCCAAACTTTTCCAAATATCTCAAAAACTTTCCAGGCGGACATTAAGGGTCCTTATGGCAAATTTGTAGAGCAGGTCCACCTGAACATCTGGAAAAAAAAGTTTGAAAATCGGACCAACGGCGTGGAAGTTATGGCCTTTAACATAAAACCGTTGATGATAGCGCCACCTTCAGGCCGATTCGAAAAATCTTTTTTGAGCACCTACCTGCCAACAATATCTGTCATTTGGCCAAATGTCAGGTCTCTACCATTTACCAACTCACGGGAATTTGCGTTGGGGCAGATGAACAAGAATAATAATAACAAGAATAAATATAGCCGCAAGCGGCGATGGGCGGGGTTCAAGCCTTGCGCAGATGACAAAGCTTCTGATTCTGACTAGGACATCCTCCTTGATATATCTGACAAGTTTCGTGATCATTGGACAAACAGGTGTGGAGTTAAAGCCTTTTTTATGTTAAGCCACGCCCATTTCTGGCGTTTATGGCGCCCCCTTTTGGTCGAATTGCACAAAATTTGACACACATGGTCTAGGATGGTCTCCGAAGACCTCCTGCAAGTTTCGTGAAGATTCCTTAATCGGTCATGAAGTTATGACAATTTAGCTGTGAGGCCACGCCCCTCTCAACTTTAATGATCAATATCTCCAAAACTAAAGTAGCTTTCAAAAATCCACCAATCACGATTGTAGAGCTTGCTCCATAGATGCTTCCTGGCGAGTCTGGTGCAAATCGGTGCAACGGTCTAGGAGGAGATGTCAAAAATGTGTTTTCCAAACTTTTCCAAATATCTCAAAAACTTTCCAGGCGGACATTGAGGGTCCTTATGGCAAATTTGTAGAGCAGGTCCACCTGAACATCTGGAAAAAAAAAGTTTGAAAATCGGACCAACGGCGTGGAAGTTATAGCCTTTAACGTAAAACCTTCGATTATAGCGCCACCTTCAGGCCGATTCGAAAAATATTTTTTGAGCACCTACCAGCCAACAATATCTGTCATTGGGCCAAATGTGAGGTCTCTACCATTTACCAACTCACGGGAATTTGCGTTGGGGCAGATGAAAAACAACAGGAAATATAGCCGCAAGCGGCGATGGGCGGGGTTCAAGCCTTGCGCAGATGACAAAGCTTCTGATTCTGACTAGGACATCCTCCTTGATATATCTGACAAGTTTCGCGATCATTGGACAAACAGGTGTGGAGTTACAGCCTTTTTTATGTTAAGCCACGCCCATTTCTGGCGTTTATGGCGCCCCTTTTGGTCGAATTGCACAAAATTTGACACGCATGGTCTGGGATGGTCTCCGAAGACCTCCTGCAAGTTTCGTGAAGATTCCTTAATCGGTCATGAAGTTATGACAATTTAGCTGTGAGGCCACGCCCCTCTCAACTTTAACGATCAATATCTCAGAAACTAAAGTAGCTTTCAAAAATCCACCAATCACGATTGTAGAGCTTGCTCCATAGATGCTTCCTGGCGAGTCTGGTGCAAATCGGTTCAACGGCGTGGAAGTTATGGCCTTTAACGTAAAACTGTTGATTATAGCGCCACCTTCAGGCTGATTCGAAAAATCTTTTTTGAGCACCTACCAGCCAACAATATCTGTCATTGGGCCAGGTTTCAGGTCTCTACCATTTACCAACTCACGGGAATTTGCGTTGGGGCAGATGAACAACAAGCAGAAGAAGAAGAATAATAATAATAAACCAGCACAAAAACAATAGGGTTTCAGCCCCTTCAGGGCTTGAACCCCTAATAATAAACCGGCACAAAAACAATAGGGTTTCAGCCCCTTCAGGGCTTGAACCCCTAAATATAGCCGCAAGCGGCGATGGGCGGGGTTCAAGCCTTGCGCAGATGACAAAGCTTCTGATTCTGACTAGGACATCCTCCTTGATATATCTGACAAGTTTCGCGATCATTGGACAAACAGGTGTGGAGTTACAGCCTTTTCTATGTTAAGCCACGCCCATTTCTGGCGTTTATGGCGCCCCCTTTTGGTCGAATTGCACAAAATGTGACACACATGGTCGAGGATGGTCTCCGAAGACCTCCTGCAAGTTTCGTGAAGATTCCTTAATCGGTCATGAAGTTATGACAATTTAGCTGTGAGGCAACGCCCCTCTCAACTTTAACGATCAATATCTCCGAAACTAAAGTAGCTTTCAAAAATCCACCAATCACGATTGTAGAGCTTGCTCCATAGATGCTTCCTGGCGAGTCTGGTGCAAATCGGTTCAACGGTCTAGGAGGAGATGCAAAAAATGTGTTTTCCAAACTTTTCCAAATATCTCAAAAACTTTCCAGGCGGACATTGAGGGTCCTTATGGCAAATTTGTAGAGCAGGTCCACCTGAACATCTGGAAAAAAAAAGTTTGAAAATCGGACCAACGGCGTGGAAGTTAAGGCCTTTAACGTAAAACCCTCGATTATAGCGCCACCTTCAGGCCGATTCGAAAAATCTTTTTTGAGCAGCTACCTGCCAACAATATCTGTCATTGGGCCAAATGTCAGGTCTCTACCATTTACCAACTCACGGGAATTTGCGTCGGGGCAGATGAAAAACAGCAAGAATAATAATAAACCGAGTGAAAAACAATAGGGTTTCAGCCCCTTCGGGGCTTGAACCCCTAATAAATATAGCCGCAAGCGGCGATGCGGGGTCCAAGCTTCCGGTGACTTGGGGGGTATATGTCAGATAGTGCACATTTATTCAGACTTGGTATATGCACAAGTAAACAAAGTTTGGTTGAGATCCGGTGACCTGACGGTTTCCAAGCAGTACTAGTAGTAGTAGTAGTAGCAGTAGTAGTAATAGTGTTGGTAGTAGTGGGAGTGGTAGCAGTAGTAGCAGCAGAAGTACTAAGAATAGTAAATGGTAAATGGTAAATGGACTGCATTTATATAGCGCTTTTATCCAAAGCGCTTTACAATGTGCCTACATTCACCCATTCACACACCGAAGGCGGCCAGCTGCCACGCAGGGTGCTGGCACAGCCATCGGGAGCAATTTGGGGTTCAGTGTCTTGCCCAAGGACACTTCGACGTGCGGACTGGAAGAGCCGGGGAACGAACCACCAACCTTCTAATTAGTGGACAACCCACTCTACCTCCTGAGCCACAGCCGCCACTAGTAGCCAATAGTAGTAGTAGTAGCAGCAGCAGCAGTAGTAGTGGTGGTTGGCTGTTATAGCGCCACCATCTGGTAGATTGGTGTAATTTTTTCCTCTGAGTAGTGGGTGATGTCTTGAAACTTGAAGTAGTACTTGGATAGAAAGCAGTTTTTGTGTACAATATCCCTTTAAGTATCTGGACAGAAAGTGGTATTTGGGTAGAAGTACTTCTCTGGCTCTGCAGATACATATAATATGGTCTACAAAGTTAAATACAACAGTCTGGATAGCTCACTTGGTAAAGCACATGACTTATGCTAACTAAAGACCATTGCCGCTCAAATTTCAAACCCCACGTGGGATGAAAAACTTTCAACTTCAGACAGGTAAGTCAGTAACAGTAATTAAAACCCCACATGCTGCCTCCTTATTTTGCGGTGTTTTATGAACTTTTTCAATATCTTGGAAATGTTAGCTGGAGATTGCGTGGCTGTGTTCAAGAACGTGTTTTGCAACAGGAGAGGTTAGTTCTTGTCTCATGATGGAGCTTTTGTGTTCTGAAATCAGAATTTTCAGTTGTCATTGTGTCTTTCCCACACACACATCAAACCATAGGGCATAGTGGCGTCCACTACAGAAGGCTGATGGGGTTTATCCCTGAAATTGCTTTTGGTGACTATAGCCAGCACCCTGCATGGCAGCTTGTCATGCAGTCCATTTACCATTAAGGACATTTTTGTATTACACACATAATGCACCACTTTACATTAAAGGATGCCCTGAATGGAGGTGTTTGAACTAATTGGTGTGGGTTGTGCTGTTACAATGAGCACATGAGTGACAAGGATAATTCAGATTGAATTCTCTTTTTGGACCTTTCACATGTGAAGACACAATAATGTATTGGAATGTTTTTCCTCTCTCATCTGAAAGAAGTCTCCCAGCAAACACAATTACATCATGATGATGTTCTGATATCATCTTTCAGTGACGTCCAGGACTAGGCCAAATCACAGCCGATTTGAGGATCATTTAGACATCTACACAGGAATGTCAAGATGACGTCGAAATATGACATTACCATGAATAGGCATATTCAGTTATTCTGCTATGTACACAGTGTGTATTCAGCAGCGTTATACATAATTATATCCAGATTAACCTTTATTCTACATTTTCAAAAAATAAAACAGTTACCTGGCCGTGGTTTGAACCCAGGACCTCCAGCTTTGGGGTCTGCTACTTTACCCCTACACCATCCTTCCACAGCAATGACGAGGCACGGATGTAACCTTATTATGGCATAAACTTGTTTTTATTCAAACGTGGGTGTCAAGTCTTTGTGGATCGGGCATTACTGTGTGACATCTAAACCAACTGTGTATTATGTTACAGCAGATGCAGAACCCCAAAACACATTAACCCCACCCAAAATGCTACATTCCAACTTCCAGTAGTAGTAGTAGTAGTAGTAGTAGTAGTAATAGTAGCAGAAGTAGTAATAGTAGTAGTAGTAGTGTTGGTAGTAGTGGGAGTGGTAGCAGTAGTAGCAGCAGTAGTTGTAATTGACCGGTTAATGAGTTGTGGGCAATTTAGTGTTGGCGTGTGTTTCATTAAAAGTTTTGAGATTTATCATTTCAAAACGGTTTCACGTATCCAAAACCCTTTAATAACCTTCGGTCGGGGTAGTCCATAGATGACCCAGAAAAAGTTTTGTGTGATTTGGCCAAACGGTCTAGGAGGAGCTCGCAAAAGTAGGTTTTTGATCAAATTCAAAATGGCGGAAAATCTACCACACATAAATGGGCGTGGCCTAGTGGGTTAGATACATGATGCTCCAGGGAAACCAGTAGATGTGGAATTTTGATTCTACAGCTCGCAGTTCAGAAGTTATGGACCGACAAACGTGAAATTGGCTGTTATAGCGCCACCGTCTGGTGGATTGGTGTAATTTTTTTACTCTGAGTAGTGGGTGATGTCGTGAACCTGTGTGGAAAGTTTGGGTGATGGGGGGTGTATGGTTTCTGAGATCCACACACTTTTAGAGTAGGAAAAGAACAAAAGCAAATACACAAAAGTTTAGACATTTATCATTTCAAAACGGTTTCACGTATCCAAAATCCTTTAATAACTTTAGGTCGGGGTAGTCCATAGATGTCCCAGAAAAATTCCCGTGTGATTTGGCCAAACGGTCTAGGAGGAGTTCGCAAAAGTAGGTTTTTGATAAAATTCAAAATGGCGGAAAATCTAGGCACACGCAAATGGGCGGGGCCTATATGGATAGATGCGTATTGATCCAGGGAATCCAGCAGATGTGGAATTTTGATTCTACGCCTCACGGTTCAGCAGTTATGGGCCAATACGTGCACTCGGCTGTTATAGCGCCACCATCTGGCCAATATGGCTAATTTTTTGTCTCTGAGTAGTGGGGCACATTTCCAACCTATGTGCAAAGTCTGGCTACTGTACCCCTTACGGTTTTTGCCGTGCATACTGTTTTAGCGGAGAATAAAAATAATAATAATAATAAACGGAACAGATACAATAGGGATCCACGCACTTCGTGCTTGGACCCCTAATAAACCGGGTGAAAAACAATAGGGTTTCAGCCCCTTCAGGGCTTGAACCCCTAATAAACCGGGTGAAAAACAATAGGGTTTCAGCCCCTTCAGGGCTTGAACCCCTAAATATAGCCGCAAGCGGCGATGGGCGGGGTTCAAGCCTTGCGCAGATGACAAAGCTTCTGATTCTGACTAGGACATCCTCCTTGATATATCTGACAAGTTTTGCGATCATTGGACAAACAGGTGTGGAGTTACAGCCTTTTTTATGTTAAGCCACGCCCATTTCTGGCGTTTATGGCGCCCCCTTTTGGTCGAATTGCACAAAATTTTACACACATGGTCTAGGATGGTCTCCGAAGACCTCCTGCAAGTTTTGTGAAGATTCCTTAATCGGTCATGAAGTGAGGACAATTTAGTTGTGAGGCCACGCCCTCTCACAAATTTAACGATCAATATCTCCGAAACTAAAGTAGATTTCAAAAATCCACCAATCACGATTGTGGAGCTTGCTCCAAAGATGCTTCCTGGAGATTCTAGTGCAAATCGGTCAAACGGTCTAGGAGGAGATGTCAAAAATGTGTTTTCCAAACTTTTCCAAATATCTCAAAAATTTTCCAGGCGGACATTGAGGGTCCTTATGGCAAATTTGTAGAGCAGGTCCACCTGAACATCTGGAAAAAAAAGTTTGAAAATCGGACCAACGGCGTGGAAGTTATGGCCTTTAACGTAAAACCGTCGATTATAGCGCCACCTTCAGGCCGATTCGAAAAATCTTTTTTGAGCACCTACCAGCCAACAATATCTGTCATTAGGCTAAATGTCAGGTCTCTACCATTTACCAACTCACGGGAATTTGCGTCGGGGCAGATGAACAAGAAGAACGAGAAGAATAATAATAAACCGGAGGAAAAACAATAGGGTTTCAGCCCCTTCAGGGCTTGAACCCCTAATAATAATAAACCGGCACAAAAACAATAGGGTTTCAGCCCCTTCAGGGCTTGAACCCCTAAATATAGCCGCAAGCGGCGATGCAGGGTCCAAGCTTCCGGTGACTTGGGGGGTATATGTCAGATAGTGCACATTTATTCATACTTGGTATATGCACAAGTAAACAAAGTTTGGTTGAGATCCGGTGACCTGACGGTTTCCAAGCAGTACTAGTAGTAGTAGTAGTAGCAGTAGTAGTAATAGTGTTGGTAGTAGTGGGAGTGGTAGCAGTAGTAGCAGCAGAAGTACTAAGAATAGTAAATGGTAAATGGTAAATGGACTGCATTTATATAGCGCTTTTATCCAAAGCGCTTTACAATTTGCCTACATTCACCCATTCACACACCGAAGGCGGCCAGCTGCCACGCAGGGTGCTGGCACAGCCATCGAGAGCAATTTGGGGTTCAGTGTCTTGCCCAAGGACACTTCGATGTGCGGACTGGAGGAGCCGGGGAACGAACCACCAACCTTCTAATTAGTGGACAACCCACTCTACCTCCTGAGCCACAGCCGCCACTAGTAGCCAATAGTAGTAGTAGTAGTAGCAGCAGCAGCAGTAGTAGTGGTGGTTGGCTGTTATAGCGCCACCATCTGGTAGATTGGTGTATTTTTTTCCTCTGAGTAGTGGGTGATGTCTTGAAACTTGAAGTAGTACTTGGATAGAAAGCAGTTTTTGTGTACAATATCCCTTTAAGTATCTGGACAGAAAGTGGTATTTGGGTAGAACATACTGTCAATACGACAAGTACTTCTCTGGCTCTGCAGATACATATAATATGGTCTACAAAGTTAAATACAACAGTCTGGATACCTCACTTGGTAAAGCACATGACTTATGCTAACTAAAGACCATTGCCGCTCAAAGTTCAAACCCCACGTGGGATGAAAAACTTTCAACTTCAGACAGGTAAGTCAGTAACAGTAATTAAAACCCCACATGCTGCCTCCTTATTTTGCGGTGTTTCATGAACTTTTTCAATATCTTGGAAATGTTAGCTGGAGATTGCGTGGCTGTGTTCAAGAACGTGTTTTGCAACAGGAGAGGTTAGTTCTTGTCTCATGATGGAGCTTTTGTGTTCTGAAATCAGAATTTTCAGTTGTCATTGTGTCTTTCCCACACACACATCAAACCATAGGGCGTAGTGGCGTCCACTACAGAAGGTTGATGGGGTTTATCCCTGAAATTGCTTTTGGTGACTATAGCCAGCACCCTGCATGGCAGCTTGTCATGCAGTCCATTTACCATTAAGGACATTTTTGTATTACACACATAATGCACCACTTTACATTAAAAGTCTGCCCTGAATGGAGGTGTTTGAACTAATTGGTGTGGGTTGTGCTGTTACAATGAGCACATGAGTGACAAGGATAATTCAGATTGAATTATATTTTTGGACCTTTCACATCTGAAGACACAATAATGTATCGGAATGTTTTTCCTCTCATATATCTTTCAGTGACGTCCAGGACTAGGCCAAATCACAGCCGATTTGGGGATCATTTAGACATCTACACAGGAATGTCAAGATGACGTCGAAATATGACGTTACCATGAATAGGCATATTCAGTTATTCTGCTATGTACACAGTGTGTATTCAGCAGCGTTATACATAATTATATCCAGATTAACCTTAATTCTACATTATCAAAAAATAAAACAGTTACCTGGCCGTGGTTTGGACCCAGGACCTCCAGCTTTGGTGTCTGCTACTCTACCGCTACACCATCCTTCCACGTCAATGACAAGGCATGGATGTAACCTTATTATGGCATAAACTTGTTTTTATTAAAATGTGGGTGTCAAGTCTTTGTGGATCGGGCATTACTGTGTGACATCTAAACCAACTATGTATTATGCTACAGCAGATGCAGAACCCCAAAACACATTAACCCCACCCAAAATCCTACATTCCAACTTCCAGTAGTAGTAGTAGTAGTAGTAGTAGTAGTAGTAGTAGTAATAATAGTAGCAGAAGTAGTAATAGTAGTAGTAGTAGTGTTGGTAGTAGTGGGAGTGGTAGCAGTAGTAGCAGCAGTAGTTGTAATTGACCGGTTAATGAGTTGTGGGCAATTTAGTGTTGGCGTGTGTTTCATTAAAAGTTTTGAGATGTATCATTTCAAAATGGTTTCACGTATCCAAAATCCTTTAATAACTTTAGGTCGGGGTAGTCTATAGATGACCCAGAAAAAGTTTCGTGTGATTTGGCCAAACGGTCTAAGAGGAGCTCGCAAAAGTAGGTTTTTGATCAAATTCAAAATGGCGGAAAATCTAACAGACAGAAATGGGCGTGGCCTAGTAAGTTAGATGCACGATGCTCCAGGGAAACCGGTAGATGTGGAATTTTGATTCTACGGCTCGTGGTTCAGAAGTTATTGACCGACAAACGTGAAATTGGCTGTTATAGCGCCACCGTCTGGTGGATTGGTGTACTTTTTTTACTCTGAGTAGTGGGTGATGTCGTGAACCTGTGTGGAAAGTTTGGGTGATGGGGGGTGTATGGTTTCTGACATCCACACACTTTTAGGGCAGGAAAAGAACAAAAGCAAATACACAAAAGTTTAGACATTTATAATTTCAAAACGGTTTCACGTATCCAAAATCCTTTAATAACTTTGGGTCGGGGTAGTCCATAGATGACCCAGAATAATTCCTATGTGATTTGGCCAAACGGTCTAGGAGGAGTTCGCAAAAGTAGGTTTTTGATAAAATTCAAAATGGCGGAAAATCTAGGCACACACAAATGGGCGGGGCCTAGATGGATAGATGCGTATTGATCCAAGGAATCCCTGAGAAGTGAAATTTTTAGTATAGGACACACGGTTCAGAAGATATGGACCATAACGCGAAATGGTCTGTTATAGCGCCACCATCTGGCTGATATGGGTCATTTTTTGTTTCTGAGTAGTGAGGCACATTTACAATCTATGTGCCCAGTCTGGCTATGCTGAGCCTTACAGTTTCTGCTGTACATACAGTTTTACCGGAGAAGAATAAAAAAAAAAAAAATCGGAACAGATACAATAGGGATCCACGCACTTCGTGCATGGACCCCTAATAAACCGGCACAAAAACAATAGGGTTTCAGCCCCTTCAGGGCTTGAACCCCTAATAATAAACCGGGTGAAAAACAATAGGGTTTCAGCCCCTTCAGGGCTTGAACCCCTAATAAACCGGCAGAAAAACAATAGGGTTTCAGCCCTTTCAGGGCTTGAACCCCTAATAAACCGGCACAAAAACAATAGGGTTTCAGCCCCTTCAGGGCTTGAACCCCTAATTACAGTATTTTCCATGTAGTGAGGTCTCCAGACCAAATTTCAAGCAGAAGGCCACTCATGCATAACCCAATCACCCCCTGACGTCAGTCAAGTTCTAGTATGACGTGGTCAGTCAAAGTCCAAGTATGACGTCTGCAATGATGTCAGACGTCAGTTAATTCTCATATATATAGCAAGGGTTCTACGTCACCTCTCTCTCTCTGGCCGATCATAGCAGAAGCTAGCTTCACGGCAGTCCATCTCCCCTGAAGCCATCCTCCGAAGTGTTGTTTTGCCCCACCCACCTCCCCAGTTTGTTAAATCCTACCAACTGGCCTCTCATGATTGAAGTGCAGTTAGGGCCATATTAAATCGGTTCTATTTTATTAATTAAAAAACGTTTTATTTTCCAAATTAAAAATGTTCCGTTTTAATTTGGGGGTCAGGATCGATATATTTTTTTTATTACTGGCCTCTTTTATTACTGGTTATCAAAGTGAAAACCAAGTTGTGAGGTAAGGGTCCCACGCAAGACCGGGCCTATTTTACAAGTATGAAACCATTTAGGTTACTACAATAATTGGATCCACTTTTGATTTTGATAATCAGGCCCACTCTTATCATTTTCAGCAAAACTATGGAAAATTCTACAATATGTCACATGTGTCACAGTTGATTCAGTTTGTATTACCAAATTACATGATTCTGTCATTTTCTTACATTTTGCAGAAATCATATGGTCCTAACTAGTATGGCCTCTTTGAACATGTTTAACTTGATTAACTTATCTTATCGCTTCATCTGCAGAGGAGTTCAGAAGTCATATCACGGCAGGCTATCCAAAGCTGAATGACTGTGGGGGGTTTGAGATTTTGAAAAGGTCAGGGATGACCAGGAGCAAAAAGCTTTCTCTACTGCCATGCCCAAGCACAGGGTATACCATTAGATCAATCAAGACACACATCAGGACTGCCATCATCTACATACGTCCGATGCAAAAAGACATTGATACAACACCTGTAAGTTTGAATGGATTTACTGATATTTTCTGTTGAAAATATTGGTATTGTCCTGTCGATGATGACAAACCATAATCTACATTCTCACAATAGGTGGCACCTGAGTCAGCTGTATCTGGGCCCAAGGAAAAATGTTTGACTTGTGGAGAAGACAACTTTTTCAGTGAACTTAAGGATCATGTCAAACATTGCAGGTAGGCACACAACACTACATGTGGACTTTAAAAATATGTAGTATTCACCTTATGTAGCCCTGCCCACTTGACCCAGTTGTGTTATGACTTCCTGTTCAAAACACTGTCTGTTTTACCTGCTCACTAGTACTGTACTGTCACAGGAAGTGCAATCACAATAGGAAGTAACTGGCTGACCCCTGTGTTGAAACATAAAGTGAAAAGACCCTTTTCACGGTGGCCATTTTGTGTTGAAAAGGCAGGACCAACACAGGTGCAAGCAGAACACTAATGAGGGTTTCCAACTTCCAATCATGGAATTTGGAAACTCATTAGTGTTCTGCTTGCACCTGTGTTGGTCCTGCCTTTTCGACACAAAATGGCCACAGTGAAAAGGGTATATAGTGGGCTGCGACCAATATTCAATCACCTCCACACAGGTGTGCTGTAGGTCACAGACAGTTCACTTTGCTGATTAGGCTCTTCCTAATGCAGTTTGCTCCATTCAACACCCCGACCTCATGTGGTATTTCATATTACTGATTTGACCTGAGATTGATCTTCGTTTATGCTGTTAAGGGTGTTTAGTGCTGTTGTCGATCACATTTTGAGTTGTCTAACTGTGCTCGTCTGTCTCTGCTGTATATTTCTGCTGCAATACTGGTGAGTTTTAGTTTTGTGCTTTTACTTGCTTTCTTGTGGTTTAAAAATAGTCTTAGAATAGTATCGGGCTATTGAGTGGCCCATCGAGACACAGCTGACTGTGATCAGGTGATCCCAGCTTGTGTGAAACGATCGGCTGATTGGCATGGGCGGGGCCTAGAACCTCTGTAGATGTAGTATTTCTTAGCATAGTCAGTCTACAGCGGCAGCGGTAAGCGGCACATAGCCTCGGGGGACGAAGACTCCCGCACAAAGGCTTTCTGCGGGAGTCCATCGAGGGGAGGCCAGAGAATAGGGTTTTTTGCTACCTCTCTTATTCTACCTACTCATCTACCTAACTATGTGTTTTCTCCCCATCCCTGTTGTTACCTCAGCCCACAGACGCCCTAGACACGGCAGCTTCAAGTGTAGTAACCCCGGTAATCTTTCCTACCCTAAGCGCGCTAACAGTCCTTTTACTATTGCCGGAGGTCTCTGGAACTGTCAGTCGGCTGTTAAGAAAACTGAGACCATCTCGGCTCATGCTCTATCTCAAACCCTCCACTTCCTAGCTCTCACAGAGACCTGGATCATTCCTGAAAACACTGCTACTCCTGCAGCTCTCTCTGCTGCTTATTCCTTCTCGCACACCCCCAGAGCCTCTGGCCGTGGCGGAGGCACTGGTATCCTCATCTCTCCCAAATGGACCTACACTGTCACCTCTCTCTCTCATCTGTCTATCTCATCTTTTGAGTCCCATGCAGTTGCCATATCCCTACCCATCAAGCTCAACATTGTGGTAATCTACCGCCCGCCTGGTCTGCTTGGTGAATTTCTGGACGAGCTGGACACCCTCCTCTCCGTCTTTCCTGAGGATGGTACTCCACTCATCCTTCTGGGAGACTTCAACATCCAGCCAGTAACCTTACAATCTCTGCCTTTCCTTAACTTCTTCTCATCCTTTGACCTTTACCTCTCTCAATCTCCTCCTACTCACAAAGCAGGGAATGTGCTTGACCTGGTCTTCACCAGATCCTGCTCCACCTCTAATCTCACTGTGACTCTTCCTGTATCCAACCACCACTTTATCACCTTCTCCCTTCCCATCCCCCTCCCCTCCTCCCACCCATCTCCCCCTCACTCTACCACCACCCGACGCAACCTAAAAACTCTCTCACCCGACTCCCTCTCTTCTACCGTCCTCTCCCTGCTTCCCCCTGCCAAGCAATTTGCTCTCCTGTCCACTGACGAGGCTTCCACCACTCTTCTCTCCTCTCTCTCCTCCACTCTTGATTCTCTTTGCCCACTCACCACTAAGCCTGCCCGATCTTCTCCCCCTTCTCCTTGGCTGACTGAATCTCTGCGAACTTATCGAACTGAGCTTCGGGCAGCTGAGAGAAAATGGAGAAAATCACATCTCCCTGAAGATCTCTCTTCCTACCACCTTATCCACTCCAACTTCACCTCTGCTGTCTCCAAAGCAAAAATCTCCTTCTTCATCTCTGAAATCCAGTCCTCTGCATCCAACCCCAGTAAACTGTTCAAGATTCAAGATTCAAGATTCAAGATTCAAGATTCAAGATTCAAGATTTTTATTGTCACTCCATGGTACAAGTATCACGTGTGAAATTATTGTGCTGTGGACTCTGTTTACGACATAGTACAAATAGGCAACAAGCAATGAGCAATAGGCAATAAGAAATAGGCATCAATAAGCAATACTAAGCAGCAAAAGGCAATAAGGCAGAATAGCGATAAGACAAGTCAGTGGCTTATTCATTGCACATAGGTGCACATGTCATGTGCATACGTTAGACGTGTTCAGACATTTTAAATTTGACGTATTTGACATACGGTGCAAATAGCATGTACCTTATTAAACATACAATTAAACATTAGGCATTGTGCATACGACGTGTTCAGACATTTTAAATTCGACGTATTTGACATACAGGTGCAAATAGCATGTACCTTGTTAAACATACAATTAAACATTAGGCATACATAATGGTAGCAGCTGCAGTACGGTACGGTACGACTACTACACTATTTGTGTATGTTAAGGAGTCTTGTGGCCTGCGGGAAGAAACTGTTCCTCAAGCGATTTGTGCGTGCTTTTGGAACCCTGTATCTCCTCCCTGAGGGTAGCAGGGAGAACAGGCTGTTGTGGGGATGGTTAGTGTCTTTGATGATCTTCAGGGACCTCCTGAGGCACCGCTGGTTATACAGTTCATGCAGTTCTGGCAACTCGTCTCCTGTTACGTGCTGGGCCGCGCGCCTCACCCTCCATAGCGCCCTGCGGTCCATGGTGGTACAGTTCCCGTACCAGCCGGTGAAGCAGCCAGTCAGCAGGCTTTCAATGGTGCCTCTGTAGAAGTCCCTGAGGATTTCTTTCCTTAGCCCAAATTTCTTCAGGCGCCTGAGTCTGTGTATTCGCTGTTGGGCCTTTTTGACCACAGTGGCGGTGTGGCCGGCCCAGGTCAGGTCCTGGTGGATGTTGACTCCCAGGTACTTGAAGCTGTCCACCCTTTCCACCACTGTGCCGTTGATGGTGATTGGGGGGGGTGCGCCCCCCCCTCTCCTGTAGTCCACAATGATCTCCTTGGTCTTGGAGACGTTCAGAGAGAGGTGGTTGTCCTGGCACCATTGTTCCAGGACCCCCACCTCCTCTTTGTAGGCCGTCTCGTCGCCCCCCGAGATCAGCCCCACGACTGCTGTGTCGTCTGCAAACTTCACGATGGTGTTTGAAGTTTGAGTCGCCACGCAGTCGTGGGTGTAGAGGTCGTACCAGAAGGGGCTGGAGACGCACCCCTGGGGCGCTCCTATGCTGATGGTCAGTGGGGAGGAGGTGAGGTTGCCCACCCTCACCACCTGGCGGCGGTCTGTCAGGAAGTCCAGGATCCAGTCGCACATCGCTGTGTTTAGTCCCAGGTCCCTGAGTTTGCTTACCAGCCTGGAGGGTACTATGGTGTTGAATGCTGAGCTGTAGTCCATGAACAGCATTCTTACATAGGTGTCCTTCCCCTCCAGGTGGGACAGGGCGGTGTGGAGCATGTGTGCTACTGCATCCGCTGTGCTCCTGTTGGGGCGGTATGCAAACTGTAGCGGGTCGTGGTCCGGGGGGAGTGTGGGGCGGATCTTTGATATGACCAGCTTTTCAAGGCACTTGCTGACTATTGGCGTGAGGGCTATTGGGCGCCAGTCGTTGAGGCTGGTCACTTTTTGCTGTTTGGGAATGGGGATGATTGTTGCTGCCTTGAAGCAGGAGGGAACTCGTCGGAGGGAGAGAGACTGGTTGAAGATGTCTGTGTATACGGCTGCCAGCTGGTGGGCGCAGGCCTTGAGGACCCGCCCGGGGATGCCGTCCGGGCCGGCCGCCTTGCGTGGGTTGATACGCAGGAACGACCAGCACACTTCGTCCTCAGTGATGGTGAGAGGGCGGTCTGGATCTGTGGGGGTTGGGAGGTGGGGGGGGTTGGTGGTTAGGTGGGAATGGGAGGGGGTGGGGTGCTGAGGGGTGGGGGGGGGGAGGGGAGGAGGGGTTTTGGTGGGGGCGTGGAGAGGAGGGAGGGTGGTGCTCGGGGGGGGGAGGGAGGAAGGGTGGTAGGGGGGCGGAGGGGGGGGGGGTGATGAGGGGGGAGAGGTGGCAGGGGGGGGAGGGGAGGAGGGGGGGAGGGAGGTGGCAGGGGGGGAGGAGAGGGGAGGAGGAGGGGTGGTGGGGGGGGAGGAGAGGGTGGGAGGTGATGGGGGGGAGGAGAGTGGGAGAGGGGTGGGAGAGGGGGGGGGAGGAGGGGAGGCGCTCTGGCAGAGGGGTCGAACCTAGCGTAGAACGCGTTGAGTTCGTCCGGTAGGGTGGGTGACGTGCTGGGGTTCTGTCGTTTCACCTCTTTGAAGTCTGTAGCAGCATGGAGACCTCTCCACAGGTGTCTGGGGTTGTTGGTGTCCAGTTTTGAATCCAGCTGCCTTCCATCATCTCTCTGTGCTTTTTTAATAGCGGTCCGGAGGGCATATTGTGCCTGCTTGTATTGTTCTGGTGTGCCTGAACTGAAGGCGGTGGTCCTGGCGTGTAGGGCAGCCCTGACGTCGCTGTTGACCCAGGGCTTTTGGTTTGGCATTATTTTGACCCTCTTTGTGGGGACTATGTCGTCGGTGCACTTCTTTATAAAGCATGACACCGTCTCTGCGTACGCGCCCAGGTCTCCCGCCGCTTTGAACTCCTCCCATGCTACTTGGTCAAAACAGTCCCTCAGGATGTCGTCTGATTGGTCTGACCAGCAGTGGGCGGTTCGGAATGCCGGGGGCTGTTTTTTCAGTTTGTGTTGGTACCTGGGCACCAGCAGGATGGAGGCATGGTCTGATTTGCCGAAAGGTGGGCGGGGTACGGCCTTGTAGCCATGGTGGATATTTGTGTAACATTTATCCAGTGTATTTTTGCCTCGGGTGGGGAAATGGACATGCTGGTACAGCGTGGGCATTCTAACTCTCAGGTTTGCCCTGTTAAAATCACCAGTCACCACCAGGGCCATTTCCGGTTGTTTTGCCTCCTGTGCGCTGATCGCTCGTTGCAGCTCCTTCAGTGCGACCATGGCGTTTGCTTGTGGAGGGACGTATACCCCCATTACGGTTACTGTCGTGAATTCTCGTGGAATCCAGAACGGCACGCATTGAAGCATTACATATTCAAGGTCCTCCGAGCAGTATCTCCCAATGACTGTGATGTTTACACACCAGTTTACGTTAATCATTAGATTACATCTTACCGGATCGTTCGTTTCTGTCTCCACTGAATACACTGAATCCTGGTAACGCGATAGAATGGTCCGTTGTGTCAGGAGTAAGCCAGGTTTCCGTTAGTTCACAAAGCTTGTTTTCCAAAGATTGGACATTTGCCAGGAGGATGCTGGGCAGAGGTGGCTTGTCCGCGCGTCTTCTTAAGCGGGCGAGTAACCCTCTTCGCTTACCTCTCCTCCGGTGCTGTTTTACGAGTTCAGGAAATTCCATAAAGTCGGGAGCTTGCCAGTTACTGTTGGAATATATCCGTTCGTTCCTGATTTGGATCAGCGCGGCCCTGTTATATTTTATCCCGACGCTGGTATCCGCGTCCGCGTCCTTGCCCTCCTCCATTGTGGGGAAGCGGGTGTTGTTGTAGCGAACAACGGGCGAACAAGCGAACAAAGAGCGAACAAAGGGGTCCCGCCGTCCGTGCAGTTTCTTGCAAAGAAAAGTGCGAAGACGCCACTATCTACACTATTCAAAACACTGTTATATACAATAGGTATTTACAAAGCGAGTCGAAGCAACAAAATCAAAACAAAACGCGTTTACATTAGAATAAAAAGCCTATTTATCTATGAAGTCACGGAGCTCCCAGCGAGTCACCCTCTCCCGGCGCCGCCATCTTCTACCGTTTGAGATACTTTCCTGTCGACTGGTCCAAATACAGGTAGGACGCTTTGCGGTGGTGGTTTTAGCGTAACCTATGTGGGGTTTGGCGTAACCTATGTGGGATTCGAAATAACGAAGGTTATGCCAAACCCCACATAGGTTACGCTAAAACCACCACCGCAAAGCGTCCTATCTGTATTTGGCCAGTCGACAGGAAAGTATCGCGGGACTTCACGAGACTTGGTGACCGAGATCACGTTTGAGGTAATTTGATCCCTGTGCGACTCCAGGAAACAGCCTTTGGCGAAATATCACTCTGGTGGTTCTTGACGGATCAGATTATGGCCATATGTGGCGAAAACGGGAATAAAAATAGCTATTTAGATGCAGGAAAGACAGGCTTCCACTTGGCCCCAAATCAGCTCCATTTTACGACTGACTTGGACGCTATTGATCTCAAAACAACGCTAGGACGCCCAGAAACGCCGCGGATATCACTGGGTGAGTGGCCAAATCATAATTAATGCCAGGAGATGGGTCCAGGTTAAAAAAAAACGAAATTCTCCTTTAAGCTGGTCTCTCAACGCAAATCAACTAAACTTTGAGGAATACGAGGTCCGGGGAACCCCCACCCTCTGCCCAGACGGATCTTTCGCCGCGGGGTACGGGAAGACAACAGCGATTGACCCTAGGCTGTGACGTCATGAAAATTGAGATGGGCGGTCAGTGAATTTGAACTGTGAAAAATGGATTATATCTTGGATTAAATCATATAAATTTCCACTGATCTGCAAAAGAAATGAACTAAGTTGGGATCCAGAGACTTGACACCTGTTGTTGACTTTTTGGTCTGTGTGACCCTGGTCTGTGTGACGTGAAAGGAATTCAGGCAACCAAAACATTTCCATTCTAATCTGGCCTCCTCCGACCTGCCAAGGACGCAGCAATTTCTCCCCTGATATTTTGTCTGCAACTGCGAACGACCCCTTCCCCCAGCCACCCCCCCCCGCCCTGACATCTGACACCTGAACTTTGGACTGAATAGATAGAGGCCATCTCCACAGGCTCAGACCTACACACACACAGACTCATGGACCCTAAGGACTCATAGGCCAACACACATGGTCATGCACGCACTCCCCCAAACCCCCGACCCCCTCCCCTAAACCCCACCCCCCGCACCATGTCCGACCGTCTCTATCAGCTCCCGCTGCCCTAACCCCCCCCCCCCCCCCCCTCCCTTTCTTTCTTTTCTAACCAAGCCGTCAGTATTGGAGTAGTTTCGGACTGTAATCCCTGTACTTTTTTCAACAAATGGATTGTACCTGTATAATATTGAAGTGTGCCTTGTTACTCGTTCAAAACAGTAATAATGTTTCATGTTTCATGTTGCAAATCTGAGTATATTTAGAAACCATTACTGCCGGCTGCATATGTATGTATGTATGTATGTATTGTTTGTGTGTATTGTATTGTATGTAGGTATGTCCACGTATGTCCTGTTTGTTTTGGGGACTACGGATGGAAATTAGCCTCGTGCCATGTGCAACGTGTTCGAGCCTCGTGCTCGAGTCTCGTGCTAAATCCGGCAATTTTTACACTCTGATTATGTTCTTTGTGTCCATTAATTTTGCACTGTCCCGTCTAAATAAACAAATCAACAACTGTCAACTGTCTTGTTCCACCTGCTCTAAAGACTGCAAGAGTCAAGCCTCTGCTTAACACATTGAGTGCCAGCCGTTTTTTCGCCAGGGGGGTTTTTGAGGATTCTGGCTCATTTTACAAGAGCCGAGGATTATTTTCTGTTAAGACTTCGTGAACACCAATCATCTAAAAAGAACTAATAGAATGTGTGCTTTATCTGTCTAAAAGAGTTAGTTTGTAGAGTTAGTAGTTATGTAGATATTAGCCGTTGAATACAGCATGGTTTCAGCGTCTGAGAAGGAAAGCTGAGAAAAATGCAGTTTTGTGAAATTCAATCAAACAGGCAGAACAGTCACTTTAACCATTTATTTTTGGCATCAGTGAGACATCAGACATCTGAACAATAGTTGTTTTCAATAATGGAGGAATAATACAATAATAAAATTAATAAATGTCAAAATAAATACAAAACAAGAGCAGACCACAGGTCACTCAGCTTTTTTTTTTTTTATAGTTTTTTTTTTTTTCGGTTAGTGATCAAACCGGTTTGGGCTCGTACACCGAATCCAGAACTGCTCCAAAATGTAATGGGTACTTCCTTGGCCCATGTTACACCCATCCACAAAGTTACATGAAAATCGGCAGGTACTTTTTATGTATTCCTGCTAGCTAGCAAACAATCAAACAAAGAGCAAAAACAATCCCTGGCAGGTTTTTTTTTTACGACCCATGCCTACTCAGCGCCGCTGAGCAAGGTTCTTGTCTGAGTGGTACTCCTCATAGCAGCTACCCCTGAGTAATGAGACCCTACATTTGACACACATGTAGCGTGTCTCTCTTCTAAGATCTTTCTTTGCACAAATGCTACACCTCCTCGTTGGGGCATCTTTTTTGGGTGTGGCTGGTATGAGGACCATTACATGGCCCGCTAGATTGACCTCCAGCCTGCATTGAGGGTCCAGGTATGGTCGCCGGGGCATGGTTGCAGGTTGGTCACTGCCCCCCGCCCCCACCTCCTCCCCGCCACCCCCCACCTCCTCCCTGCCACCCCCCCGCCAGCCCCCACCTCCTCCCCGCCACCCCCCACCACAGGTCTGGTCCATGCACCGACAACACTCAGGATGAAATCCACCAATGTTTCACACTTTCTCTGGCGTTTAGCTGGGTGTTTAGCTTTGTACAGAACAAAGGCGTTATAAAAAGAGATCTGAAACATGTACATGACAAATTTGAAGGGCCACCTGGATGTCTTCCTGGCAAACGGATAGTACGCGATGTTCTGGTCCAATCTGTCGACCCCATTCATGTACTTGTTGTAGTCTACAACACACTTGGGTTTTGTGTGTGGGAGCCTCTCTCTGCTGCCTTTCTGCCTGACCTGCACCGTCTCCATCGTGTCGTCGTGCAGAGTGGAAACCATTTTCACGATTCTTTTATCTCGCCAGGCCAGAACCATGGTGCCACCATTGTGGCGCATGACCGTTTCCCCCAGCTTCACGGTGTGGTTGGTGACCATGGTAGCAGGTGGCTCACCCCGGTTCCTCCTCAGAGTGCCACAGACATGTGTCTGACACTCCAGCAGCTGTGCACACATTGAAACAGAGTTGTAGTAGTTGTCCATGTATAGGTGGTAACCCTGCCCTGCCAAGTCCCCGAGGAGGAACTCCACCGTCTCGCCTAGGGTGGACCGCTCACCACAGTACGGCTTCATGCTGTAGCAGTAACCTGTCTGGGAGTCACAGAGGATGTAGGACTTTATCCCATACTTTATGGGTTTCTGTGGGTTGTACACTTTGAAGGCCAACCGCCCACGCCACAGGAGCATCCCCTCATCAATACTGATGTTTTGACTCGGTGTGAACATGGCTCTGAACTTTTCTAACAGGTCGTTCAAAACTGGCCGGACCTTGAACAACTTGTCTGCACCATCAACATCAAAATTGTTACTGAAATGGAGGAATCGTGTTAGCAGTTGAAAGCGGTTGCGAGACATGGTTTTGTTGAAGTGGGGGGTAGCAGTCAGTTCATTTGTGGACCAGTACATGGCCAGTTTAGGCTTCTGGACGATCCCAGTGAGGAAGTATAGTCCCAAGAAGCTCTTGAGTTCTGCCACTGAATGTTCTGAATGTTCTGCCTTGAATGTGGCAGAGCCTCACTGACCTGACTGATGCACTGGTGTGCATACAAGTTAGTTTGGACTACAATGGCCTGGAGCAGCTCATCGTCCAGGAAGAGCTGGAAGAAGTCAACTGGTTTAGCAGCAGCACCACCACTATGAGGACCCGGTTCTGCTGTGAAGGGGATGTGGGTTGGCTCCCAGTCAACGTCACTCCAGCCTGGACCTGCAGGCCGTTTCCCACTTCCAGCTCCACTGCCACAATCTGCAAATTATAGAAATACATAATTACCATAAAATAGTGTTTTTTATATGTGTGGTACTGAATGCTGGCTGGAACCTGTGATGTGAAAATAAACCTGATTCTGAAGTGTGCTCTTACCCATTTTCCTGGCACCAGAGGCTGTGGCACCAGTACCGCTACAGCTGGCTGCTACAGGCTCATCTTCAGACTGTTCAGAGTCTGAAATAAAGTAAAATGAATTGACTGACTGCTGGCTTTTGTATAGTCATAGTAATTACATTTCCACAAGTTACACAAGTCATCTCAAACATCGTCTTACCACTGCTCTCTGGAGCTTCGCTCCTCGACGGGGCCCACTCCTCCTCAGAATCCTCCGCGTCTGGAGAAGACGTGAGGTCACTCGACTCGGACTCAGTCAGCCCTGCAGCCGCAGCCGCGACATGCAGAGGCTCACCCCGTTCATCATCCGAGACCTCGGAATCGGTCTCCGGCACAAGCTCGTTTCGGACGGAAAAGAAATCCAGCAGTGATCTCTGATCGGCCGATCGCTTGCGTGTGGCCGCCGAAGACCGCTTGCGTTTGGCCGGCATGGCACAAACACGCCACCCGCTCCCAACTAAACTGAAATAAAACAACTACTGCTACGACTAGATCAAACTGAACTGAAATAAGGCTAATCTACCGGCTACCAACTCGATCAAACTGAACTAGAATAAACTGAACTAGAATAAAGGCTAAATACTAAAATGAACTGACGCTAACGCTAAATGTGCTAAGCTAACTACAATGAACACTAACTGTAACTACCCGCTAACTAAGTATCTAAACTAAGTCTACTATAAAGACTATACTAAACACTACTACTGTACTAACAACTAACAAACTAAATCAACTACGCTAACCAACTCGCTCTAAATCTGACGCTAAATTGCTGAAATTCTCTATGTATAAATCGCTATGTAATGCTGTCTGTCTCTATCTATTACCAACCTACTTCATTCCTTATATAGAAATCTTTGTTAGAGTACTTCCGGGGCAGCGGGAGAGGTCGGATCCACATTCACATATTGCCCAAGGGCGCCAGCTAGTGGAAACCACTGAAAAAGCTGTAAGACGAGATATCTCGTCTTTGGCACTCAACGGTTGGATTATGTAAGACGAGATATCTCGTCCTTGGCACTCAACGTGTTAAGAAACCCTCCCTTGACCGTACTGCTATTTACAACTACAGACCTGTCTCTCTTCTCTCATTCCTTTCCAAAACCCTCGAACGAGCAGCGTCCGAACAACTTTCTCTCTATGTCTCCCAAAATGACCTCCTGGACCCTCTGCAGTCCGGTTTCAAGGCTTCTCACTCCACTGAGACAGCTCTTCTTGCTGTCACAGAGGCCCTTCACACTGCTAAGGCCTCATCCCTCTCCTCTGTTCTTGTCCTCCTTGACCTGTCTGCTTCCTTCGATACAGTCAACCACCAAATCCTTCTTTCCACTCTGTCTGACCTCGGCATTTCAGGTTCTGCACTCTCCTGGTTTGCTTCCTACCTCTCGAACCGCTCATACCAGGTCTCATGGAGGGGGACACCGGTGGTGTCCCCCAGGGCTCAGTCCTGGGCCCCTTACTTTTCCTTCTCTATATCAGATCTCTTGCCTATGTAATCTCTTCTCATGGCTTTTCTTATCACTGCCACTGCATGAAAAGCCTGTTATGCGGGCCAATGCAGAACTGCAAAACGTTAGCTATGCAGCACTTTCTGGCACTTTGCAGCTAGCACAGAATAATCCCACTTATTACCACATATACCTCAATAGATTACCCCCCCCCCCCCAGCCCCCTACTGTGGGAGGCTTTTATATGTCAATGGGCATGTTGTGATGCAAATCACAACACCCCCCCTCCCCTATCCTGGTCCAGGATGAGGGGCTTTAACACCTCAGGATGAGAGAGTTAGAGAGAGATCTTGAGCCCAAAATGTAAATTAATTAATTTTAACCCGCACCATACACTTTAAAAGTTCAACATTCAACTTTCAAAGTCAAGTTAAACTGTTTTTATTTATAAAATGCACAGTAGTATAATACAAGGTCATTCTGAAAAATGAAATTATGACAAGGCAAGCAATTACAGAAGAATGCATTCACCTTCTTCTGAAATAAGTTTATAATGTAAGGTTCAGTTAATATAAGAACAAAGCAAGAACAATAAGGTACAGGGTCCATACAGCTTTTGAAGAGTAAAATTCAAGCACTTTCACAGGATTTGAAGCTATGCTTCCTTGTAACGTCATCACGTTATGGGACCTTCACATGATCTCCCAGAGCAATCCAGATGGGTCTCGCGAGAGCTCGTAACGTGATCGCGGAAGGAGGAGATGTTGGTTTGCTGCTCTGCTGCCTATCGATGCCTGCTAACCATGGCTGATATCGACACGGACAGCCCACAGGAACGCAATACCAAGCTTTCGGTAAGAATATACATTAAATAATGATTTAAGGAGGATTCTAGGATTTAACATTAGATTAGATTATATTTTGAAGCGGAGCCTTTGTTGTCGCACACGTGACATCACAGCTGCGACCAAACATGGCTGCTGCCAGTCTGTTGTTTTTCAGTTTCAGAATGATCAAAAAGCTACTGTAATTTGCAATCCATGTCCCACACAGGTTCCGAGAGGAGGGGAAACCTCTAAGCTGGCATTACGTTAAATCAAAGCTGGCGATGATGCAGTGGATATGTTTGTTGTTTGTGTTAGCGAGTTTCGTTAGCATTTAGCTCGTAGCGACAAACTAAGACAAACTTTTACATTTACAGTCTGTGGCTTGTGATCAAACAGCCCCACAAAAGCACTTAATACACAGAGGTGGCGTAAACTTATAGAAACTAATGGAAACCCCTTTACCCGAAATGAAACATCCAGGGATTGTGTATTTAACTCCAAAAAACCACTCGCTAACGTTAAGCTAACCGCGCTAGTTAGCGTTAGCTGCTGGACCACTGAGCTAAATAAGTGCTGGACAGAGCAATCTTAACAGGCTCTAACTGCTTTCTAGCTGTAAATAATTTGTGGTAACCTTTTCCTTAAGTTATGCAGAGCAGCAACCTTTGGAAATAGCATATTTAGAGCGGAGTTTCTGGACTTGGTGAGTGTTATGTGACGCGCGTGGGGGGAAATGGCCCTCGTTTATCAGCGGAGGTAAACCAATAATACAGCATGTTTTTCTGTAGCTGTGGTCAGGAGGGAACAACTGACTGATATCAGATAGGCTATTTCATTGTCCACCTTCAAACTGATATTGATCTAAGGCATTTATCATATCTACTCTATATCTCCAGAGGAAATCTACTACAGTACCACGTCACACTTAAAGGAGAACTTCAATGAATGCTTCACAATTTTCCTCTTTTTTTACAGAATATCTCATAGCAGTGTCCCCTCTGCACCTCCTTGCCAATAGGCTATGGTAAGTTCATATTTTTGTCATATTATTGTTTATCTGTTATCATAATGTACCTAATGCATGTTTAATATGATGCTATCTGGGCAGATAACACTTATGACTTCATTCACCAAGCCAGGCTGCAGCTGTACAGCAGTTTCTTTGTTTCTTTGGTGTTGTTTTTGCTGTACAGCAGCCAGGCTGGCTGAGTGATGTCACTGGTGTTATCTGCCCAGATGGCTTTTTATTGAGCGCGTGCCAGCTGCTTTACAAAAACCAGTTTAGATGCAGCTATGTGTGGGAAAAACAAAACAAGATAATCCTATTGCTTCATACCCCTCTCACATATTAATGTGAAGTGGTCTCCAACCTGCACTGTGCTCTTTTAAGTGCAATGAACTGACTGGAAACTTTATCTTACATCTAATCTTTTCAATGTTTTTTCTCATGAGCCTGTTCACACTCCGCAGACAGCTCTACTTGCCTGACGTGGCCGGTCTCCATTCGTCCAAACCGGAGCAGCGCCAGCTGCATACTGCATGTAGCTACACTGACTATCGGCAAGTACCTCATACTACTTCACATCAAAAAATTACAACTATCTCATATCAGAGCACTCTGGACAGAGCGTGACCGATTTTCCACAGTCAGAAAATATAACGAATAAAATATGATGCATTATTATTCATTAAACCATCCAGCATTATATAAGAATTAAAAGCTCCTTCTACCACTGCAACTACCAACAGAGAAAGAATGAAAATAAAACAAGACAGACTGCCTCTGTCCCCTTGCTCTGACCAGTGTTGCCAGATCTTGCCAGAGAAACAACCAACCAGGTTAAGCTCCAGCCCGTCTGAGACCCTTCTCCCTGCCTTCCTCAGATGCCTGAGCTGGAGTAGCGGGCTGGAGTAGGTTGAACACCTGGTTGCTTGTTTTTCTGGTGAGATCTAGCTCGTAACACTGGCTCTGAACGCACTGAAACTGAATTTCTGTTCATCTGACAGTTCAGATGATGCTCCAACCATTTTTGATTAAATTTATGAACGCACAAATAAATAGCAAAACAATCAGCTGGGTCATGATTACTTTTAACTCATTAACCCATGTTCGCATAATTTAGTTATCTCTGTGTGTGGGCTCTACTAGGCTGCGTGCGAACCACATACCCTTTACAAGGATTAAACCTAAGTGTACTTCTCTCTCATACGCACACACATACACGGAACCACTGCTCTAGTGTGTCTGTAGATATCTGTATATTTTATATGCTTATATGGAAATGTGATGTTATGGAGCTGTATCGTACCAGAGAGTGAGACTAAGACAAAGGACAGTCTTCCATGGCACAATTCTGAAACAATTTTGTATTTATAACATACTACTTTAATTGTTTTTCAGCTGCCTGTAAAACGTGGTATGAGACTGTACGCCGGACCTTCCACTTCAGCCAACCTGGGCTAGAGGGGAAGGGGACAGCCGCAAAGATTTCGTGCTCGAAGATTGAGGGTAAATAAGGGACTTACTAGACTAGGCATTAAAGGGAGAGTGCGGATTATTGGACATAATGTTTTATGAACTCCATACCAGCTGTAGAGTGTCTGGGGAGCTGACTTGCTGATCCATGATTCCCGTAGGCGGAGCTCTAGCTTGATCTGAGTGGAGGAAAAACCGAGTCCCGGAGGACACTCTAGGGTCACAGAGTTATCAAGTTTTACTCCTAAAGAAAGCATGCATGTGCTATGACATCTCATTTCAACAATAAAACCGCAGTCTTGCTGTTGATCAGACCGTGCTATTTATTGGCACTACTTTCTGGCTCTGCACTGCATCCGCGGTGGTCACTATAACGCTGTGTACAGGTGTTTCAGACACAGCACGCTCTGTAGCCTTGACTTCTGTTGTGATGAAGGTATTTGAGCGTATTGTCTGTGATCACCTGTCCAATGTTGAGATGGACAGCTTCCAGTTCGCTTATCGTGCCAACAGGTCTGTCGAGGATGCTGTGTCTCTGTGTCTCCACAGCATCCTACAGCACCTGGAGGCCCCCGCCACTTACGTTAGAGTTTTATTTATCGATTTTAGCTCTGCGTTTAACACGATCGTGCCCTCCAAACTATTTGATAAACTTATGGCTCTAGGGATCAATCACTCTCTATGCCTTTGGATTCTCGACTTCCTGTCTAACAGGAAGCAAGTAGTTAGAATAGGCAACATGCTCTCTCGAACTATGACTCAACACCGGGGCCCCTCAGGGTTGCGTTCTTTCAGCCCTTCTCTTTGCACTTTATACCAACGATTTTATTTCCCACTCTCAATTTGTTTCGTTTTTTAAGTATGCGGACAACACTACGGTGGTCGGGTATATTAAAAACGGTGATGAATCTGCCTACAGGGCCGAAGTGGCAGCCCTAGTCAACTGGTGCACTTTAAACAATCTTGTCTTAAATTTAGATAAGACCAAGGAAATGATTATTGATTTCCGCAAAAGCGGCTCAGTGCCCCCCTCTCTGGTCATTTGTGACCAGCCCGTCGACAGGGTTGACAGCTTGAAATTTCTGGGCACCACCATATGCCGCTCCCTGAAATGGGAAGTCAACACTTGTAACATTGTGAGCAAAGCCCACCAGAGGCTTCACTTTCTGAGGCAGCTCAAGAAGTTTGGTGTGTCTGGGGAGGCGATGGCTCACTTCTACAGAGCCACTGTGGAAAGTGTCCTCACCTTCTCAGTCACAGTGTGGTACGGCTGAGTAACTTCGTCAGATCGACCTGGAATGGGCAGAGAGAGAGGGGAGAGAGAAAGAGGTGGAGCAAGAAGACGCAGATCAACAGAGTTGGAGAGTTACTGCTGCCGAGTAGCCTAGCCTATATTAGGCTATGTAATTTTTATTTATTTTTTAACTGACAACATTGTTAGATTTAGGTTTTAACATTGTTAGTCTCTCGTACCATGGGATTTGGTGCAGTGCTCTTCTACTGAAGAGCACTGCAGTGACCAGGGTAAGAGAGACTACAGTAGGCTACCTAAATCTAACAATGTTGTCAGGTAAAAAAATAAAAATAGATACATAGACTATATTCTCCCGGTAGCTCTCCAACTCTGTTGATCTGCGTATTTTCTATTCTCTTCTCTTCATCCTCTCTCCTCTCTCTCTGCCCATTCTAGGTCAAGGTCAAGGCTAGCTCCTCATCTGTGTATTCAGGTTCATAAAGACATCCCCTCGAATCTGGTGTAAACGGCATATATTCATTGCTTTCATAGTCAAGACATGTTTAGTATGTTTTAGTAGCCTGTTTACAGAGTGCGCTGTGTCTGAAACACCTGTACACAGCGTTATAGTGCGGAGCCAGAAAGTAGTGCCAATAAATAGCACGGTCTGATCAACAGCAAGACTGCGGTTTTATTGTTGAAATGAGATGTCATAACACATGCATGCTTTCTTTAGGAGTTAAACTTGATAACTCCGTGACCCTAGAATGTCCGTCGGGACTAGTTTTTCTCAACTCAGATCAAGCTAGAGCCCCGCCCACGGGAATCATGGATCAGCAAGTCAGCTCCCCAGACACTCTACAACTGGTATGGAGTTCATACAACGTTATGTCCAATAATCCGCACTATCTTTAAGATTACGTGATCTTTTACTTTGAAGGTAATTGTTATTGTTACTGCACCGCATGAGGGAAACTAGTTAGTTGTTTAGCAGTTACTGACTGCGTCTGATTGTGTTTACAGCTCTTCACATTGAGGGCAAGCATGCTGACTGCGAGTGAAAAGGAGATGTGGGGAGGCGTCATACCAGATCTGATGTCGGATGAGAAGGACGGCACGGTAGCTGGAGTCGATGGATGGATTGTGCGGCCACCATCTTTTCGCAGCCACGAGCTCAGTGACTTGTGTGCTGTACTCCAGGGCAGGCTGGACGCCATTCCTGTCCACCCAGCTTCCCACATGACACGCCGCCCTTCGCGGCTTGGGGGACCATTTTCGGACAGACTTGCCCCCCGAAAAATGGAGCCAGAGGCCAAAAAACACTGCGTTCCCACTGGTCCTTGAAATCCTTGAAAGTTTGTGGATTTGGGGGGAGAATCTAGGCTTTAAAAGTTTGTGAAAATAGACATGTGTCCTGGAAAACTCTTTGTTGCTTTTTTCCCAGTAAGAGCTGGTGTGTGTGTGTTATGAAGAAGCGCATTTCCTGTGTGGATTTGATGTTGAGGAAGGCGTGTTTTTGTTATTTCATATTTTGAGATTGTGCATTGTTTTACAATTTATTTTTACAGTGTGCTGTGGTTTATATTAAAAGCTTTTCCTCAATATTCCTTGATTTATGTATTTTTTCCCCTCTCCCAATACATTGATCTCATTGCAGTGTAAAATGTGTATTTAGACAGAATTTATTATTATGAAATTCATTTATTATTAATAAAAGCAGCATTGTGGGGGGGCGGGGGGTTTACGTGGGGTTAGGACCTGAGCCAATCGGTGTTTATCTATCCACCCACGTGGGGGTAGGACCTGAGCCAATCGGTGTTGATATCCACCCACGTGGGCTTAGGCCCTGAGCCAATCAGCGCTGACCTATAGAATTGTACCAACCAGTCAGTTTCAGCTGTTTGTAGTTGTCATCCAATCATTACCTTCCTATATAGCCAGAGACTCCAATAGTGTGACTGAGGTGAGCCTTTGATGCCCCCATCAAAGGTGTTAAGTAGTGTCCTCTGTCATTTTCACACCTCATGAATGGCCCGCGGGGGATCTGAAAAGGGCTCTATTTGGGTTTATTTGGGACTGGAATAGTGGTGAATAGTACCGAATAGTGTCTGCATATTGTGCTCTAATTGGTCATATGCTGGCCCGCATAGCAGGGATTTCATGCAGTGTGCTATGCTGATGACACCCAGCTTTTCCTTTCCTTCCCCCCCTCCGACGCTTTTTTTCTTTTTTTTTTCTTTTCGTTTATTTGGATGGGACAGTGCAAAAGTAATGAACACAGAAACCACAGAAACAGATAGTAAAACCTGGAACATAGTAAAAATGTAAAAATTTCCGGATTTAGCACGAGGCTAATTTCCATCCGTTGTCCCATAAAACATAAAAACACAAAAAACATAGAGTGTAAAACGTAGAACATAATAAAAACATAGGTAGCAGCAGTACACTCTAAAATACATGGCAGCAATTACACTTTGAAAAATAAAAATACATAATAATAATACACACAAAAAGAGAAGAAAAACATACTACCTGTGGACACATGACTGGTTTGTTTTCAGCCATTTTTTAAGTCCACCTTTAAAAGCGGCAAGGGTGGGGCTGTCCCTTATGGAGACGGGGAGACTATTCCATATTTGGCTACCTTTTACCGATAGGACTTTTTGACCAAACATGGTCATTCTGCGATGGACCTTACAATCACCTCTGGTGTCTGATCTAGTGCCGAGTCCAGTGAGTCTATTTTTTTGTATGAATTCCTGTAGCGGAGGGGGAGCTAGTCCATGTAGGCATTTGAAGAAGAAACAGGCACTCTTTAAGACCTTGAGATTTTCAAAGCTCAGGAATTGATGTTGTTCCAGAATGTTACAGTGGTGGTATGACAAATGTTTTCTAGCAAATGCCTTGATGGCTCTGTAATATAGCTGTTCAATAGGTTTTATGACAGTGGCACCTGCAAACGACCAGTTTGTGAAGCAGTATTATAAGATATGTTTTAGCTGCATCAACTGTTAAGAAAGGCCGGATTTGTCTAAAATTAACTAAATTAAAATGAATTGTACTTTTCATTTTTTTTATGTGTTTCCTGAAGGAAAGGTTCGAGTCCAAAATGACTCCGAGGTACTTGAAATGGGAGACCAATTCCAATTCCCCCCCCCCCCCCCCCAGAAACACATTGGACCTTGTGATACCAACTGGTCGTTTGCTGAACATCATGCATACATTTTTTTTTGTATTTAGCAACAGGCATGTGTTTTGCAGCCAGTGTTGGACCTCTACCAATACATTTGTGACACACCTTTTCAGGCTCCATCTGGGCCCTTCTTGATCTAACTTTGTTCTCTCTCTTTCTTAATTAAAAAAAAAAAAAAAAAAAAAAACTAACCTAAACTTGTACCACTAACCTAAACTTGTACCACTGTTCCTTCAGAAGTTGTAGTTGTCATAGTCTGTGCTCCATAGTTGATTGCTCTATTGCTGACAAAAAATGTGTTATTGTAAGTCGCTTTGGATAAAAGCGTCTGCCAAATGACGTAATGTAATGTAATGTAATGTCGTCACTGCTGTGCTTTTTTGGAGCACTCACACAAACGGCATAGCCTTTAAAGATACATGACTCAACTGTTTTAGTGTAGCTATATCGCTTACATTCTTGAATTGAAAACTTAAATGAGAATGACAATTTGATGCGCATATACTGTGGTATGTATACCACTGTATACTGCTATTCAAACCGTTTTCGTCAGTTGAATGATTCACAATTGAATAGTAGATAGAAATCTTGAGATATGGTAAGAAAGTACATATTTTCCTTGACGTCCTGTGTTTCATTTATATATGTATACCAAATGTACTTTGTCTTTTACTTTGAGTGTGTGGTTTCCAAAATATTAAATATAATGTATTTTACAGGTCGGCAAGTGAGACCAGCAGAGCACCCCTAAACCTCCCAGAATTTCACGGTGTCCACCCGCTATGCCGACCACCCGCAATGCCAACCTTAGGTTTAGGCGTGGGGGGTGGGAGAGGTTAGGTTTTGGGTTAGGGTCTGGGGGAGGTTAGGTTTAGGCGTGGGGGTGGGAGAGGTTAGGTTTTGGGTTAGGGTCTGGGGGAGGTTAGGTTTAGGCATGGGGGCTGGGAGAGGGGAGGTCGGAACAGTGAGAGGTCGGAACAGCGACATGGAACCGAATTTCACCACAGCCCATATTAATTGGACAGTGATTCATCCACAGATGCTCCAACAGAGATTGTAGACCTAACAGATGAGCCAATGAAGGTAACCTGTTAGACCTTTTATAAATTGGATTTTCCATCCTTTTCAAATTTGTCACAAAAACATGTAGGGTCCTATTTAGCTATGTAGACTATCTGCAGCCCATAGTTTGTAGTTTGTAGTTTATTTATTTGCAGAGTGAAAACAAGACAATAAAATATACACATCAATGACAGCTGTACAATAGAAAGGATACATGTGCAGGGAGAGGTAAAAAAGCCCAGGGGGCTTATAGGGAACCTCCACCTAAATAAACAAAAATATACATTACATAGTAGTCAAGGAAGTATAGGTAGGATGTGAATGATGTAAGTGTGTGTGTGTGTGTGTGTGTGTGTGTGTGTGTGTGTGTGTGTGTGTGTGACCTCCGCTGACGTCTCCTACAACGCTGGTCTCATCTCAGGAGATATGTCCGATTATAAAGTAGCAGCCCATTGTCTAAGGAGGACTGTCAAGGAGGCAAAGCGCCGTTACAAGGACAGGGTGGAAACTGATTTTAATGCGGGGGACCCCGCCCGAGTGTGGAATGGTCTCCGTACCATTACTGACATTAAAAACAAGCCTTGCATGGTGGGCAACGACCCCTCCCTTGCGGAGGAATTAAATACTTTTTACGCAAGGTTTGAGACGAAAGGCGACAACTCCATGGCTTTAATAGCCGATGGCGCGTCTAATGTCAGAAATGGGGAGCCTCCTTTCACAATCAGGGAGTGTGATGTGAGGAGGATGTTCAAGGGGGTAAACGGGAGGAAAGCTGCGGGGCCTGAGCAGATTCCTGGGAGGGTCCTAAAATCATGTGCCAACCAGCTAGCCCCTGTTTACACAGACATTTTTAACACATCTTTTGCTCAAGCTGTTGTCCCCCTTTGCCTTAAGCGGTCCATCATAGTCCCTGTGCCAAAAAACAATAGTCCATCATGCCTGAACGATTACCGCCCAGTGGCACTGACCTCAGTGGTCATGAAATGTTTTGAGAGGCTAGTAAAACCCCACATTTGCTCGACCCTGCCGAGTTCATTTGACCCCCTCCAGTTCGCTTATAGAACAAATAGGTCTAGAGATGATGCCATCACCAACCTTCTGCACACCTGCCTTACCCACCTGGACAAGGGGAGGGGGAACTATGTGAGGATGCTGTTCATCAACTACAGTTCAGCATTCAATACCATAGTCCCCCTCAACCTGGTGGCTAAGATGACGGCACTAGGGTTCAACACCCAATTATGTAATTGGGTGCTGGACTTCCTCACCGGTTGCCCCCAGGTTGTGCGGGTGGGCGGCGGGGTCACCTCCAGTTCACTGACCCTCAACACAGGCGCCCCCCAGGGGAGAGTCCTGAGCCCGCTGCTCTATAACATCTACACACATGACTGTGTGGCCTCTGACAGTTCAACCGCTGTCCTTAAGTTTGCTGACGACACCGTAGTGCTAGGTCTGATCTCCGATAACAACGAGGAGGCTTACCTGAACCAGGTATCAGACCTGGCACTATGGTGTCAGTCCAATAACCTGTCCCTGAACATCAGCAAAACAAAAGAGATGGTGGTGGACTTCAGAAGGAAGAAGGGCAGCGGGTACACCCCACTGACCATCGGTGGGGAGCCTGTGGAGAGGGTCAGCAGTTTTAAATACCTAGGGATGTACGTCAGTGAGGACCTCACTTGGAGTCTGCACTCTGAGCATATGCTCAAGAAGTCCAGACAACGCCTATACTTCCTCTGCCGGCTGAGGAAGTTTAAGGTCGCACCATCCATCCTGAAGACCTTCTACTCCTCAGCCGTCAAGAGTGTCCTCACTGGGTGCATCTCCGCCTGGTATGGGAGCTGCACTAAAAGGGACCAGGTAGCCCTACAAAGGGTGGTGCGCTCAGCTGAGCGTATCACCAGAGTGTCTCTGCCCACCCTGCATGACACCTATTCTAAGCGGATGAGAGCAAGAGCTCATAAAATAATGAAGGACGCCACACATCCCAACTTTGGCCTGTTCACCATGCTGAGGTCAGGGAGACGCCTTTGTAGCCTGAAGGCAAAAACGAAAGGCTCAAGACAAGCTTCTTCCCCCAGGCTGTTCGCATGCTAAATGCCAGCCACTAGCAGCATTAGGACCACACAACATTTACTTTTTATTTTTTAAATATGGCACTTTATTTCTATTTTTAATTAAAGACAGGACATGACGATACTGTATAGCACTTTACGATCAGCACTTTATGTCTCTTATATGTTCTGTGTCTTTTATTGTTTTTACTGTTTTTTATTGATATCTACCTTTTCTGGCACATTGCAGAGACCAAGTCCCATTGCATTTCACTGCATGTTTTACACTGTATTTCTGTGCAAGTGACAAATAAAGTATCCTTGATCCTTGATCCTTGATCCTTGGCACAGAAGCAAAGCAATGTACTGTTTGGGTAAGGCTAGCAGCAAAAAAATTCCAACTAATGGAAGGCCCACCTAAAAACTCACTATCGGTTTAAGTATCCATAGAATTTCTGTATTCCAAAGTATGCCACGTACTGTATTTTTCCGCAAAGCCCTTTCTGACCAAAACAGTGATCTGCGGAATAATCCAGTGCACCATGTGCGTAGGAATACAAAAGTTCTACGGACACTTAAACGGATGGTGAGTTTTTAGGTGGGCCTTCCGGTAAGTGATTAAAATACGCTTGGCTGCTAGCTGGCCCCACTCACAGCAGTACATTCCTCCCCTTCTGTGCTATGGCTGCTGTCTTTCTCCAAACTGGGAGCGTGCTGCCTGCCGTCTACTGTAGGTAATACACGACTACCAGTACTGCATACAGCCCCACATCTAATCTGAACTATCCCTTTAACATAGCATCTCAAGAGATGAATGGCAGTAATTGTCTTGTTTTTAATTTTCACAACAGGATGACCTGCAGAAGAAATCCTCTGAAGAGGAGGAAAGACGGAGAAAGGTATGAGCTGTTGCAAATTATATAGCTGTTGTCAAATGTAAGTGTGCGTGTCAAGCTCTCAAATTAGAATCTTTCTTATGTGATTGTTACCTGAATACGGTTAATAATAATAATAATAATAATAAATTGTATTTATCATGCACTTTTCATTTAAGATAAATCTCAAAGTGCTACAGAGTAAAAACAGAACCATATAAAGTTAGGTTAGTTAGGTTGTATCACTGTTGCCTCACAACTAGGGGTGTCAAAAATAATCGATTATAAGATGCATCGCGATGCGGACCTGCACGATTCTGCATTGATTCACAAATATCAAAAATCGATTATTAATTATTATTATTATTTTTTTTTTTATATAATCAAATAAAATATAATGGAAGTACATGTAGTTGTTTATTTTAATTATGGATCATAATACAATGCAATTCTAAATGCACTTTTATTTTAAAAGTAGCCACACAGTGAGAAAAAAGAAAGTGAGAAAAAAAATCATGTATTAGGGGGAAAAAGTGATGCATCGATTTAAGATGCATCGAGATGCATCGAGATGCATCGATAATCGTTATCGAATCGAATCGTAGCGAATCGAATCGTAGCCCTCTGAATCGTAATTGAATCGAATCGTGAGGGCAGTGAAGATTCACAGCCCTACTCACAACACGTTTGAATATGTCATTGGGCTTTTATTTATTTATTTATTTATGTATTTATTTATTTATTTATTTATTTATTTATTTATTTATTTATTTCGGTCATGGCAATAAAAACATTTCATAAAATAAAACAAAAAAAGTACAAACAAACAAGGCTGTTAGACCGAAAAGGTGTAGGCTGAAGCTATAGCTTATAGCGCCTACCCTACTTACTTAACTCATTGAGTGCCAGCCACTTTTGGAGAACGGACGCTCCCAGTGCCAGAGTTTCAGAGCGTTTTCAGTGATTTCTCGAGGCCCACAGAATATTGTGTGATATTACTATGTAAACACTGAACACGCACAAAGAACGACGAGACTCTATTCTATCATCTGCAAAAAAAAGTTTATTGATCCCATTTTCCGTTCTTTAGTTATGAGCCGGAGAAGATAGCTTGATTCATCCCAAAACAGCAATTTTTTTCTAGAAGCTGAGATAATTGGCCTTTTGTGAAATTAAACATTTCAAGCACATCACTGACTCTGAAGCTAATCTTTTCTAATGTAGTCACACCTCAAAAATAATTTCCTTCAATAAAACAGTTTAGGCCAGGGAATTTTGTTTGGCAGAATAATATTTTTTAGCTACAACCAGCAGCGCTGGCCCCTGCGTGCGCTGCTGGTTGCAGCTTCTTGCTGGTCTTGATTTGCTGCTGGTGGGCATCGGATATTCTGGCTTGCGTTTGTCAATCCTGTCCTGCTGCCTGGGTCTGTCTGGGTGTTGCGTGCTGCTCTGCGTGCCCCCCCCCCCCCCCCCCCCCCCCCCCCGCCCCGCCCCGCCTCGCCTCAACTGCACACTCCTCCTCCTGTCTGTGGTGGCTCTCTGCTGAGTTTGCTGTGCGCACAGTGAAGGGACATCGACATCCTGCTTTTTTACAGCGTTCCGCGTGTGTTTGTCACCGGCAACGATGCTTCCACTTGAGAATAATAACAACTCCACGGTGTGGATGTGCGGATCTGCTGTCGCAACCGACACGGAGCGGCTCAATTGTGGGAGCAGATTGGCTGCTGCAGGCACAGCTGCAGTAACGTGCTTCAGCATATCGATGCATACGGATGCGATGCGATTTCCGTTTCCATAACGACTTCTTCTTTGTTTTTTCCTTGCCTTTCTGTTATGTGGAGAGCACTGTCGCCACCTAAGGGTTCTGTAAAATAGGTTAGACACATCCAATAGCTATAATATTTGTACATCAGAGGCAGAAGGCTTTGATCGACGCCCCACCGTCAAAAAACGCAATTGACGAACATGTCCGTCCTTGGCACTCTACGTTACTATTTGAAATGACGAACATGTCCGTCCTTGGCACTCAATGAGTTAAGCAAGCTATACAAACAGAAAAATGATTATCGAATAATCAATTATAAACAAAACAGAGACAATAATTCTCAAATTCAAATAATTACAAAATTACCCGTATATACATACATACACACATATATTTAAGCAATATATCACGAGAGCAAGTGTGTTGTGATGAATATATCACACTGATAAGCTGTTATCCCACGAGGCCGCAGGCCGAGTGGGATAACAGCTTATCAGTGTGATATATTTCACAACACACGCTGCTCGAGTGCTATATTGCTTTTATAAAAGGGTTCCAAGTATAATAATATAATAATAATAATACTATAAATCCGACTGGCATTTTATTCTGATAGACTCAGTTGAAACACTACTGAAGGCGGGACCTCTAGCAAGAAGATAGACCTGCGGGTGATTTGATTGGATCGTTCTGGAGACTGAAGTTGACATTGGCCAATCCTGGCGCTTGGCTGAGAGCAAAGCCCGACCAGGGGCCGGTTGCACCAATGGCGGCGATTGAGCCAGAAAGACAGTCTGAATGAAATTGAATGTAACGTTCCCAATTCTATGTATTAACTTCTAAAAAACTATCGGCAACATTTTGGAAGGCTAAGCCACACAACTAGTTAGTTATAATCTAACGTCGTGCTTTCAAAGACAGCGAACTGGCGGTGTTACGACGAACACGGCTCAGTTGACCGCAGTTACGACGATGACGGTCAAAAAGGTCTCCGCGGAGATCTCTGCACTCTGCAGTGACCAGTTGGTGCAACCGGCCCCAGAGCCGTATGCCGACAGCAAGTAACGTACTTTTAGTAAGAGAGTTGCGCCATCATGCGTCCATAATGACTCATTGTACAAAGACTTGAAGGACTAGTGACCCTCCATACAGCAGATCAGGAGAAAGCTGTTTGGCTCGAGCGCAGTGCTGCCATTTAGTAAGAGAGTTGCCCATGGCCATGGGTTATTGAACTCGGTTACTGGAATTATACAATGGCTGTGAACCAATCAGATTGCTTGATTTGAGGTACCCATTTTATAAATATATATATATAGGCTATCTCAATAATTATTATCATTATAATCATTATTATAATCACAATAATCACTTTGATAATTATATTTAATTTAATTATAAAACTAAATTTTTGGCTAGAAAAGCTGAGCTGTTGGATCGAGCAACACTCAAGACTTTGGCAGGAGCATTAGTTCAATGCCATTTTGATTACGCTGCCACCTCCTGGTATAATAGTACACCACAGCGCCTTAAAAACAAACTACAGACTGCCCAAAACAAATTAATTAGGGTGGTGTTAAAGATACCTCCACGCACTCACTTAGTGCCAGCTTTCTTTCAGCAACTAAATTGGCTGCCAGTTGAGAAAAGAGTCATTCAAATCAAATTGGGTCTGACTCATAAGATTGTGCATAATAAGGTTCCCAAATACCTCTCTAATTACTTTAATTGTTTCAGAGATATTCACAATTATGTTACTAGAAGAAGCTCTACTGATTTTGTTCTTTTTAGATTTAAGACCCTAATGGGAAAAAACACATTTTTATACTCTGCAGCAATCGAGTGGAATAAGCTCCCTGTGTCTCTGAAACTTATTGAAGAGGAGGGACGTTTTAGACGGGCCACAAAGAAGTGGCTAGCAAATGGTCTGTCAGAGTAGGGATCTGGCGCAACCTGTATTGTGTCGAGTTATGCTGTATGTTTTTGTTTTGTTTTATTGCATATTATGTAAATTAATTATTGTATTGGAATGTTGTGAAGTGAATTAATTACTTTTTGTATTGAAATGCTGTCTTTATGTCATTTGTACGCGTAAAATTGTTAATAGTGTATTGTAGCTTGTTGGACCTGCCAGTCTTGGCATCACCCCCCTATCCCCCTTCCTCAAGCCCCGCACCCCAATAGGATCACAATGGAAATAAGCCTTTGGCTTTATTGTGTACTTAATGTTAATGTATCTGTCTTAATTTGGAGCTTTTTTATGTGGATTTTACATTGTGTCAAATAAACTACTACTACTATTTCATTACAATATACAATACAATACAATATGTACAATATACAACTGTCCAGAAGTTAATATACACCATACACAGATTAACTAAGACAGACATGTTTCATTATCTCTTGCCACATTGTAGACCAAATTATTAATTGATTAATCAAGAGCATGGTCAGTAGATTAACTGATAAAGACAGTGAACATTGCACCCCTATTTTCTTTACTCATTAGAATTTTCTAGGCCATACTGGTTGAGAATGGCTGGTGTTCCTGAGGCAGACGACGGTATACCCCTCAAATTTAAATACCCCAGTGGCATTACTAGGACAAGAAGATTTATTCTATCTGAATCCATTCAGGTTTGTAATTTGTCCACTATTTTATCGTATTATAGGTATATGTATTGTATTATATTGTTGTATTACTGTGCAGTGTATCCAGTTTTAAACATGAGTGTTTGTTCATTGCAAATATTTTCTTTGTGTTTCATTATGTACTATAGATATTGTTTGCCTTTGTGGGAGAAGTAGAAGATGCCACAGAATATTTCCATATTCGGCATGCCCTGTCACTAACAACTCTCAATAGCAACATGTCTGGAACACTTATGGAGAACAACATCCGTGGGTCACAAACACTCTATGTACACTGGATTCAACCCGATGATCCTGAGGTGAGAGCCGTGATTTTCAGCCATGTAACCTTTGTTGAGTGTTTAGAGAGGCCAATGAAAAAAAAACAATGGATCACTTATACATAAAACTTATCCAACATTCTCTGCTACTTGGTATTAGGATTTGCGTTGACACTGAATTTGATTGTATTTTTCTCATTTCACAATTAAAATAAATGTTTACTGTCCGTCATTTCCATATTGATGGAAAGCCATCTGGCTGCATTCTTAGACCATCTACCCAAGTCATGTCCCTACTATAATCATGCCGTGTACAAATTTAATTATGCAAGCACTCTTGTGTTGATATCTCATTGCAGTTTGTCCCAGCACTTGATTCCACAAATCAAGTTGAATCCCCCGATGTCAACAACCACTTAACAGCTACCAGCTCTCCTTTGACATCACCCCTACATCACCCTGTCTTCACCTGGGCTGTGACATCACCTGTTGCTTCACCTGTGCATCACATGTCTTTCTCTCCTGAAGGGTATGTTGTTTTGCAAATGCATGGTTTTTAGTAACGTAAGTAAATGGCATTGAAATTTTGGAAGTGTAAGTAGACTGTGTACGATGTAAGCACATAAATGTAATAACTGGGCTGGCTCTCAAAAATCAGGAGAGAGATGAACTGAGAAGTTAACACATCTTTATTTGGAGAGCACAAGAAGACTGCAACCAGTTACAGCAAGGCTAGGGGACACTGTTATTGGCTGGTAATCCAAAAAGTAACATACCAACTGCATTTGCACATTAAAACCACAAGGTGGCAAACAAGACCACTCTTATTGAATAATTATAATATATTTTCATTCTGTTAAGTCATTAACAATGAATTACTTCATTTATTGGAAGGTCACAGTTAAAGGCCCATTCCATTGGTTTTGGCGAGAAATAAATGTGCACAAAGTGTTTATTATTGGCACTGAGTGAATGCGCCTTGACGTCACTTAAAAATGGCGACCAGGGGCGTTTCTCTCAGACCAGATACATGGGAAAATCACAGTTTCGAAGTGGATAGCATATCTCGCCACAGCTAGAGGATGTGACATCTCGCGCGTTCACGCGCAGAGGCAGCTCCTCCAGGAAACAGCAATAAATACAACCGTAGAAGAAGAGCGGGACAACCAACAGGCAAATGTTTAGCGAAGCAATGGCGTCCGTGAGCAGCAGCAAATGACCAGCAGGAACTCAGAGCCCACTAAAAGCTCAACCAAAAAAGAAAAAGCCGCAAGTTTTATCCAGCGAAGCCCGTCTGGCCCATAAACTTGCATCTGGAAAATGGAACAAAACCCGAATCACCATCGGCTATGCTTTTGCCCCATGGAGAGACCTTCGCTCGGTTCTGAAGATAAAGTCAGACCCCGATATGGCTCATTTCCTATTGAACTGGTAAGAACACATTTACAAAGATTTAGTGAATTTGATTTTAGCGTCATAGAAGAGGATATCCTTTACTTAGCAAACTAACGTTTGCGGGGGACTCAGTCATATATGCAATAGTAACGCTAGCTATTTATAACACTACCTGGTTGTAGCTGGTAGCTGTTTGGAGCCGAACGCGACTCGGAAAAAGACTGAAAAATATAGTGTTTCTGACTAGCATGCTAACGACGTTGTCACGTTAGTTTGTTGTCCATACTAATACTAGCGGTGTTGGAGTTTACTGTGTTCTCAGACTTTTTTTGAGCCAAAAGTGACGCATAAACTGTAAGCTTGCAACGTTAGCTTGTTGTGTTTGTTTGGAGCCAGGAGACTTTATAAAGAAGCTCGGCCGTAGCGTGGTTGCATGGTCTAAGCATTCCCAATCTGACTAGCGTTACATTTATTTTCTAGCTACAAGAAGCTGAAAAGTAAGGGGCCAGCAGCGTCAACTCCAAGAAAGAGGAAATCTCTTCAATTGACCCTCCAAACATCACCTATTGGAGAAGAATCTGCCCGTTTAGTTTGTTTTCCCTTTCAAACTACCAACATATCTGCATGATCAATAAGTAAAATCTACATACTCTGAAAAATGCTCATGATTTGTCAGCATTGTACAGCTGGATTATGTGTGTACCACAGCTGCACACACAGATAATTGATTGGTTGAAACTAAATTGATATCTCAACAGGGAGGATTTTGGAATAGCTGGGGTTGATCCACTGACTGAGGAGCAAGTTTCGGATCCTTTGGAAGAAAGGTATGTGCAAATTTGTAATGAATTGGCCAATTTCCCCCAAATCAAATCCCCTTCTGAGATTCAACATTGTCCTATTGTGTGTCTATTATTATGTGTACTCATAATTTTTTTTGGAATGTGTAGTATCCAATCCTTGCACCTTTCGGAGAAGTCCTTTGTAGTGGATGAAGAACAGGCGAACAACCTTATGAACAGCATGTAAGTTGAGAACATATCACATAATCCCCTCGTCTCACATGTCTCTATTAGAGTGTGTTATTTAATATTTTTTCTATTGTAGAATAGAATTCGAGGAAGACCCTGACCCAAGAGATCCTGACTATGTCCCACCTATCTGTCTGCAGTATGTATTTTCATAAAGTAGAGGTATATCGTCAAACATTGCCAGCTCAATGCCAACAATTAAAAAAAGAAGCTATCACCCCACTTATCATGTATACTTGAGCCAGCAGCGATGCATTTTAATCTAATTATCTCCCCACAGAGCTGTCGCAGCAATACAGACAGAGGTGGACAAGCTTCCTCTAATTGACGTTGAGGAAGAAGTACTGGACATACATGACCGTGGGGATGAACCAGACCTTCCCGACGAGCCTGAGGAAACAACAGGGTGTGCCATGCCCTCCTTTCCTGGGACAGAGCAAGTCCTGCTTGAAGATGACCTCATTTGACCAGCGGGCTTGCATTGCCTACAACCGCTGCTTGACACAGCTGGCCACGTTCCTCCAGCTACCCATCCAGAAATGCTTTTACAGAGACAAGCATACGGGTGTTGAGTGTGATAGTGTTCCACCCTTTCAGTTGAAACTCAAGTCAAGGGGTTCAGCAACCATTGTGGAGTGGGTGAGTTTATATTCTGAATGTTATCTAATTGCACTGGCACGTAATGAGTGCACATGATTTCCACACACTTTGGTAATTTACCTTTATTTATTGTTTGATATAGAACTTTGATATTGATGTTCATGGAGTTGACTAGACCATGTGTATTCCCTGTCTCAGTTTTGTGAACACAGGCATAAGCTCTGGATGTGGAACAGCCAGCCGCTCCTGAAGGGTAGAATGCAAGGAGGGGACTTCATGATGGCCGCAAACATCCTCCTTTCTGGCAATAACTATGCCAAGATCAAACTGCTATTCCGCTACATGAATATGGGGGTGGTGGGGAATACAGGGCGAGTACTGTGTGACATCGATCAAGGAGTTTTGGGAGGAGAGGAGGGCTGCGGTCATTGAGCGCTGGAGCGCAAAGGACAGCGTTGTTGCCCTGGGTAAGTAGCACACTGCATTGCATAACATGTCCATTATCAATTACCTGTATGTGGCCCCATCGTTTTTGGATTCTTTCAAATAAATATCTGCAATATGGAATGTCATCTGAAGGAAATCTAACTCTGGAAATGCTACGAAAATTGCTTTGCAGCTTTGATAATGCACACGATCTGCTTGCCAGGTGCTAACATGCATGTTTTTATATTTTTAAGCTGATGGAAGGATGGACTCCCCTTAGATGTATTTGTTCAATTACTCTTTTTGATTTGTTTACTAAACATTTTTTCAACAGGCACATGATTATTTCACGGTACACTGACAATTTTCTCCGTAGGTCACTGCACGCAGTACTGCACCTACACGACCATGGAAAATGACTCAAGGGATATCATCAGTGTGGTGACAATTGACAAGAGGGAGACCGACTGAAATAGTGTGGTCATGGAGAAGCGCGCCTTCATCCATACCTTTGACCAGCTACTGAAAGAGTTGAAGATCAAGGAGATTGTGACAGATGCACATACGCAGATTTCAGCTCTGATGAGTGAGTATAGACTAAAAACAGAGACACAACATCTGAGATTTCAATAGCTGCATTATGTGTGGAACATGCCAGAAATAATATCTTCTTTGGGGGGGTAAATGAGTTTGTGGTGTCTAATACAGTTTCAAAACCCTGGGGGATTTTATAATCTATATTTAGAGTGTTGCTAACCTTACATTTGCTTATTCTAGACCCAGTGACCGGGAGGTACAAGGACTTTGGTGTTACACATTCACTGGACATCTGGCACGCTGCAAAAAGTCTGCACAAAAAACTAACCGCAGTAAGAGTGTAAATTAGTTTCCATTAGGCTCGTCATTTCCATGAGTATGGAAACCAAACGTTTCTCACGACACCGTACGTAACCAAAATGTGTCTGGTTTTTGTTGTTTCTTTTTCGTAGGCTGCCAAGATATCTGGTCAGTCGGACGTACTTGTCTGGAAGAAGGATATTGTGAACCACTGGTATTGTTCCTAGAAGGCGGACAACCGTGAAGAGTCCATGGTGAGTCTAATGGCATTTCTCAAGGCTATACTAACCACTGTGAAAGGAAGCATCTCCCTCTTGTTAAGAGTTGATTTTGCTTTGATTCTCTGCACACTGGGCAGGGGGCTGTGGACATTGTGCATGAGATTCCCCTATCGTATTTCTTTGCTGTGCTTATGTGTGACATGAAATGTGTTTTAATACAGCATTTGCTAGCCAAACATGAGACTGGTAGTGGCTGCAGACGTCTATCAAATAGGCTAGATAGTTATTGTCAAAACTTCATCTGATTGCAGGACTTGTGGAAAGCCGCGATTCACCATGTCCGGGGGAAACACGAATGGATCAATGGAAGGTGTCAACATGAACCACTGGATGAGGCGCGCCGGACCAAAGACTACATGGTTTCTGGGTCCAAAGCACACGAGGCAGTACACAGAATTGTGCTCAACAAGCGCTGGCTGAAGGATGTTGATAAGTTTCTGGCTTTTCGGTAAGACTAAACACCCACCTCTTGTCTACCAAAGCTTATCAACATTTTTAATTATTACAGGAAGTGAATGTGGAAATATTAATATTACATCAATATTGTCAGTACGACAGGGTTGTGCAACATGCATATGTAAAGTGGTTTTCTCTTGTTTTTGAATTCTTGAATTGTTTTCTCTCTCTGCACGACAGCTCAACACAAGATCTGGAATCCTTCCAGAACCACATTTTGATGTATGCTGGCAAGCGGTATGCTTTTTCTCCTCCAGTATATGAAGCAAGAACACTCCTCGCTGTACTGGACTACAACCATCACAACCACCGGCCAGTGTATGTCAACAAGAAAGGCGAAATCTCGTAAGACATACGTTTGGTTATTAAAAAAAATATTTGGGGGTTCCGGTGACGTCACCACCGAGGATGGCAGCCTAGAACAAGAGCTCCTCCGTAAGAAAATTGAATTCGCGGGAGGTACGGTGGTGCAGTGGTAAGCACTATCGCCTCACAGCTCGAAGGTCGTGGGTTCGATTCCCACCTGGGCCGATGTGAAACACTGAAGGAATGCGTGCCCGTCCGCATGTCCTCGAGTGCCCACCACCCGGGTGGGGTCGGCAAAATGGCCTTTCTGTGTGGAGTTTGCATGTTCTCCCCGTGCCTCCCGGGGGTCTCCTTCATATAGGAACCCCCTTCACAAAAACATGCAACATCCTGGTTGCTTATATGGTTCCTCCTCTGATCGTTAAGGGCGCCTGTTCAGAGGGAGGGGAACTGGTTGGAATAGCGTGAACCTCCCACGTGCTATGTCCTACCGGTGAAGCTTCCTCGGGCAGGTGAAAAGAAGTGGCTGACTTGACTGCCCATGTCTCGGAGGATGCATGGAATCAGTCTCGGCCCTCCCCAGATCGGCAGAGGATGGAGTAGCAACCAGGATTGAGTAATTCAAATGAGCACTAAACGGGGGATAAAAATGGGATAAAAAATCGGGGGGAAAAAAACATAAAAAAAAAAAAAAAAAATTAATTTGCCCGTAATACTTTCAAATAGAACATTTCCTGATAAATACTGAATGTCAAAGGCGGCGAAGTCGGGGAAATTGCAAAGGAACAACAAAAATAGGCCTGAGTCAGCCAACAAAAAAGATATGGAAGGAAAGTCTTCTGACGCTACACGTGTGGAGCAACATGGCGGAGCACAGGCTAACCCTCACACAGAAGAAGTTGCTAGCTTGGCGAGAGTCCTGGAGGAAATAAGAGACTTTCGGAAAGATACGAAACAGCAACTCGACGATATTAAGTCCGAGCTAGTTAACGTTAATCAGAAAATAGCAGAAGCTGAAACAAGGATAGGCAAAGTGGAAGACCGCGTCCAGAATGTGGAACAAGTGTTAATGAAGATGATCAAAGTCATGTGCCAACAAGAAACCAAATGAATCGACCAGGAAGGGAGATCTCGACAAGAGAATTTAAGGATTTATAACGTGCCGGAGGGGGCAGAGAACCGTGAACGCACGGAGAATGGACAACGTAAATCTATGGTGGAGTATGTTGAAAAGTTACTCCGGGATACACTGGGACTTCCCCCGTCCATGGCTCTGGATATCGAAAGGGCACACCGCGCACTCGCCCCGAGACCCAAAGAAGGAGAAGACAAGCCAAGATCGATAATACTCAAATTCCTCCGCTATAAAGTAAGAGAAGAGATCCTACGCAAAGCCTGGGAGAAGAAGAAGGTGTTACTGGACGGCAGACAAATATACTTTGATCAAGATTACGCGCCAGCAGTCCTGCAGAAACGCAAGGAATACGCTGAAGCGAAAAAAATACTGAAGCAGAAAAACATTTGTTTCCAGACTCCCTTCCCTGCTAAACTGAGAGTCTTCTATGGTGAGGACGACACACAACTGTACGAGACAGCAGAGGAGGCGACCGCTGACATGGCCGACAGGGGATACGATGTCAGAGTTACCACAGCGAAAGAGAGCCTGGCCGAGCAGTTGGCGCACACCGCCTGGGAAACAGTGGAGTCGACAACGCAGAGCCGTGCGGGGAGGGAGAAGGAACGAGAGCGAGATAAAAGCATCAAGGACAGGCTGCGCGTCTACAGGAGACGGGACACTTCCCCGCGAGGAAAAGGAAAGAGATGAATAACTTTTCATAAAGTTGGTAAGATAAGCAGGCTATAAAGATGGATAAGGCGAGAAGATTTTATAGCCTATAGTATATTTTTCCCATTTTTGGTTACTTTTTTGCATTCATTTCCCCCGATATAAAGTGAGAAAATGTATACAGGAGGATTACACAGAGACCTTCTGCCTGTGTAATGGACAGTGACTGTTTTGGGTTAGGCAAGGAGGGCCCTCATCCTAGGAGAGGTTCTCCCTCACAGTTAGTTCATACTAGCCCAGTCCAGGGTCAGCTAGAGACCCCAGCCTTGGAACCACACCTTGTTCACGTTATGTTCTTATATGTTGTTTTGTTGTTTATTCAGGGAGTAAAGATACCAAGTTTTATTTTGCTTATTATAATGACACATTTACAATCAATGGTCCATGGCCACAGATAAGTTAAATTTTATTTCCTTTAATGTAAATGGAATGTTGAACCCAATCAAACGCAGTAAAATTATATCTAAAATGAGGAAGGAACAAGCTCAAATAGTATATTTGCAAGAAACGCACTTGGATGATAACGAACATGTAAAACTGAAAAGAATGGGTTTCACTAATGTGTTTTTCTCTTCATATAAATCAGGACATCGTAGAGGAACTATAATTCTCATATCACGCAAGGTAAACTTTGAAAAGGTATTTGAAATGGGAGATAAGGAGGGTAGATTCATCTTGGTGAGGGGGAAGATAGATGGGAATCCAATTACCCTCTTGAATATATATGCACCCCCAGGAAGTGATTTTGTTTTTTTTCAAAAAATGTGTAATATAATGGTAACAGAGACAAGAGGTTTATGTGGAGGGGACCTGAATTTACATTTACAACCAAGATTAGACTCCTCTAGTAAAAAAACCAATGTCACAAAATCTCTATACAGAAAAGTGAATACACTTTTTAAGGAAACTGGTCTAATTGATGTATGGAGAGACTCTTTCCCTAACAGAAGGGACTACACCCACTATTCTGCCCCTCACTCCGTATATACAAGAATAGATTATTTCATAACATTTGGAAGAGATAAAGATAAGATAACTAGCTGTGGAATTGGGACAATAGATATTAGCGACCACGCCCCTATATATCTCACGGTTGACCTTAATTTGAGACCAAAAAACAATACATGGAAACTGAACTCTGGCCTTCTAAATGATCCACATTTCAAGGAACAGATCAAAAAAGAAATCAAGACATACTTGGAGCTCAATGATAATGCAGAGACCTCGCCTCCCATTTTGTGGGACGCTTTAAAGGCTGTTCTAAGAGGGAAAATTATAGCAATATCCTCATATAAGAAAAAGTTAAGGGAAAGCAGATTAAATTATCTACAAAACAAACTAAAGGAACTAGAAAAGAAACATAAATTAAATTTGGCACAGGACATACTAGAAGAAATTAAAATAATTAGGAATGAAGTTAATGACATAGCCACACAGGAAATTAAGACAAACCTGATGTATCTTAAACAGAGATATTACGAAAGTGGATCTAAATCAATGAAAATATTAGCATGGAAACTAAAAAAAAAGGAAGCAGAAAATACAATTCATAGAATTAGACACCCAAGAACACAAACAATTAAGACTAAACTGAGTGATATTTTGGAGGCCTTTGAAGCGTTCTACAAAACATTATATTTTGAAGTTCCAGGGGAGGGCTTGACTCAGATTGATGCTTTCCTGAATTCACTAGACTTACCGACTTTAAATGAAGAACAAAACGGAAAGATGATCGCTAGCATAACTGAAAAGGAACTGAATGCTGCGATTAGCAGGCTTAAGTCAAATAAATCACCGGGATCGGATGGATCAGAATGGTATAAAGAATTCAGAGAGGAATTAATGCCTGTTATGCTTTCCACATTTAATTGGGTTTTAAAAGAGGCACGGACACCGCCTAGCTGGAAGGAGGCAATAATCTCAGCTATACCAAAAGAAGGCAAGGACCAGATGGAATGTGGATCGTTTAGACCGATATTGGTTCTTAACATAGATTATAGACTGTTTACTTCCATTATGTCCAAACGATTAGAGGAGTTCCTACCAATACTGATACACAATGACCAGACAGGTTTTATACAACAACGTCAAACACAAGACAACATACGAAGGACACTACATATCATGGACCATATTAAAAAAAATAAGGTTGAGGCATTAGTTATAAGTGTGGACGCCGAGAAGGCATTTGATTCGGTGAGGTGGAGTTTTCTATATAGAGTGTTACATCGATTTGGCCTACACGAATCAATTATTAAGACCATACAAGCATTGTATAGAAATCCCACAGCTAGAATTAAAATTAATGGATATTTATCTAATAGTCTTACACTAAGAAGAGGTTCAAGACAAGGATGCGCTTGGTCTCCATTACTCTTCGCTTTATACCTCGAACCATTAGCCCAGTATATAAGACAAAATAAAGAGATCAAAGGAATTATGATTAAAGGGATAGAACATAAATTGGCCTGTTATGCAGACAACATTTTGATTTTTCTGGGGCAACCAACAAACTCATTACCTGAGTTAATGAAAGCAATGAAACAGTATGGTCAATTATCAGGATATAAAATTAATATAGGCAAAACACAATCACTAGCATATAACTATAACCCACCAGAAATAATTGTAAGTAAATACCCCTTGACATGGCAAACAGAATCATTCAAATATTTGGGCATACATTTACCAAAAGATTTGACCAAACTATCAGAATACAACTACCTACCCTTAAATAAAAAAATCAAAGAGGATATAACAAGGTGGAACCTAATTCCTTGTTTTAGTCTTAGTTCAAGAATCGAATCCATCAAGATGAATATATTACCCAGACTGCTCTATTTATTCCAGACCCTACCGATATGAGTTAGCCAAAATCAATTCAATGAGTGGGACAAAATGCTGTCAAGATATATATGGCAAGGCAAAAGACCTAGGGTTCGCCTTAAAACCTTGCAACTAAGCAAAGAAAAAGGGGTTGGGGTTTACCAATTCTTAGGGACTACTACTATGCAGCACAGATGAGAGCCATGATATGTTGGTGTAACCCCTCATACTCGGCTCAATGGAAAAGCATTGAGGAGAAGGTATCTTCCATTCCCCTACAGGCAATCCTGGCAGATAACCTACAAAGCAATATGGTAAACGCAATTGACAACCCATGGGTAAGACTCACTCTCAAAGTATGGAAAACAGTGATAAAAGAATATAAACTTGAGAAAGGTATTATTATTCTCAAATGGTGTGCATATGATTCTGACTTTACTCCGAACAAATTTGATTCCAGATTTAAAGATTGGGCCAATAAAGGAATAACAGCAATGTGTGGGGTAATGGAAGAAGGATAATTTCCCAGCTTTGAACAGCTTAAAGAGAAATACTTGCTAGAAAATCAAGACTTCTATCGATATCTCCAACTGCGACATTACTTTGAAAAGAAGATAAAAAATTTAAACGAAGCAAACACAGGCATATTAGAAATTTTTAGAAAAGCATACAATTCGGATATCAGTAGTAAAACTATATCTTGCATATATAGATCCTTGTTAAGTCTGAAAGGACATTCTACCTCATATATAAGAGAAAAATGGGAAAATGAAGGAGGAATGGCTATATCTGAGGAAGAATGGACAACAATGTGGGGATATCAATGGAAGTCTACTAGATCACAAATATGGAGGGAATTCACATGGAAATGCATCATTAGATATTTTATTACACCATCTCAGAAAGCTCACTATGATAATAACTCATCTTCTTGCTGGAGAAACTGTGGAAGTCAAATAGCACATCACTATCATGTCTTTTGGGACTGCCCTGTTATCATTGGTTATTGGAAACAGATTCACGAAGCTATACAGGAGGTTTTCGAATGTGTAATACCCCTAGATAGTAAAACAATGTATTTCGGTATATCAGAAGACTGGTTGAAAGAAGACAGATATTTGATTAATATATTGCTGGTAGCTGGTAAAAAAGCTCTCACCAGGAAGTGGTTATCACAGGAAAGCCCTAAAGTGAAAGAATGGATGAATATTACGATGGATATATATAAGATGGAAAGACTAACTGCTGTTATCAATCATAAAGTAGAACAATTTACCTCAAGATGGGAATGCTGGGTTCAATATATAACACCCATTAGGCCAGATTTTATTTTTTTGGATCCAAGATGAATGTACAATGAAAAGTCGACTCCCTGCTCTATATGTTTTGTTTTTTGTTTTTGTTTGTTTGTTTTGTTGCTGCTGTTGCGGCTGTTGTGGTTTTGTCTTTTCTTTTACGGTATTTGTTTAAAAAAAAAAAAATCTATGGCAGTACATATCTACAATGTATACAATGTAACTAAGAATGTATAATAATCTGTCAATAAAAAGTAAATTAAAAAAAAATATATATATATATTTGGTCGCATGCATAATTCTGAGCTAAAAATTTCATGACAGGAGTACTGAGGGTGCCAGCATATCTATTTATTATTTCAGACAACATCGAAGCTATAGCAAGAAGTCCAAACGCTACCGGGTCCAGAGTGTGAAGGTGGCCAAGGACTTCAGCTACATCCCTCAACTACAGCGCCACATCCTGAGGACACGTTTCACCGCTCCAACTGGACTCCCAAGACGGAGAGGTCTGAAGCCAGCACGGAGTCTGGGACCTATTACAGGGGTTCTGCCCCCTCCAACAGCTGAACTGGTCAAGGCACAGATCCAAAGAGGACAGGTATGTCAACCGCCATCCTAAAAGTCATCCCTGATCTCTCACAAGGAGCCACCGAGTTTCAATATGATAACAAACAACACATACGTTTAATTTGTCTGCCATGTAATTCCCTTTAGACATGCTGTACATCAGTGGTTTTCAGAATGTTACCACGCCAAGGACCCATAAACTCACACAAATTAGACCACAGACCTCAATAGCAGTAGTACTTTGTTTACTCATTGTGGCACTTGTGATATATATATATATATATATATATATATATATATATATATATATATATATACAGTATATATATATATATATATATATATATATATATATATATATATATATATATATATATAGGAAATAAACTACTGTGTTTTAGCTGGGGAACATCTGGGGACGCCACTTTGAGAACGTTTGAGACATTCACCTCTTCCTGCAGAATCTAATATTATGTGGATTGGGTCAGCACTGATTTCATTGGCTCAATTTGAGTCACTGCTATAAAATAATACCCTGCAATAATGACAGGATGGTTACACATGTATGCTGATTAATTGTCTACTTTTGTTTAGTCTTTGTGCTTGGAACCTGCACCCACTTGGTTTGAGAAATGCTGGTGTTGGTTCTAATATCTCTTTATGTCTCTCTCTCCCTGTGAAGGACATGGCTTCGGCATCTTGGACGGGAGACTGCGAGAAACAATAAAGGCTTGACAGTATTGTTTACTGTTCCTCGAATTGTTTATTGCACAAAACTTTATAAATACTTTGTAACAAATCAAATTCACATGTGCAAAAAAAAGGTAGACAGAGACTTTGTCTCTTGTCCATGTGTTAGAAAAAAAAAGATTGTTTACAACACCAGAAATTGTTTATTAGACAAAACTGTAAGTACTTTGTAAGAAAAAAAAATCACATGTGCAAAAAAAAGGTAGGCAGAGACTTTGTCTCTTGTCCATGTTTTAGAAAAAAAAAAAAGATTGTTTACAGCACCACAAATTGTTTATTAGACAAAAGTTTGTAAGAAAATAAATTCACATGTGCAAAAGAAAAGGTAGGCAGAGACTGTCTGTCCGTGTTTGAGAAAATAAAATAAAAATGTTGGGAAAAAATATCTTTCCTTTCAGTTATTGCACTGGCCGAGAAACACTGAACAGCAGTCTCTTTCTGTTGTATAGCCTAACCCTAATTGAAATGTATTTTTGAGGTACAGAACACACGCAAGAAGATGTCAGGATATTGTCAAATTGAAATGTCTTTTTGAGGTAGAACAAAAACACACAAAGGGGAAAATTCACCTAAATGGTGCTTCTTTGTATCCGACATAATTCCCAAAGGGGTCAGGATATTTGTCTCTGACCCGCCACACACAGCAGCTAGGTATGACTTGCCAGTTCCCCCTCCCCAGACGTCCGTGTTGACAGACATTGAACTGGCGGTAAGCTGAGTACCGGTACTGTTTGTTATCAGCCCCTAGGTCCTGGCTGTCGTCTAAGGATAGAATGTCATTCCATGTGTGCCGGGCCAAACGCAGGATGCCCTCGTCCAGAACGTACAGCGCCATATGGGCTGAGACACCTCTCTGGAGTCTGACGGCAACATTTGTTCTCAATTTCTGTCGGCATACGCCGGCAGTTTGTGCATCTGCACCATGCTGGCTGTCCTCTGTCTGGCAGTTGTGGTCCTGGTTCGGCTGCCCGGTACCCCTGGAAGGCGTTCAACCACCATCTGGAGGACTTCATCCCACTGTTGCTGGCTCAGTTGTTGCAATTCAGCCTGCATATTGAGCAAGAATAACACGTTTAGAATGGCTTCCCCCACCCCCCCCCCCAAAAAAAAATATATCTCACAAACCTCCATCTCTGCTCTCCTGTCAGCTGTCATCCCAGCAGCCCGTGCTCTGTCTGCCTCCTCAGTGGCTCTTCGCCCCCCCGGGCGTGCTGCTGCAGCTCAGCCTTGAGAGCTCTCCCCCCCCCCCGCCCCCCCCGGCCCTTTCCTCTACCTTTACCCTTGCCCTGCCCCCGCCCCCTCCCCCCCTTGCCTGCATTTCCTTTCTTCCCCCTCCCCCTCCCCCTCCCCCTCTCCACTGAAGACTCACTATCACTGCTATCACTACTCCCCACTGAGCAAGAATACGTCCAAAGAACGTCATATGAACGTAATTTTTGGACGTCCCAAAGAGCTCCACCGAGGAGCCAGACTGGAAGTTTTTATGACGTCTTTTCATGACGTCTTCTGAACCTCCAAAGTTTGACATCCATAGGATGTCATCAGAATTACTTCTTCTGAACGTCTAATATTAGACGTTCAGAGGATGTCTTCTGAACAACGTCTTCTGAACGTCTTTGTTGGACGTCTAAAATATGTCTACTGAGGAGCCAGAATGGACGTCTTTTTATGACGCCTTGTCAACGTCTGTTGTTGACGTCCTGAATACCTCTTTATAAAAGTTTAAAAATAAGTTCAAATGTGGTTATTTTTTGGACGTCTTGTAACGTGACGTCTTTTTAGACGACACCTTTTAGACCTCCACATGTATACTGCTATACAAGACAATCTATACAAAGTTGGCCTTACTTACAAATAACAATTTATCAAACTATTTAATTATCACTTACATTTATTTGAACGTCATAATCCAGGACAGACAACAGTAATAGTAATAACATTAATATACACATATATACATATCGATATATTGCGATTTCCTACTTTTTCAACTGCAAATGATGTCCCCAAAGGAAAACTTTGTCAACATCTGGTTTATATAAGAACAATTTTCCAGTCTGTACATCTGACTTCAACCATTTTATTGCAGCAACATTGTCAAGTTGACAGACCAACAACTTTCATAAAGTCATGTCATAGTTGCATGCACTTGACAAACTGAACTGTTTGTTGCAGTCTACTTACGGTCCACCTTAACTGGATGTGTGGACTACTGTACTTAGGTAGCTTTTGAACAATGCTACTTCACTTCACTTCACTTGCACAAAACATATTGTGCAGCCCATTCAGTAACTAGGGAATTTGTAAAATACTGTTATGACAAAACTGTTACTGTTAAAACAAAATGAAAAGATGCTACAGTTTGTTTACTGCTGGCCTTGGAACTAAAGTTTATAAAAAAAAAAGAAGAAGAAAAAAGCAAAAACCTCCTATGAATGACCTCCCTTTCTGGCTGGTGCATGTTTGAGGTGCTCTGCAGCATGTTGGCGGATAACCTCCTCCGTTGCATCCTTATTCCATTTCAGTACAGCAGCTGCAAGAGTTGAAAAAGACAAAAATTATAAATGTGCAATTTTAGTCTAATTCTCTTGTGCTCTGGCCTCTGGGTTGAAATAGGTATCGCTGTTATCTACTTGGAAGAAAGCAGAAGTTCAAATAATAAAAACAAACCCTAAAAACTACATCAAGTGTGTTTTCATTTTCATCTCTGTGGGCAGTGGTGGCCTAAAGGTAGGAAGCAAGCTCGTGACAAGAAGGTTGTAGGTTCAATACCAAAAGAGTGGGTAAAGTGAAAAGCAGCACTTGCCCCTCCCTCATTACCACCACTGAGGTGACCTTGAGCAAGGCCCTTAACTCTGACCGCTCCAGTGCAGCTGATCAGTGGCCAGCAGATCAGACTGTGGTTGCTGGTCAGCTTCCAGGTGTGAATGTGTGTAAGAATGTGAACAGGGTACTCTTGAAAAAGAGACCATTGCTCCCCCTGTATAACAAAAAAAAGGTAACAGTTTTCTTCCCCTATGCAACGTGAAATATGGGCTTACCTTTTAGTGCTCTGTAATGGTTGGTGGTCTCCAGACCCATCTTCTCTTTTTTCCCTTTCCCCTTCATATTGAAGTTGGCCATGAGGGAATTATTGAAGAGCCTGAAGAAAAATAAATGTGATTTACACAGAGGTGGGAGTAAGTCACACATATGCAAGTCACAAGCAAGTTTCAACCTTTAAGTCTCAAGCAAGTCTAAAGTTAATGTGAGAATCAAGCAAGCAAGTCCAAATCACTGCTCTATGTAAAGACATTGTTCAGGCCGGGCAAGCAGATGACAAGTCAAGCCACACTGTATGAAATTCTGACCCGTTTCCACATTTAAAGCTGCTGTAAGTGATTTCCTCATTTTGCATAGTTCCGGTGGCATTTTCAGCACTGCAGTTAGCAGTCCCCCCCTACAGCATTGGCTTTCGGCCTGTGAACACGCACAGAGGACCGCCACTTTGTAGAGTTCTGTCTCCTGATTGGATAAGGTGGGGAGGCTCCCAGAAAAAAATCAGTTTTGCTGCGGGGCGGAGGGACTGAGAGATCCATGTCATTGACCAAATAATTTATATTAGTGATAGCTGTCAGAATGTCGAGCTGTTTTACACTTATTTTAACCAAAAATATCACAGCAGCTTTAACTCAATTAAAACACAGTGGTCAGATGTCTGATGAGAGAGAATGCAGATGTCTCTTTGTGTGTGTGTGTGTGTGTGTGTGTGTGTGTGTGTGTGTGTGTGTGTGTGTGTGTGTGTGTGTGTGTGTGTGTGTGTGTGTGTGTGTGTGTGTGTGTGTATGAGAGAGAGATTATTGAAAACAGTTCATGAAACATACCGGTCAAGGACTTTGTGGACACAGTCCTTTAGATCCTTCCCTCCAATTCGGGCAAGTTGCAGCACCTGGAAAAGGTCCATTAAAAAACAATTTTCAGAATATTAAAGACCCCCTAAAGTCATGCTTCAAGATGTGTATAAAATACTTTGAATAATAATTTGTGTCTGATGGTTTTTCCCCACAAAAAAGTTAAAACCCCTCCGCACCCTCTTCTCTACTGTCAAGAAACGAATCCAATCCCCCGGACAACACCACACTTTGCTCCCCTGATCTCAGCAATGCCTTCCTCCACTAACAAAATCTCCCAAATCAATAGCTACTGCCTCCATCACCAACTCCTCCACCCCCACCCCCACTAATCTTCCCTTTGGCCGATTACACGCCCCCCTCTTCTCTGCAACATTAACCTGCAACATGCTCTTTAAATCCCGACTCCAAACCTACCTGTTATCCCAAGCTTACAACCTCCCCTACCCTTAACCACCTCTTCCTACCTCGCCACCCACATTTTACACCTCCCTCTCTTCTGTCTGGCCACTGTCCCTCCCACACACTCCCTCCTTCCCCTCTGTTTCCATATATCCCTAATCAACGTGAGTTACTTGTATCTGTTGCCTGTTGTTATCTTGTTTTCTATGTACTCATACTGTGTCAGCATCTTAGGGTAATTGAAAAGCACTTTATAAAATAAATGAATTATTATTCTTTATTATTAATTATCTTGTTAAAATCCTTAAAATGGCTTCCCCTCCCTCTTTTTCATTTAAAAATCCAAAGCAACCAATCAGGGTTATCTAGATTCTAGAACATAACTAGCCAATCACAGCATACAACACATGCTTTTCAACACATTCTCACTCATTACAAAGTGACGACAAGGGTTCCTGACCGATTAAAAATGTGTTAACTGCTGAATACTGGACAGGGATTGGCTCCAGGATTCGTGATGTCACGAATCTTGCCTGTTGAAAACGGCCTTGGCTGGGTTTCCCAAAAGCTTCTTAGCGCTAAGAAGCTTCTTAGACCCTTCTTAAGGCTCCACGGGAGGGGTCTAAGAAGCTTCTTAGTACTAAGATACTTTTGGGAAACCCGGGCCTTTTCAGTTAGCTCTGATAAACGTTCCACTTTCAGCAGACGATTGTGGAAACAGCCTTCTAGTGTCAAACTCTGCACAGACATCATTCTGCACAGTGAAGCTCAAACATCTAACAAGAAGAAAAACTGATTTTTTACTTTAGGGGGGCTTTAAAAATGTACTTCTTCAATGCTATACTCCAGTAGGCCTATATACGCTCGTTCCCCATGAGTGCACTGGAGCAATGCATTTATCCATTAACCGAAAACATTTGGAACAAGGGCACTACTGTTATTACTTTCAGACTCTTGTTAATCCTACCAGGTTATTAAAAGTGTTGCTGTCCTCAAGGTGTAGCTCCTCTCTCTGGAAGTCCTCCATGGTGTCCAACCTCTCCACATGGGTGGCTGAAAGGGCAGGCGCACTTCGGCAAAGGTTTTTGATGTCCGTGTGCATGTCAAACAATTTCTCCAAGACTCTTTTCTGAAATTCTGAAATAAAAAAGAACACAAATGTTGATAGTGATGACTTTCTGTAATAGTCATTGAGGATGTTCGACTGAGTGTAAGTTCTGTATTTTACTAAGACCAAAACTGGCCTAACTAAGTAGCACAACGTTAATTGCTAATGTTAGCGCAGTTGGCCTGCCGACAGCCATATCTGGAATAAATACAAATATATTTTCTTAAGCGGTGCAGAATACTGCATTCGCTTCTAGGAGTGACACGGCTTTTAGGGGTCACCTGACCTAACCATAACTCTAGGGCACAAACCTTTTGTGCCCAAGGCACACCTGTATTCATATCATGAAAAATAATCTGGAAATGTTTTTTATTTACTTCACAAATGTATTTACTTAACTAGTGACATCATTTTAGATGTTTCATAATAAGTCTATAGCTGGTTGAGTCCCCTTTTAGTTAGGCAGGTTGTCACAAAATCCCACGGCACACCTGGCCTTGCCTCACAGCACACCATTTGGGAACCACTGCCCAAGGGGTACGCATCCCCCAGTTTGACCTGCATTCATCAACAACTACTACATCCCCATATACAGTGAAAGGAAAGATATTGCAGTATCCCTTTAATTATCTAAATTCAGCAATTGAAACAATTAATGGTTTGACAGCTCAATTTGAAACACTTTAGCACTTACTTGCTTCGGGCATTGGGAATCCGGCTGGTGCCCTCTGAGACCCTGCATCTGTAGTACATGTAAAACAAAAGTGTTCAGGAAATTACCAAGTGACATTTCTGAGAGAGAACAGATTTGGGCCCCAAGACGCAGTTGTCAGAAGTTTGCATACACTTAGGTTGAGGTCATAAAAACTAATCCAAAAGATTCCACGTTCAAAAAATGTGTTTGCTCAGCCGGTTAGAACATGTAATTTCTGCATGACAAATATTTAAAAATAAACTTTTTTTTAAAGACATTACTTCACTTAAATGACAATATCACAATTACAGTGGGTCAGAACTAATCATTGAATTGCAAAGCGTTTTGATGGATACTTGAAGCAGGCTTTGAACAACTCACCATGCCTCAGCCTGACACTGTCCCCGCCCCTGGAGCTGTTGTTTTGCCTGGATCCACCACTGTCCCTGGAGCTGTTGTTTTGCCTGCCACCACTGTCCCTGTTTTGCCAGGGGTTGACACTGGGACTGTTTAACCTGGTGCTGACACTGTGCCTAGAGCCATCTGTGGGCCTGGAGCCACCGCTGAACCTGGGGCTGACACTGTGCCTGGAGCCATCTGTGGGCCCGGAGTCACCGCTGGACCTGGGGCTGAGTCTGTGCCTGGAGCCACCGCTGGGGCTGGGCCTGACCCTGGGACTGACACTGGGCCTGGAGCCACCGCTGGGGCTGGGGCTGAAGCTGGGACTGACACTGGGCCTGGAGCCACCGCTGGACCTGGGGCTGAACCTGGGACTGACACTGGGCCTGGAGCCACCGCTGGGGCTGGACCTGACCCTGGGACTGACACTGGGCCTGGAGCCACCGCTGGGGCTGGGGCTGAACCTGGGACTGACACTGTGCCTGGAGCCACCGCTGGACCCGGGGCTGAACCTGGGACTGACACTGGGCCTGGAGCCACCGCTGGGGCTGGGCCTGACCCTGGGACTGACACTGGGCCTGGAGCCACCACTGGGGCTGGGCCTGACCCTGGGACTGACACTGGAGCAATCAATGAACCTGGGGCTGACACTGGGCCTGGAGTGCCTGGAGCCACCGCTGAACCTGGGGCTGACAATGGAACTGGAGCCATCTCTGGACCTGGAGCCATCTCTGGACCTGGAGCCATCTCTGGACCTGGAGCCATCTCTGTGCCTGGAGCCATCTTTGTGCCTGGAGCCATCTCTGGATCTGGAGCCATCTCTGGACCTGGAGCCATCTCTGTGCCTAGAGCCATCTTTGTGCCTGGAGCCATCTCTGGACCTGGAGCCATCTCTGGACCTGGAGCCATCTCTGTGCCTGGAGCCATCTTTGTGCCTGGAGCCATCTCTGGACCTGGAGCCATGTCTGGACCTGGAGCCATCTCTGGACCTGGAGCCATCACCGTCATGTGTAGAGACTGAAAAACACACAAAGCATGTTCTTAGATTTAACATCACTAACACGTATCACAAACTAACAGGTGACTGGTTTAATGTGACAAATACTCACTTGGTGTGATAATTTCCCTAGCCAGGCCACCATGTTCCACCGGGATGGATAAGCGAGGATTTTCAGAGCCTGAAACATTTAAATGACCCTGTAGCTACTTTCAACCTGTGTATATTAAATAATTAATTACTATATTTATTAAATTGTGATCAATACTCACAAGGAGGCTTTACTTTTGATGGTGGAGGGGGAAAGGGGTCCATGCTCTCCTGCTCCTCCTCCTCAGAATCTTTTAAGAGTGCAATTCAAAATGTGATATAAAACATGTTCAGGCCCAGTTTCTCCCCAATAAATACAATTTCAGATTCCTAAATTAATTGATAAAACATACCAACAACATAATCATCCAATTTTAGGTTACGTTTTCTTTTCCTCTTCGTAACCACCTCGTCCATGTCATCATCTCCTTGGCTGGACTCGGCTTGGCTGGTCTGATTGTAGTCATTGCATTCTTTTTCCTCAGCTAGAATTAACATATTTCAACTGTAAAAACCATTTGACCCAGCATATTTTTATTTTTTTGCTGAGGAATGAAACCATTCATTAATCAAAACCTACCTGATCTTGTTTTTATTTTGATAAACTGGAAGGTCATCCAGTCATCCTCGGGGTTCTGCTTCTTCTTGAAAGCTGCTTCTAGTACCTTTACATTCTTTGAATTTGGCCATCGCACGATTTTCTTCTTTTGGTCTATCCAATTTTCGGGAACTGTACCCTCTGTCTCTTTTCCATTCTCCACCCACACAGCCTTGGCATACATGATCTGGAAAGGACAGTATATGTTACTTTCAGGTTTGACATTTTAATTTATCCACAGCAGTTTGTAGTGCTGGAGATTTGTATCATGTGCTAGGCTGCGTTAAAGAAAAAGAATATCCAATTGATATTTAATAAAATCTGCTCTATTCATAAATCCCAATATCGATATTTTAATATAATGCTTTTTCCCGTGGATGCATGCAGTTTTAACCCTGTTACGAGATTTCGTCTCCATGTGTAAATATATATATTTTTAACAATACACCAGGTTAGAGGGTTCGTTGTACAATTTACAGGAACAGTTCTTTGAGAATCTCTAATATCCAAGCCAAATTGGTATTGTAACTGAAATATCGAATGTTAACGTAAATTGATTCGGGACAGTGTGTGGGAATCGCATTGGGAAATCAGTGGTGACACCCACCCCTATTTGTACGGTCCCTAGGAATCAAACCCAAGACCATTATTGATATCACCTTGTTCTACCAATTAGGCTACACACAAACACATTTCTACAATAATTACCTATGACATTATTATGAAATATTTTTCATTGCAATCATTAACATGTTACTGAGCAGGTCAAGATGTTAGTGTGCAGGTCAATATGTTACCGTGCAGTTTAATGTGCAGGTTAAGATGTTACTGTGCAGGTTAAGATGGTAATTAGTTAATGAAGAGAGTTTAGAGTTAAATTAAACCTTTACAAGTGGTGTTCCACACCATGGCGAAGGGGTATGAGGACATAACCACCAGTTTCTTGCGGGAGGCAGGCCACCTTGCGGAAGAGATCCTTTTCACGCAGTAGTCCTCTTTCCATTCGGCCCTGCACATTACCTGTGCATACGATATTTAGGAGTTTGGAGCTGCATGGTTGTTCAAATAATGGTGAAGTGTGGCGCTGGTGCAGAATTTCACACATCAAAGTGCCGTCTGCATTCTTTGCCCGAATGAAAGCAAAGCTCTCATCTCTCAAGAGAAAACAACGGTATCTTTCTTTGACAGAAACAAACACTTTAGGCTGTGTTTTGCACTCGTCCACTTCTGCATGTTCCATTTCTGCCAAACGCCTGAACACAGCAGAGAAGGCCTCCTCCGAAGATGTGGAATCCTGCAATATTGAAAATATTTATTTATTTATAATATTATTTATAATATTTATATATATTGAAAAATATAAATGAATCAAAAGGCTGGTTTGAGTCTCAAACCTACATTTGACGTATGCAGATTTGCAAGTTGTGAAAGACTACATTGGAAGATGAGATAACAGGCTAAGCTCACTGTTTTAAATGGTAAACCCCAATTACAATAAAGTAGGCTACAAGCAATGTCAGCCCTAATACCTCACATATAAAGTAAGTTTGTAGTTGGGGACATTTGTCTAACTGTCATTTGAAGTTGTCTTAGCAGATCCATAACAGTTTTCCCTGATAATGTAGTTAGTGCCTTTCTAAAACATCAGCTATAACCAGGTTACCTGGCTTTTGCGAAATCTGGACGTTCACATGCATTAACTACAGTCCTGCAACTATGCCATGCCCCCTGACATTATGGACTGTATACTAGAGCCTATCGTCTAGTCACGTTGAATTGTCATAGAATGAATGAAAACTATGAAACCTCGACTGGATTTCTGTGTCACGTCTGTAAGTCTGCATGTGCTGGATGCTAACGCTAAGAGTTAGTAAAGTAGAGACAATAGTACGTTACAGTACTAAACGTATGTCCTTCCAAATCTATTGTGGTAATCTCCATAGCAACACTCATTTGGCTGAAACAATGTGCTGCCGTTTCTACATCTACGTCTAACTTCGCTATTTTCCCCTCCTTTGCTTATTGACAACTATCGTTAGTGTACTGAATTCAAACTATAAGTTTGACTTTACTTACTTCATCACTGGACATGGTGCTTTTAGTCGCTAAAAGTTGGAGAAAAAAACGGTTGCAGTGTTTTTTGCGAGGCTGATTCAAGTCCACACTGCGCCTGCGCGGTCTCCAACTCTGGAGCTGCTGTTGAGGCGCGTTCCCGGATGGGTACGCACGCGCTCTGGCACATGCAAGCGCCTGGGTGCAGTTCCCCTAATGGCTACCGGCGTCAGTAATAGTGAGTTTTGACGGATTGGGCCTTTAAGGAAAGCTGTGTTGCTTTAAATCATCTTTTCTGTGGTGTTTTTACATCGGTTTACATTTGGGCCACCATTGGGGTACACAAAGTGTACTTTGTCCACAAAGTTTTGGGGCTGGGTGGTTTATGGGTTCCAGTGCTTGAAAATATTATCCTGCTCTATCCCTGGGATTTTTTGGTGGGGGGGGGGGGACTACCGTGACCAGCCCTTTGGTTTTCATTGTCAGCAAATCTCATGAAAATACAAAAAAAGAGGGTATTGAGACAGTCCACATCTCTGGGAACGCCCATACAGGCTCTAGGAATGCCCACAATCGACGCTGGTTAGCTGGCTCAGCCTGGCTGGGGCGTGGGCAGGGTGGGGTAAAAACCCCCGTTCTATCCATTCAGCAAAGCACCCCTAATCGATACTGTATCGATATTTCCCATATTGATGCATTCAGTAACACTCAACACTCAGTAGTTTTGACTAAATTTGTCCACTAACTTATCAGTATAAAGTGATGTACATATTATTACACTATCTGGGTGGTACACAGTGTGTTGTATCTTAAGCTCTATTATTTAATTTTGAGTAAATTCTGTAGAATATCGCAATATATCGCAATATATATTGCATCGCAATATATCGTGATACAATCGTATCGTGACCCAAATATTGTGATACGTATCGTATCGTGAGATCCTTGCCAATACCCAGCCCTATCTAATAAGTTGGCCAATTGTATGTAACATAAAGAATAAAGCAAACAATAATGTCTAAGAATGCCAAAAACCTGTAACTGGCTCATTAAACTTGCATTCCATCATAACGTTTAGTCTCGCTTGCCAGACTCTAGGTCCTAGGATAACGTTAATGTCCGCGGGTCTTCCCCCGGCCCCTCTGACATTCCAGGCCGGCAGGCAGCAAATTTGCCTCGGATTCTCTGCTCCGCTCCACACAGAAGCAGCTGGCTGCCTAATCCTCTGGGGATCCCACTCGCGTAGCGCCACAACAGGCAAAATCCCACTCGATTTAGGGGCAGAACATGCCAGGATTGTCAAATCAAATCGACATGCTATGGCCCGCCTCTCAACCCTCTGTCATCTCAGACAAGATTTGTTTACAGTCTGAGACCTCTCCGACCCACGTGCCACTTGGGTTCCGTTCAGCTTTAACCACTTATTGGTTGCTGATATTTTGGTTGATTTTTACATTTGAAATGCTTGTTTTGTGTGTGCAGGTTTGCGGAGGGCCTCAACACCCTTGGACTCCTGCAGGAGATGAGGGCACACCCAGATCTGTTCCAGAGCATGTTTGTGGAGGATTTGACACCTTTGAATTCTCGTGACCTCGCAGCACTTTTTCACGTCACCCTCTCAGAACCAGGGACAGCAGCAAGAGATGCTGAAAACAGGACTCTAATCTTCTGGAGGGATTTGCTCATCGATGTTCAAGGTACACACCCTGATAAAATGAATTCTTAATATGATGATAAATGAGGTGAAAATGGACTCATTACTCATTGTAGTTGCTGTGAAGAGGAAAGGACAAAAAAAACTGTTTGTTCTTATCTAAATATTCTGATATTTTACCCACAATATAAATTTGTCCATTCAGTTTTAAATTGTAATGGCATATCTGTCCATGCATCCAAGCAGACAATTGTCCAAGTCCCTCTGATCTGAGTCCCAAGCGAGTCTCAAGTCAATTGGTCCCGAGTCTCAAGCAAGTCCCAAGTCTTTCCTTTTGTTGGCAAGTCAAGTCAAGTCAAGTCACACTGTTATTTCAAGTCAAGTCTCGAGTCGAGTCACAGGTTATGTCAAGTCGAGTCACAGGTTAGAAAAAATGACAAGGCAGAGATTATTTAGGCTGCAGACGTGCACGTTCACTTTAATACGTGCTTGTTGCCAAGCAACACACTTCTCTCAGACGCTCGGCTGATCTTGTCACAAGTCTGAGTCGAGTTTCGAGTCATTTTCTTCCAAGTCCAAGTCGAGTTTCAAGTATTTACCTTCCAAGTCCGAGTCGAGTCGGAAGTCGTCAAATTTGTGACTCGAGTCGACTCGAGTCCAAGTCCCTATGACTCGAGTCCAATTGTCTGCATCCAAGGGTTGCAAGATGAACAATGAGGCACACTATGCAGCATTTTCACACACTATAGAAGTGTGTGGCGGTGGATTCTGATTCCTCTTATTAACCAGCTTAGTCTTGCCACTCTCTCTCCCCATTCACTGTCTAGCTCCCTTGACTACTGGGCTGCGTTCCAATACCCATACTTCCATGCTATTTAGTAGGCAAAAAAAAGAATTAGTATGTCCCAATACATAGTATGTCAGATGCAGTATGCCAAGAGTACCAGGATGTTGTACTACATCAGCTCGTATGGATCGGAGTATGGATCGATGCATGCTGCGCCAGCCAATCTGCCCCACAATCCTTTGCGCAGCGGAAGTTACGTCTTTTTCTTCTTCTTCTACTATTGTTTTATGGCGGTTGGCAAACAGCTTATTGTGCATTACCGCCACCTACTGGAGTTTGATGAGAAGTTACGTCGCTCTGACTGAGCTGCGTGTATAATCCACGCCCACCTCCTCGACGCGGTGAACACGTCAATAACTATGATAAAAACACTGACAGAAATATGCACGTTATTATACTGTTAAGAATTAGACTGCATGTAAGTATCATCACATCAGTTTATTAGAAACAACAACATACATTACAGGGTTAGGGTTAGGGTTAGGGTTAGTAACAGCAACAGAGCTCTCCGGAGCCTCCGATGGTGCGCACGTCTCTGGACAGCTTGGCGAGAGGCGATGCTGCTGCTCAAATATGTATTTAGATCTCCAGGCATTTTGACAGGTTTGAGCACAAACAAACTCAAATGTGGCATATTTTATTTAAAAGAAAATCTTTGTGTTACTGTGACTGGGTGGAGAAATGATGGTCTCGACCTAGTTTCAAGATGAAGACCAGACACGCTGCCTCACGCCACACGTAATCTAGAGACATAGCGACCTCAGCATCACATGTAATCCTAGCGTGACGACAAGTGCAGTAATCCCAGCGTGACGTTCGCGTGACGCACTTGTGACACCGTTAATGTCGTCAGTGCAGTAATCCCAGCGTGACGTCCACGTGACGCACTTGCCTAGGTGACGGCGTTAATGTCGTCAGTGTCGGCAGTATTTATAGCCACGCCGGGCGCACCACAGTCCTTGTTCCCTGTCCTCTAGCCGCTGCACTAAGCTGATCTAATTCCTTCTCTGGAAGCCGCGTTTCACTTCTCAAGCTGCCCATTCCTCCAGATCCTGCTATCAAGCCATCCGCATTCACGAGACCTTCCTCCAGATTCCGCTATCAAGCCATCCGCATTCACGAGACCACTCACCGTTCTCTCCTGCATCATGTCGAGCTGCGAAGACGAAAACTTCGAGGCGCAGTACCAATTCGAGCTTGAGGCATCCAGTTCCGACGAGGACTTGCCCGTCGAACCATCCATGCCCGGGCACGGGCTGCAACAGGCAAGCGGACGGCAGCAGGCTTCGGCAGCACCAAACGCATCCCAGACGGAGGACCTCATCGCCAAGAGCAGGCAAGCGGGGCCGGCGCGCAGCAGAGGTAGGGCGCGCGGCCGAGGAAAGAAAGCAAACGGTGCCAAGTCACGAGGACAAGTAACAACTCGCAGTCGCGCAAGGGGCGAAGTGGAGAGCGCTCCGGGCACGGGCACGAGCACTCGGGGGCGCGGAGGGAAGCAAACGCGCGCCCCCGTGAGGAGCGCAGCGGCCCCGGCAATAACTCGCAGGCGCTCCGGGCCCGGAGCTTGCCGCAGCCATGCAATCCTCATTTTCAAGTCTCATCCATCCCTGTTCTTTCGGGCTATCAAGCCATTCAGTCTCCAAGCGTCAGCTGTTCGGATCCTGCTAATCAAGCCATCGTAAAGCGCAGGCCCTGCTCGATCATCGTTCTCAGCACGTCCACGCTCGAGGCAGGCGCAGTCCCACGACGCGGTCGGGGAATTCGGCTCCCACGATTAAACGCTGTTCCAGCCGGGACAGCTGCAGCATCGTCAGAGCGCAGGGAACGCCCGCGGAGCGCGTCCCGGACAGCAGTCGAGCGCAACGGTAATGTAATCACCTATTAAATACATAACAGTGTCATATCATTTTAGCAACCAAATCTTAATTTTAAATCATTTCGGCGTGCTTCAAAAAACAATCTAACCATTCCCTGCGGTCCGCACGTCGGGCGCAAAGGAAACGAGCCGGGCATAAGTAGCAATGCATTCATCATAGTGAATGAATGATCTCTTGACAATCTCCGTGAACTGGTCGTTATATCCTCGCCTACAGCTAAAGAAAGACGGCAGAGCTACATTAAATGTCTCTTAATCCAATAACGTGAAATTAAATAACCTGGTGCATTCGAGAGCAAAATGAAGAGGCTAAATCTATGGAGAACTACACACATCTCTAACGTGTTAAATAATTAGGCCTAAACAATTAATATTAAATGTATTCACACATCGTGCTCAAATTGCATTTATTGAGACAATTTACAATAGTTAATAGCCAGCCAGAATCATTGCAAATGGATGTTCAAAGCATCAGTTAGCAATAGCAGTCAGTTAATCAATGCCTAATGACAGCCAGATTCTGTTTTAAACTTTAAAAACGTTTCCCTTTCTCCGAGTCGATGCTCCAGTCATCCAGTCAAATCAACAGAAGCCATGCTGCTCATTGAATATACTCATTAAATGGCAAACCAAGTGAGGTCACAGTAGCCCACGATTTGGATATTTAACCGTGCGGCGGGGCGATGCCCATCATCGGTATACGGCTCCACATATAGGCCTACTCTCATTCCACGGTAACAATGCTGCAAGTTAAAAATATCCATTCAGCGACTATTGGTGTCCAAGCTTCTCCAGGCATCGCCGGGCCGTCATCACCGTGCGTCACCGCATCCTTGCATCATTCATAATAATAATCCTTCTTGGTATCATGCCGCTTGCGGATCGTCAGTCATATCAATCAGGCTGAGAGACCTCCTGCATCCCTCTATCTCCGCATCAATCACGCGTCAATGCCATAGCTTCAGCACCGGGTTGCCTCGGAAAAGTCATTAATCGCATTCCGGCATTAATCCCATTCATCTAGCGAATCGAGCATCTAGCGTCCATAATGCTGTATGCCGGAAGGGGCGTTGGGGCGTTAGTTCATGCATGCCACAATGGCTAATATTTGAACGTGCTACCCTGCTGGCCAAGATTTCCAGAGTTCAAGTGCTAAATAGCCTAAGCATCATCGATTTATTCCGTCGCGTAAGCAGGACCGGTCACAAGTGGCACTTTAAAAGGCCTACACGGGATCATCCCCACAAATTATTGGCCCGTAATATCCAGCTCAGGGCAGACCTAGTCACATGGTGCATTCGCATTTAGCTCTGCCCACTCATTCAGTTCTGGTCCTTGCAACACAATACGGCTGAGGGGGCTAGAAATTAAATTCATTGTCTCTGACTAAGCTGAATGCTTAGTCTCGCTGTCGACGAAACTGGAAATCAAATCCATTGCCACTGTCTAGGCCGAAATCAAGTCACGTCTCTGATTAAGCTGAATGCAGAGTCATGGCCGGTGACGAAGCCGGAACCAAATCCATCGTCTTCAAACGGACGTTCCAAAACGCAACCACCTTAAGCAGCATGGCAAAGGCAAACCCGCGCAGCAGCACTTTTTCATCGCATTTCATTGGTGGTGGTCTCCCCGAAATTATAGCGCCAGCAGTAAGCCGCCGTAAGTCGCTCGTTGCGCAGGGGCAAGTCTAAAGTCATAGCGCAGCAGTAGCAATGCTCCAAAGTAAGTCAGTGGAACAGCGTGGTCTCCCCGAAATTATAGTGCCAGCCGTAAGCCGGCGCAAGTCCCTCATTGCGCAGGGGGGGGTCTAAAGTCACAGTCCAGCAGTAGCAATGCTCCGGAGCAAGTCGGTGGAGCGCGGAACAAGTGTTCCCTTCCAGCGCTCTCCCCGAAGTTATAGCGCAAGGGGGTGCTAAAGTCATATATATAAACTTTATTCCAGACTTAGGTCCATATAAAATACGTATACAAACACAGACAGTACAATGAGAAACAATTAAAATAAAATAAAACCACACAACAATTAGATTTAAAACACATACAAGCAGCTATTGCCGTGCTTCGAGAAGTGCAACATAAATTTTGCGTCACTTCGCGCAGGCACCCGCGAGGGCCATAATAACTCCATTCTCCGACTGGCTAAGTCGACGCATAAAACTGTAAATAAACTGTCTCAGAACAGCGCGGAAAGCGAGCACATTACTGCTCACAATCACATGGCTAGCACCGTCCATCTCGGATGCCTGAGTAAAATCCTAAATGCACCATTATATTATATACTATCCTGAGCAAAATCCTAAATGCATCATTACATTATATACTATATTATAGCGCCGGGGGGTGCTAAAGCTATAGCGTCAGCAGTAGTTATGCTCCAAAGTAAGTCAGGTGCAACAGTAGTAAGGCTGCGCAGTAAGCCGGTCGAACATGCGTTCCTCTTCCAGCGTCACGCAGCAGTAGTAATGCTCAGAATTAAGCCAGGTGCAGCAGTGGTAATGCTCTGCAGTAAGCCGGTCGAACAAGCGTTCCCCTTCCAGTGCCGCGTGCGCGTAAGTCACTGGAGCCGGTCTAGGTTGTAGTGAGTCCAAAATGTTAATACAGCGCGCCGCAGTAAACTGGCTCCACCCAGCGCCCGCTGTATCGCTGAGGCCAAGCCGGTCAGCGGTTTTCGTAAGTCGCTGTAGAGACTGAGCGCACCGACGTAAGCTGCTTGGCAAACAAGTGCTCGTTCTATCCAGCGCCCGCCGTATCGCCGAGGCCAAGCCGGTCGGTGGTTTTCGTAAGTCGCTAAAATATGGGCCGCTGGTCCTCGTCAGCCTACGCTGCCTACGTCCGACCAGAGCAGGCCGCCATATTGTCTGCCCAAAGATCTCTCCTCCCCTTGGCGTCATATGGTAAGCATGGCATCCATTCCTGCATTCCTCGCAATAGCTTGTTACTTCGCATTTCGTTGGTGGTGGACTCCCCGAATCGGTGTCGATCTAACTGATTAAGCGTTCTAGGTGTCGAGCAGCCTGCAAGTGTTCGGCGTTGAACAGCCCGCAACAAATCACTAATTCCGACCACGGTAGACTACTCGAAGTGTTCTAGGTGTCGAGCAGCCTGCAAGTGTTCTAGGTGTCGAGCAGCCTGTAGTCACACCACTAATTCAGACCCCAGCAGACTACTCAAAGTGTTCTACGTGTCGAGCAGCCTGTGAATGTTCTAGGTGCCGAGCAGCCTGCAAGTGTTCCGGGTGTCGAGCAGCCCGTAGTCTCCCCACTAATTCAGACCCCAGTGGACTACTCGAAGTGTTCTAGGTGTCGAGCAGCCTGCAAGTGTTCCAGGTGTCGAGCAGCCTGTAGTCAGGGGGGGGGGCTCAATTCAAATCTCAACGCTGAGGCAACATCACTAATTCAGACCTCAGTAGACGACTCAAAGTGTTCTAGGTGTCGAGCAGCCTGCAAGTGTTCTAGGTGTCGAGCAGCCCGTAGTCACATAACTAATTCAGCAAGACCTCAGTAGACGACTCGAAGTGTTCTAGGTGTCGAGCAGCCTGCAAGTGTTCTAGGTGTCGAGCAGCCTGTAGTCACATAACTAATTCAGCAAGACCTCAGTAGACGACTTGAAGTGTTCTAGGTGTCGAGCAGCCTGTAGTCACATAACTAATTCAGCAAGACCTCAGTAGACGACTCAAAGTGTTCTAGGTGTCGAGCAGCCTGCAAGTGTTCTAGGTGTCGAGCAGCCCGTAGTCACATAACTAATTCAACAAGACCTCAGTAGACGACTCAAAGTGTTCTAGGTGTCGAGCAGCCTGCAAGTGTTCTAGGTGTCGAGCAGCCTGTAGTCACATAACTAATTCAGCATCACTAATTCAGACCTCAGTAGACTACTCGAAGTGTTCTAGGTGTCGAGCAGCCTGTCAATGTTCTAGGTGTCGAGCAGCCTGCAAGTGTTCTAGGTGTCGAGCAGCCTGTCAATGTTCTAGGTGTCGAGCAGCCTGCAAGTGTTCTAGGTGTCGAGCAGCCTGTAGTCTCCCCACTAATTCAGACCCCAGTAATCTACTCGAAGTGTTCTAGGTGTCGAGCAGCCTGCAAGTGTTCTGGGTGCCGAGCAACCCGCAGTCAGTTTGGGGGGGGGTTCAAAGCCGAACTATGCCAATGCCGAATTATGCCGGACTGGTCGATCATCCCGCGCCCGCGCATCGCGGTGACCTCGCCCGGTCGATGGTTTCCGTAAGTCGCCGTGCTGCCGAGCCAACCGGTCGGCGACAAGCGTCGCCTTCCGCCCAGCGCCCGCTGTATCGCGAGGCGAGCAGACCGGTTGGCCTTTCAGGTTTCTCTCTTTTGGGGGGTTCTCCGAGCAGATGCCCTCCCGCCTCAAAAAGAGAGGCATCTTGCCACGGAGTCACTACGCCAAAGAATCAGTTGCCATGCTGCCACGCCATCAGAATGAATGCCATACCGCTTCAGGCCATGAATCCTATCGCCATGCCATACTTTAATAAAGCTTGCTGATTAACCTTACCCTCTGGTCTCTCATGATTGAAAGGTATTTGGTCGATTTTGCATTTAATGGATTCAAATAGTAATCTTCTCGAGTATAATACGTTTATTGATAAATACAATGTGAATTGCACAAAAATACAATACTCGGTGGTTATTAAGGCAATTCCACAAGCAATGATGAATACGGTTAAAGGGATGTTGCTGTATAATGTTTTCGTTCCACAGCTACCTTCGTATTGACGGTAGGAGAAAAAATGCACAAACACATTTCTAAAAAGTACTCTTCTGTAATATTTCCTTTACCAATAAAAAGGAAAAATCTGTTAAAAGATTATCCTGAAGAGATAAGAATTAGAATTCAAACTAGATACCTCACTCTCCCCATCCCACCAAAAGCTAAAGACACTCACTTTAAAGTAATTAATGATATTTATCCATGTAATGAGTTTCTGAGACAAAGATTTAACCTTGATATGAACAACTGTAGATTTTGTGATTCTGATATTGAGACTGTAGAGCATATGTTTTTTGTTTGTAAGTACTCTAGATCTTTTTGGGATTTGTTTCAAAATTGGATATCTGAAAAAGACCCTCAATCGCCCAATTTAGAATATAATGATATTAAATTTGGAGTTATAATGAAAGATAAACAAATTAAAATGATGTACAATAGTTTAATTATTATGGCTAAACAATTTATTCACCGATGTAGATTTCAAACTGCCAGACCCATGTTCTTAGTATTCATGAATGAGATAATTAACTTTAAGAAAGCCTTGAAATATGTTCAAACCAAACAAGCATGGAGTGTGTACCAAAACATGCATATCTTGATTCCTGTTTAGAACTCTGACTTAATGTTTTTGCTCTATTTATTTTATTTTGTTGTTTATTTGATTGTCTGTTCCAATTTTGTAAATGCTTAGTCTGAATTTATTGTATAATGTACTGTTTGTTATTGCCAAACTTTGTTGATTGAAAAAAAAAAAGAAAAAAAAGTGGCGCTGCGGACGTCGGCGGAAGTGAGCAAGAGGTCGGAGTTCAGGAAGCTCACGTGACGACAGATGTAGTGTGTCCCAATAGTATGCATTTTGCATGCATGCTGCACACTACAATCCATACTTTGTGAGGGCAGCGGCAGTACATACTACAAGAAATAAGTACAAGTATGGGTATTGGAACGCAGCCCATGTCTCTCTCCCTAGTGGAGCCAGGGAGGAGGAGCCAACTTTGTTTTCAAACTGCAACTGAGAAAATCTTACATAGTATGCCTTAAAAGAGATTTTCACAGGGTTACCACGGGTCCTTGAAAGTTTGTGAATTTGAAAAATAAAAATCAAGGCATTAAGATTTTGAAAATAGACATGGGTCATTTAAAGTGCATTCAATTATCTCTCTGTTTAACTTGCTGTGAGCTTCTGCTTGTTTTCATTATAAAAATTGTCCATATTCTAACCGTAAATTAATTAATTGCAGTTGGAGAATGTGACCCCTTGATCTTGGAGAACATGCTCGAGTTTGCATCTGGGTCCTCCACTGTACCTCCAATGGCTTCCTCCTTCAGCCCACACTTGAAATCCTTCCAGAAGAGTTGGGCAAGATTTTCCCAGAAGCAAACACATATTATTTTAAGATTGCCAGTCCACAAAGATTTGACTCAAAGAAAAAATGTGGGAGGGTCTTCTTGAAAGACCAACTTTTGGTGTAGCTTAGACCAGTGGTTCTCAACATGGGGTTCAGGGATTTCCAAGTGGTCCTCAGCAAATTGAAGTGTTACATTGATTCCATTATTTCACTTAGAAGAGGTTAAATAGAAAATTTAGAATGTTTTTATTATAGTTTGTTTTTATTATAGTTTGTTAGCTATCTAATTACAGTACAGTCATACAACTAGAGAAAATACAGTATCATAACAATATTATCAGATGTGGGTCGAAGAGACAAAATCTAATCAAATAGGGACCATTGGGCTTATGTGGACTAAATCTGGGGTCCTTGACATGAAAAGGTTTGGGAATCACTGGTTCAGCCATCCAGCAGTTTCATTGGGCACTTTTATCAAGTTTAAAAGAAAAACATGTTTTTCCTCCCGTCTTCTCCCCAATTCCCCCTGCTGTACTGGTCATTGCTCCACCCCCTCTGCCAATCTGGGGTGAGTTGTAGACTTTTCACCGGCAGGAAGTAGTGTGTAGGAGGTCAGTGTCTTCCCCCCCGGTTTCATGTGCACTTTTATTAAGTTAGAAAAAAAAATCCCCTCCAGTCTTCTCCCCAATTGCACTTGGCCAATCTCCCCCTGCTGTGCTGGTCATTGCTCCACCCCCTCTGCTGATCTGGGCCGAGTTGTAGACTTTTGCCGGCAGGACGTAGCAGGTAGGAGGACCGTGTCTTTCCACCCAGTCTCCACCCAGATTTTTTTTTTGTATCAGTTTATGTTAGCTCTCTACTTACAGTACAGTCATACAACTAGAGAAAATCACATTGCGTGCTCGATTCCTAGGCTTGTCCGCTCTGCCCTACGCGGCCTCGCCTCCCCTGCAGCTCGACCACTGTGGGCTCAGTTGCTCTTATGACATCACAGATGACCACTGCATGTCGGAGCCTCGCCTGCTCTATGACATTGTAATTGGGGCAATCACCTAATTAAAAAAATCCAGCTCAGTCAGGTCACCTGCACAGTCCAGGTTTTTGAAGCCACCTACTTATACCCCCATCACTTATATAGCCTCTGACATCATCTGACATCATCACTGATGACATCACTTTGAAAATTGAAACCGAGAACAGAGATTTCCCACATGCTCCCTTTTATAATAAATATAATAGGATAACAATAGGATGGTTTGTCATAGACAGGACAATAACAATAATTTACAACAGAAAATATCAATAAATCCATTCAAACTTACAGGTGTTTTGCATCGGACGTATGTAGATGATGGCAGTCCTGATGTGGGTCTTGATTGATCTAATGGTATACCCTGTGCTTGGGCATGGCAGTAGAGAAAGCTTTTTGCTCCTGGCCATCCCTGACCTTTTCAAAATCTCAAACCCCCCACAGTCATTCAGCTTTGGATAGCCTGCCATGATATGACGTCTGAACTCCTCTGAACTGTTTCATGCCAGAGTCTATATTATGCCATTTATAAGTGTTGTCCAAACACAACTATGTTCTTGTGTAGCTTGACCAACATCTTGCCGTGGTGCAGCGTCAACTGACATGAGAGTAGGTGGCAGAATTTTCATATTTGGGTGAACTGTTCCTTTAAATGTCACTAATTTGTAAGCAAGGATCTTAACATTGCAAATAACATCTATGTCTATCTTTCTGTTTTTAAGAAAGTGGTTGCCATCTAATTTTGGAATGAAAGTTAAGTAATGTGCCATTTAATTATTGTTGGTTTTACATGGAGACAAGATGTTCTGTTACGAATTGAGATCGAATCTACCTCTATTTTTATTTTCCAAATTTGATTATTTTCATTTTAATTCAAGACCACCTTGTTGGCATGTTTAAAGTGAACACCACATGAGGTGAAGTACGGGTCCCACACAAGACCGACTGCTGACCTTGACTCTAAATAAAATTGACCATGTTTTGTCAAAACAAGTCTAATTACTTTCTTTGGGTTTTAAATGAGACATCCACTTAAAAAAACTGTGCTGAGATGAAGCTCTTATTGCATCAAGCCTTAGTATAGCATGATAAATATGAAAGGTTTACCCTCTTGGGGGGGTAACATGCTTATATCAAATGGTTCCATTGGTGAAAACAGTTTTACTCCAAATGAATGTGCCAATGGATGGTAAGTAAAGTGCTTAAAAGGCTATCCATATAGAACACAAAGAACAAGTTTGAACATGTGACTTGGGGACAAGACTTGGAGAATTCAATGCTGAAAAGTGCATTCATCCAGAGATACATTCATTAATTTCACAGAGGGTACTGAAGGCTTTCCCTTGGAGTTAGGCGGAGGGGGGGGGGGGGGGGGCAGCTGTTAATTGATGCTGTAAATCTCATTCATCCTAAGCTTAAACTATGTTGTAAATTAACAAAATAGAATGTTGAGAGTGCACTTCTTATATAGCAGTACATTTCCTACCTTCAATGAAGTAAAGCACCATCACCACTAGAAATATATTTTTGTGAAAGCTGAGTGTGTTAACCCGTGTAATGTAACCCTAAAATGTGAACAAAAGATCAGTATAAACTCTTAATCTTTTGTAGCTACCATGTGTTTATTATATACAGTATGTGCCTTGCGAGGCACGGGAGAGCTGTAGCCTACTGTTTTACCCACCCTTAATTAGATGTGCCATGTATACTTTTATCCATATACTTTATAACTTAATAACTAAAGGAATAGTTGAATAACTTGCGCATTTAGACAATGTGCAATTTTTTGCCAGCCGTCCTTTCTGTGATTATTAGGCCTAGGCTATGTGCAGCAGCATGTTGCCTTATGTTTTTATTAGGCTACATCTTTGAATTCTTCATATTTCCTTAAGATAACCATAGGCTATTTGTTCCTCCAGCTGAAGTATTAATTTGTATTTGCTCCCAAGCATGTTTGACCCTGCCGATTGCAGCTGAACGCTGTGTGGATAAATATTGTCATGTAGACTATTTGGGTTTAGCTCTAAGCCAATAAAGGCTACCAGAAAAACCAGATACAATGTGGGATAAATGTCAACCTGGCAGCAAACACACTCAACCACAGAGTAACAGTCCAATAACAAAGCTTTATTTATAACAGCATCTTTAAGAAAAACAGGAAACTTTACCAGGCAGGATGTAAGATCTCACTCCCCATAAGGGAGAAACCAGACTATTGGCCAGTAGCCACACTATAAATTGGTACACACAACCATCAAATGATGCAAAACACATCAGGATAAGAGCACATCACTGCAAACCACTGAATTGCATAAAGACCCGTCACACACTACAGTACACAGTGGGTCGCACGGCACATGAGCACAGCACGTCTAGTTCGAGTAGGGATAAAAATGGACACAGCACATCTAAGGGTGGGCCAAACAGTAACAGCTCTCCCGTGCCCGGCAGCTGCGCAAGTTGCCCAGCCTCATCTCTGCCCCCACTATAATAAAAGGCACATAATAAACACACCGTAAAGAGTGTATACTGAACTTTCATAGTCGACAAGTTAGGAATTAATTGACAGGTAGGAAACACCAGCGGCGGCGGGCCGAAGGCTAGATAGAGCAAAGCTGGATAGCGGCGGTGACAACTTGTGATCCTGCCAGCCCGAGCTCAAGAGGCAGCAGATCCCCTCCAAACCAGGGATCGGACGGACCCACTCCACCTTCTTTCATAATAATACTTTCTCAACACCACTGATCTTTTCTTCACACCGGCAGCCCTAACTGACTGCGAATGCACCCACCCGCTCCCGGAGTGAACACAGCAGCCACAGTACAACAGCATGCTCCCCAGAAGAAAGTCACAGTGTCTCGCTCTCCCGTTTTGTCTCAGAGTCCCACACGGCTGTGTAATCAGTCACACATGATGCTCATGCCGCCGGTGTGATGTGATAAGTCACAGTTCATACCACACTATCACTAAATCACCTGCGTAAAAAGGTTACCACGTCTCCAAAGCGCACTAAGGTGCTCTGTGCAAGAGCTGCTATTTTTTATCAATGAAACACCCGCACCGTGTTGATTCAGAGCCTATATTTCTAATGTTAAATCTATATGATCTAAATAGGATTACGGATGTTGGACATTTAGACTGAGATTACTCGCAAAAAAGACAATGCTGGTTTTAGGCTATGCTGCTGTATGCTCATGGTCATGGAGGCAGAAACGGCAGCAGAAATCCACTGACTGATTTGAACCAAGGCGGTAACTTTAGACAGTCCTTCAGTAACAGACTCATATCCAACGCAGACTTTGATTCTGACATACAGTAAAGCTCTGCTAACACTATGATGTGTGCTTTCAAGGAATGAGGAAATAGACGTGTCTGATGCTGTAAAATCTGGAGCTGTCCATATTGCATTGTGATTGGCTAGTTGTTACAAGCCACGCCTCTTTCGTGGGCAGGAGCTCCTGTTCATACACAACAAAGCCAAGTGTCTAAAAGCTCTCTAGCCAATCAGAGACCTTGTTACATAGCTCATTTGCATTCATTTGCACAGTTTGGACAGACAAGGACCAGGAGATTCATTGGAAGTGAAATGGCATTTGAAATTGGGATTTCGAGTTGCGATTTGAAAATGGATTTGAAATTGCATTTTCAAATCCATTTTCAAATCGCAATTTGAAGTTCCATTTTCAAATCCATTTTCAAATTGCAATTTCAAATAGGAATAAGGAATTTACCTTTTAAATGGCCAATTAAAAGATGTACTCGTAATTCCATTTTTAAATTGACTGTTAATAGGTGATTTTGAAAATGCAGTTTCAAATTGAACTATTTATTGATGGATTAATACTTCATTTGTGAATTCGTTTTGAAATTACTCTTTTTAAATGTACAATTAGATAATGATTAAGGAAACACTTCATTACATTCCAAATTACTCTTCTGGTCCTTCAAATTGGATTTCAAATACATGTCTAATTTGCATTGTTTTGCACAGTTTTGCCAGGCCAAGGCCAAAAGAGTCGTGCTATGGCTAAATGGCATTTCAAAATGCAATTTCAAATCCATTTTTAAATCCCAATTTAAAGGTCCCAATTCGTGCAGCTGTAACCTCTTAAAAACGTGTGTCGCTGGTCCATAAAACATGATTCTGGATTAATTTGTCGAAAATATAGCAACCCCGTTTGTCGTGACGGAGTTGTCCCTTCCTCGTCCCAAGAAAGGTCTGTTTCTATAATATATTCAGAACTAACAGTTCCCATTGGCCGCTGAGGGAGAGCCCGCCCCAGGCTCCCAGCAGCCAATCAGATTAGCGTCTGTGGACCAGCACGCTAGGTTGTGTCTACAACTAACGCTATCGTTAACTTAACGTTGCTACGCTAAAGAGGACATCTCAAAATGCCTAGACTTACCGAATGCACCTCCGCAGTTGCTGGATCACGTACAGTTGGCGTCGCTCCAGCTAGAAGTGTTAATTTTGTGGCTATAGACAAAATAGTGCAGGTAGCTTGTGTGAGAGAGACCCGCGCAGTATGCGTGAGGAAGCTCGTGACGTCCCAATTCCCCTCTGGGCAAACGAAGCGTTTGGGGGTGTGGCTTGGAGGAGACTGCAGGGGGAAGCTGGATAGGGACAAATCCAACTGTGGCAGTTCTGAGCTTGTGACCACTCATTACAGGGAGGGCTGACAGCAGTATATATGCATTTACAAGTAAAAACAGCTTTTGCACGGAATGGGACCTTTAAAATTCCATTTTCGAATGCATTTTCAAATTGCAATTTCAAATCCCAATTTCAAATGGCAATTTGAAAAGCAATTCCAAATTGCGATTTCAAATAGGAATAAGGAATTGACCTTTTAATTCCATTTTTAAATTGATTGTTTAATAGGTGATTTTGAAAATCCATTTTCAAATTGAACTATTTATTGATGGATTAATCCTTCATTTGCAAATTCGTTTTGAAATTATTATTTTTAAATGTACAATTAGATAATGATTAAGGAAACATTTCATTACATTTCAAACGACTCTTCTGGTCATGAATACAATAACGGTCATAAATACAATAACTGTAGCTAGTAGTAATGTTCACTTAAAACTTGCACCGGTACTAGCACCCATGTCCTGCAGACCAAGATCGCTTCATGACACTTGTATTATGTTCTCTCTTGACAAGATCCTTGTAGATTTGTGTTGTGTTGTCTCGTCATACTGTAGCTTGGTCAATGCCATTTACAATCTGGTTAAACAATGCTAACCTTAAGTAGCTGGCTATACTGTCTCAGTAACGTTAAAAACAGCAACTTAACATTACCTGTTGATGTCAGCTGTGTCAGCTGACTCCCGCTGACGATCCTTCCAACATTTGATAGGATTTCTCTCCTTAGATCCCTGGTATCCTGATAAAATAACCAAACATTTCCTCATTAAGCCCAGATTGGATTCAGCAGGGGGAGGATACCTCAGCATGGACGCTCTGCTGGACTGAAGGGCAACTACAGAGATGATGTTATCGTTTGCTAATTCAAATATATTTTATTATGTTTTAAATGTTCTGTTCCTGAAATATACTTCTAGGTCATTGGGTGACCTGCAAGTGAGGAAACTTCACTTCAATTGAAAGATAAACATTTCTCCCTCTCTGCAGGGGGACAGGCGGCCCTGAAGAGGTTAATGTTCGAATGGTCTAGCTGATAAGTTGCACAATGCTTTATTTGCGACAAGCTTTCATGTTGATCCCTGTTTACTGCAGGTCTGGAAAACATTACATAGGTTCTCTGTGGGACGGTCTCCTTGGCCGACTGGTTAGCGTGTTCGACCTTGATGTGAGGAGGAAAACAGCACTATATGAGTTGGAAACCTAATAAGTGATGTTTTTACCATGCGCTGACCTTTCCCCCAGAGGAGATGGGGCCTGCTTTCCGGTGTGTCTACCAGTGGATGAGACACAGCCCATGTGAGAAGAGGGTCCCGGGTTCGAATCTCATTGGGCCAGGTTTTGGTCTCTGGGAATATTAGATGCTCAGTAGAATGTAAATTGGTTATCTTATGATAGAGTGTGTTTAGGACAGTTATGGAATGTTTTCTGATGTTGTATTTTTGTGTGTTGAATAACTTCAATTTGCTTTACTTGCTACACAAGGAGGGCTATAATATTTAGATAAATATTAGCCTATTGTTACTGCTGCAACTTTAGGTTGGGAAATAAATGTATAGTCAAAATAGTAAGGATATTAAGGTTGCATCTGCCGACCGAATTGGCAGGTGGTCGTCAGATTAGTTGATAAATGGTAATTGATAATTGATAAGTGTCCTCGTCCTGATCAGAATAAGGATGAAGCTGCTTTTTCTGTTGTGTTGAGATTTGAAACTATCTCTTCTCTTTTTACACCTCCTAGAGGTGGTTTTAGACCAAGAGATAGTGGGTTTGAGCTGTATGAAAATTGGTCCAGCTTCAGACTGCATATAGTTGAATTTGGTTCTATCCAGGATGTAGATTAGATTGTCTAGTCTAAAGTAACCATAGATAATGTGTTACAGGATTTTTAATAGAGAAAAATAGCTAAATTAGCTTACCCAAATTATAGGAGTTAAAATAGGAATTTAAATGTGTCAAGCTGGTAATATTAGCAAATGTATTGACAGTTGTTTTGGTAGATAGAGAAGTTAATAGGTGACTAGTATTCAGTAAGGGTTAGTGCATGCTGAAGTGCCACGTCACGTGATGCGGACCACAGAGGGGGAGAAAACACGCCTACCATAAGAGTGACAGAAGGAGAGATCGCCTAACTACCAATGTCCGCCCAGAAGTGAAGGGTGTCACCAGATGGAGGAGGAGCCTTCGGGGAGAGACCAGCCTATACCAGAAGACAACGCCCCCAAGGAAATGCACTTTATAAGCCCACGCTCAAGAGAATGAATTGGTCGGTTTTCAAATGTCTCTTTCTTGATTTGCTACATATCAGCTGTTAGGAAAGACCACTGGAAATCCACCCTGAGATCTCTGAGGGGTAATTTGTATCACTTGACTTGCTCTGTATCATGATTTATGCAATATTCTCTATATAAAATAATGTTTTAAATATCAGAATTGCTTGTCATATTGGTTTTTCATATATCTGGAATTAATTGGACACGCTGGAAAGGTATTAACATATGTTCTGACTTCTGACCGGTGCGGGCAGTTCTGTCTAGGTTGGACCGGCACCGAAAAATCCTTTCCTATCACATTGCATCCCTCAACTCATTCAAGTCTACTTTTACTTAATTAATAATCGATAAGACTTTATCACCCACTAAAAACTCTTGTGATGATTCACTGGCATTTAAACATGGCGGAGTGGGCCTTGGGCAGACAGATCAGGAGACAGACCAAAGTAACAGAGTCCGAGAGCAGAGGATTACCCAATCAGCGAATACGTCCCGCCTTATGGTCCAAAAATTAAATACGCAATTAAATGAATAAAAAACACCATGAAATAAATAAAAAACACAATGAAATAAATAAAAACGGCAATTAAATAAATAAATGTATTTATTTATTTAATTATGTTTTTTTTTTTTCATTGGGTTTTGTATTTATTTCATTGGCCTTTTTATTTATTTCATTGGCATTTTTATTTATTTAATTATTTATTATGATTTAATTTTTGGACCAATGTACTTGAAAAGTCATCATGAAATAGATAAAAGTGGTCATGAAAAGTCATCAAGAAATCAATAAAAGAGGCAATGAAAAGTCGCAATCAAATAAATAAAAATGCAATGAAATACAAAACCCAATGAAATAAATAAATGCATTATTTATTTAATTGTGTTTTTATTCATTTAATTGGGATTTCTATTTATTTCATCGTGTTTTTATTTATTTAATTGGGTTTTTATTTATTTAATTGTGTTTTTGATTTATTTTATTGCATGTTTTATTTATATCATTGAGTTATTTATTTATATCATTGTGGTATTTCATATATAATCGTTGGGCCCATACGCTTCCATACATCTAAGCCTAGCTATCCAGGTCGGTTCGGTATGACATTCCTAACTACACCACCACTGTCAATGATTCAGCCCTATTGATGCGGGCCGTCAATCATGACCAACAACAAACAATCTTACCTTAGCGAGCTCCCCAGCTAGCATGTTTCCTCCTTAGCCACAGCCATTCACTTGCTCGTTCTGCTGCCTGAGACATGTTGCTAACCGCAAGTTTCAGGCTCCGTCCCCGAATGCCCAACTCAGTTAGTAGGGCAATGACGGACTTTGCCACAAAACCACGGCAGCCCACCTCTACAGGCCGCACTCGAGCCCTCCAACCTCGCTGCTCTGCCTCTGCTGCCACTTCAGCATACCTAGCTTTCTTGCGCTCATAAGCCTCCTCAACTCGATCTTCCCACGGGACTGTGATTTCGATAAAATAAACTATCTTCTCTACCTCAGACCACAGCCACAGTAACAAGTCCGGACGTAGCCAGGTGCTAACTATATATGCTGCGATGACTAGCTGTTCATTCAAGTCAACCCTCATTTCCCAGGCTCCACCTACACTTAACGGTTACACCCTGCCTTTTCGAAACCCCCCCACTCCGAAGATCGACCTCCATTCTTCGTAATGGAGGGGTTTCCCATTTCTTTTAAAGGCACCGCTATTCAGAATGGGGACATCCCCTCCATTTCCAACCCCCCCACTCCGAAATTGATTTTCAAGTCCATATTTCTCAGAGTTTCCTGCATCAAACACTGCAACTCATTGTTTTTTATTGAAAATATGCATAGGCGGCACTAGACCATTGGGAATGTGGAAGCTAATTTCCTCAGATTTTCATAAAACAAAATCAGTTCAACCCGACTGGCATTCACAAAGAACGTCCTGTCTTCATCTTGCTAATATATGACTCAATGAACCTTATTCAACTGTGAGCATTTGACTCAAAGTTACAATTAATTTTTTTCAAACACTTTTCAATGTATGGATGTGGGCGTGTGTAACAGCTCACCTTTAGATGTGTAGAAAACATAATTTATGATTAGATCCTGTCGGCTGTCAGGATATATAAATAATACGTTGAATATGCTGCTGTTGGATTACGCATTTGACAAACTTAACAAACTGTGTGGCAAGACAACATGAATGAACAATGTTTAGTGATTGTAGAGAAATCTCTGTGCACCTGCAGAAAATGAAAACTGCGAACCAGGAATGCGCAAGACCACACCTGGTATTTAGACCAGCAGAGTGGAAAGTCTGTGTGCATAAAAATAAAAACACTGCTCTGGGCCAGATACACGCTTAACTAGAGTGTGCGTTGTCAAGATGTAGCCTATTTCTTTGCGGAGTGGGGGAGAAAGCAAGCGGGACAGCTGTGCAGTCCCTGAGCAGCGGCTTGCGCAATTCTGAACAACACAGAGTGCAAACATGTCTGTGAACCACAGCTGATTTTAGGATGTATCCAACGTTCACATTCCTGTAGCCTATCTATCTGAATGCAGCAGGCTCGTGTTTACTGCTATAGCGAAATTATATGAAGACAGTGACATATAATAATAAAAATAAAAAAAAACAATGAGTTGAAATGTTTATTTCAAGCTGCAGGAATGCAGGAAACTCTAAGAAATATGGACTTGAAAATCCATTTCGGAGTGGGGGGGTTTCGGAATGGGGGGGTTTCTGAGTGGGGGTGTGTCGGAACGGTGGTGTTTCGGAATGGAAGGCGGTCCCCACACTTAACTGCCCTAACTTGTGCCTGACCTTAATTGGTCTAATCTTCTCTCCTCACGTACAAATTTGATCTGTCTAGTCTCTTTGCTAGCAACTAGAGAATTTACTTCTAGCCGCTTTTCCTCAACTGCAGCTGCCAAACATTTCAACACCTGGTTGTGACGCCAGGTGTATCGCCCCTGGGAGAGACTGACCTTACACCCTGACAGTATATGCCTCAGTGTACATACACTAGAACACAACGGACAGGCACCATCCTCGCCCAACCACTGATTTAAGTTCTGGGGAGATGGCAGCACATCATAAGTAGCCCCTAGAATAAATCTAATTCTGCTGGCCTCCATGCTCCACAACTCTCTCCACATCAACTTTCTCTTCTCTACACTCTCCCAGTTCACCCACTGTCCTTGCTTTGCCTGCGACACTGCCTTAGAACATCTTACTGCCTCCTCTTGCCTATGTACTTCTTCAACTACCATCTTCCTCTTTTCTATTACTGATGCCTTGTTCCACACAGGTTTCCCTATGCACAACCCTAAGCCTCCACGCCCATGCTGCACCTGACCTATGATATCTCTGTGTCTAAGAGCTGACTGTGCTTGCTGTACTGCCTCCTTTGGGTTCCACTTCCTCCCTGTTTTAACTGTGGGCGCTACACTCCTAACCACTGGATCCTTTGACTGAGTGAGAGTAATTTCCAGTCTAACCTTAGCACACTTGAACTCCTCTGTCAGGCTAGATAATGGCAATTCCAATATGCCTTTCCCATATGTGACACTGGCTGTCGTTTTGACCCTCATCTAGGCCGAGGTCATTTTTCTGATTTTTACAGATTCTGAAATGGCAGACTGTAAGCTTTCAAATGATGTGTCACACATTGTAATCTGAAAAAAATTGAAGGAGATATGCTTATTTGATTGTTAACACTCTGGGGAGGTCTGGGGAGGAGAAAGTGAGAAATCACCTCTCAAAGATTGTGAACTTTTTCACACCTGGGGCAGCCAGGCAAGGGGGGAGTGAACAGTGGCTCCTCATTTACATTGACCACTCCCAAACCATTAAGCAGTCTCTGTCAGTCCACTGAGAATTACAGATGGGAGAGTGCACACAACCCAGTGACAACCCCCCCCCCCCACACACACAAACACACTTCTCCTAAGTTTATTTGTTTATTTGTTTATTTAAAAAGGATCCCCATTAGCCGCCGCCGAAATGACCGCTAGTCTTCCTGGGGTCCAAACACAATACACATTACGTTACAAGCAATTGTAAACAGTAGACAGTAAAGTGCAGTAGTAAAATACCATATTAAAGATTATAAGAAATATTAAATGCATTACAATACAGGGAAATCACAGAAAAACATAGTAAAAATCGATACAAAGTAGGATAGAAAAACAACAATAGTTTGGTCAGCTAATTCTATAGCTGACCTATTGCGCACACAATTTATCTAAAAGACACTACTATTCAAAACATAAAATTCCCAAGTAGTGTTAAAGTGTAGTCCTGAGCATCAGTGTGTGTTTGCTGGTGTTTGAGAGTGCAGCTGGGATCTTAACTTCCTTTTAAAACCAACCCTCCCATGAATGGAGGAAATAGTTAGGAGTGAACAGTGAAAATAAACTACAAAAATATTATCCTAAAAAGGCATTTATTATAACAAAAGGCATTTCATATAAAACCAATATTCAGTAATACCAGAGATGCTCACAAGTCATTTTTTGCAAGTCAAAGTCAAGTTTAAAGTCTTTGGTCATAAGTCCAAGTCAAGTCTCGGGTCTTTTGGTCACAGGTCCAAGTCAAGTCTCAAGTATCTTATCGCTTAGTTCACACAGACAAGCTACGCCTTGCCTTGCCTCAACCCATGCGTACGCCGAGCTGGGCGTGAACCTGTTACACGCTTTTGTGATCACACCGCAGTCCTTTTGCACGCCGAACCTGGAGCCGAGTCACAAGCGCCTCTCCTCTCTCCCGACTGTATTTGTTCACGTGTTGTCCAGAATTGTCATGGGTAGCCTCTAGGTAAAATAAATCTGATATATTTAATGTTCTATTGATGCTGGATATGTATAACCAGGTCTGACTATAGTCGGACATTTTAGAGAGGTGATCTTGCAAGAATATGTGCTGGCACAACAACATTGTCCATGCTTCTTCGGTCGCTATTCTCTCTCATGAAGATTTGTTTGCCGACAGGGAGAAAGCCCCACGTGATAGCCACCCGTCAATCTCTCTCTCGCTCTCTCTCTCTGCTCAATACTGTTGTAGAAACTCAATTTTATTTTGAAATTCAGTTGACTTTGCCAGTTCCCACGGATATTGTCGCGTTTTTCTTTCATGGCTTGACAGAAAAGCCTGCCTGCACGCGCCTTGTCGGCGTGAAAATAGAACTCTCGCCTATTCGATAAAATCGGCAAGGCACAGGCAAGGCGTGGGTACACGCAGGGTTCACGCTCAGGTGCCCGGTGTACACAGCCTCGTTGACTAAAACGGATGCCTATTTAAAAGCGTGGGTAAAGGCAAGGCATAGGCAAGGCTTGGGTCGTCGGTGTGAACGAAGCCTCAAAATAGAACTCACGCCTATTCGATAAAATCGGCAAGGGACAGGCAAGGCGTGGGTACACGCAGGGTTCACGCTCAGGCGGCCGGTGTACACAGACTCGTTGACTAAAACGGACGCCTATTAAAAAGCGTGGGTAAAGGCAAGGCATAGGCAAGGCTTGGGTCGCCGGTGTGAATTCAGCCTATGGATGAGCGTTCTATCATCTGCTGCATGCCATCTGGCCTGCTTAGAACACTGCATAGCTAAAACTAAGGAATTCAAAGCATGTACTGTATTATCCTCACTCCTTTATCTATTAGCATACAGTATCAGCATTGATTGGATGACATCAGTATAGATTTCCTTAATGTTAATGCACCCAAAAAATAATATAAAAAATAAACATTGTAAAAGTAAAAAAATTACAAACGACAGGACACGACAGGAAGTGCCTTGCTATCCAGATCGGTTGTGTATGACATTCTTAACTAAACCACCAGTCCTACTTAACTAAAAGTTAAGTAAAAAAATATCAAAATAACTTTTTCAAAAGCTCAAAAACGTTTGCGGCATTGCCAAACCCCCCCGGAGCAGGGTGGGGTCTTGAACGAGTCAAGTGGAGTGAGAGGGTTTTTTCAGGCTGGCTAGCGAGGCCTCCCAGCCTGTAGACATGCAGGTGGAGGGCATGTGATGTATTGTGCTTCATCAGAACAGAATTCTTTGATCTTCTCAAAAAGATACTTCTGCTGGTAGTCCAGGCGGAGTCTGCACAGGAAGAGGCTTTAATGGCGGACGGGCATCTGCGTTGCATAGCAGCTGAAACTCGACTGGTTCTGCTTCACAGTGTTCTCGGGCGACAACCACACCAGGTCTCTGCGCATCAAAGCTGTAAAAGAAAGAAATATGGCACATTTAAAATCTTAATAAAATAAAATAAAATAAAATAAAATAAAATAAAATAAAATAAAATAAAATAAAATAAAATAAAATAAAATAAAATAAAATAAAATGGGCATGAAAATGGGAATGGGAATGATAATTACCTGAATGCTGGTAACTCTTTATCTGTGGCAGTTTTCTGAAGTATTTTGTCAGGTGGTGTTGTAGGTTTCAAAACACACAGTGCCATTCTCTCGTCCGACAAGCTGGGGGATGCTCTCCTGTTTGCCACAGGAGAGCTGTCATGCACAACCTTTTCGATGTCGGCCAAAGTGCACACTTTGCGCTTCCTGAAACACTGCTTGATCAGTCCAAAACACCAGTCGGTGCCAAACTTGGTGTGGCCTACAATCAGGAAGTGAAGGCTCAGCTTGAAGCTGAGTTTGTGCATCGTTCGCCAGACGTAGTATCAAATAACAAAGTTGTTTTTGTTTTGACCACTGCAGTTGTCACAGTGAAGGTCCATGTCTGTTTCTCCAACTCCATATTTCTTGAAAAAATTATGCAGGTAATTGATGACTGCATTGCTTCCCTTGCCTGATGCCATGCCCTCATCAATCAGGTAATTCACTTGCTTAGGCATGCCTTCACAGTGGACACCAAAAAGGCCACACTTGCGTGTAGTCAAAAAATAGACAGGGCCAGGCTGTTGTGGGTCAGACAGGTAGTGCACCTGAGAGACGGAGAGATAGGAAAAATATGAAATACAAACTGTAATCTGTGTGTGTGTGTGTGTGTGTGTGTGTGTGTGTGAGAGAGAGAGAGAGAGGTGTGATAAGATAAAAATGTATTCTCATCTGTTGTGCAAAATCAAAACTATAGTGCATGGTGATCGGCCTGGTTGCAGGTTTTGTCTTGCCAAATGACAGCTGCAACTCGTCACAGGTCTTTCTACAGGCGGCAGTCATCTACTGATAAAGTTTGCGCTCCCTTGCAACAGAGTCGAGATGCACTTGCTGCTTCTTGACACTGTCAGATTTCAACTCATCTGGTTTGTTGATGCTCTGGATCATTCGGTCGTTGTTTTTTAGGAACTGCCAGCACAGATCCGTTTTAGGTTTGGTGCTTGCAATGTGAGGGACCAGTGACTTCCACAGCCTTGTGAAGCTGCACTCACCAACCGCACGCTGCCCTGCAAACACAATGTTTTTATTAGCATCACTGTACTTTACTTATCAAAAATAGATCACATAGAATAGTCTAATGGTTAAAGAGATGTGTGTGTGTGTGTGTGTGTGTGTGTGTGTGTGTGTGTGTGAGAGAGAGAGTGAGAAAGTTTGAATAGTAATACAAACTTACCAAGCTGTTCCATAGCATCTTTGTACAGGCGCCAGACTGAAGCTTTAGAGGCAGAAGTTGGCAGAAGCTTAGCACTAAAGTCTCTATGCCCGGCATGGCGCCCAGGCGGAGGAATAGCGTGGTCCTCTGCATAGTTTGCTATGAATGTCACCACTCTTTTGATGTTATCATAGCCTAGGTAATTCTTGTTTGTGCGTGGTTGTGTCTTCCTCTGCCGTGCGACCAATCCATTCTCTTTGTAGGATTTGATAAGTGCTTTCAGAAGCTTTGTGCTGATGCTGGAATAAACAAAATAAAAAATTAAGAATCAATCAGATATATTATATATTTGTTTTATGTTTTATATTTTGTGTAACCTAACAGCTGTATTCCATAGTCTGTATTTTGTGCCCTTGTTTTATTTGCCTTATAACATCAAGGGACAAACATTGCAAACTAGCTTAGGCTATAAATGTCAGGATATACATATAACAAAGACTGTTTCCTGTGAATGCTCTGTTTATGTATCTGTCCCTATAGAAATAAACTTTCAATCTGTTTCAATAAACTCTTTCAATAAACTAAATCTGTTTGCTTGCAAGGTTAGAATAACACTAGCGACTATCAGCTTACAAAGAGTATTTCTTGTCTGTTAGATACATCAATTCACTAGACAACGAGTGATCTCGTCTGTTAGATAGATCAATTCAATAGGCAACAAGTAATCTTGTCTGTTAGAGAAATCAATTCAATAGGCAACGAGTGATCTCGTCTGTAAGATAAATCAATTCACTAGGCAACGAGTAATCTCGTCTGTTAGATAAATCAATTCACTAGGCAACAAGTAATCACTTCTGTTAGAGAAATCAATTCAATAGGCAACGAGTAATCTCGTCTGTAAGATAAATCAATTCAATAGGCAACGAGGAATCTCGTCAGTTAGATGAGGAATTCCCTGCGCCTCCCACTCCCTGCTGGAGTGGCCCCCCTTTTATTTTGTTTTTGGAGAGGGCGTGTTTACAATTTTGCTCTATTTGGATGCTATCTGATCCCTCTGTAGTAGCAGCCCTGCCTATTAGATGAGCCAGCTGCTATGTGTGTGCACACAGTCACACTTCTTTCCCACACCATTTCGTTTAATTTCAAAACATTTGACTTGCAGCATCGGCCCTCCTCAGCACACAATAAAATCCATTATTATTACACTTATCATTTCAAAACATTTTGCATGGAATATAGGCTATTCCAGCATACAATTAAAATCCAATATTATTGAGATTACATTTACCACACGTTTGGGTCGTCTTCACACCCTTCAGTACTTTATGCATTCTTTAACCTTTCATGATGATTCAACCGGCTAGTGATCAACTCTCTATGTGTCAACACAATACATTTCAATGATGCAATTCAATTTGTGCTGTTCATGTGACATATTATGGTTATAGCATTGTGACTTTGACACAGCATACAGTAGATAGAAAAACTTTGTTTCAGTGCTCACATGTGTACTTATGTGAAATGTGATAGCATGCATATAGAAATACATTGTCTCCTCCGTCGGCCCTGCCTCCACTGCAGCAGCCGGTCAAGAAAAAGTTCATTCCAAGTTCAGTTATGCCAACAACACACATAGCATAACACATAACTAGTTTCCCTCACACCTTGCAGTAACAAAAAATACCTTCAAGTTAAAGGAACAGCTCACCCTAAAATCCAAATTACATATTTTTCTTCTTACCTAGGGATGGGTATCGTTAAGGAATTAACGATACTAGTCATTTTTAAGGGAAAAAAACACTGAAACAAATAGGACTGGTTGTTGTCGGTTCTTTTCGTTATTTTTAAGAGGAGAAAGGGGAAAAGAAGAGACAAATTAAGAACAGAAATTGCTTTATTTTCTCACACGAGTAGCAAACTGCAACAGCATTGTTTTCTTTCTTTTAACAAAACACTTAAGACTATGTTTGCCATGGTGAAGGGGTTTGTGCTTGGACCAGCAGTAGAGGAAGGAGGGGTTGGAGTGGGACTGGGCTGGTTCATAGTGCAGGATCAGTTTTAACAAAAAATGCAAAATCTTAATGGGTGCATTTTTATTTTTTATTTAAATATCCTAAAATCTCGTACCACCACTGTGCCAATACCAACATTCAGCTAGGTAAATAAATATAGCCGCAAGCGGCAATACAGGGGTTCAAGCCTATTGACCCGAAGGGGCTTGAATATCTGTCATAACTGTCATTGGGCCAAATTTCAGGGATTGGCCCAGTGGTATGGATGGTTAAAAAAACAGGAAATGAGGTGTTGGTTATATCGCCAAACTTTGGTAGATTAATAAAAATGTTGTTTCTGAATTGATGGCATTGTGACATCATCAGTACCCATGACATTATCTCTTCTCTTCTTTTTTGATGTCATATTCGACCATGACATCATCGGCAAGGACATCACGACAGATGTGATGTCCTTGCCGATGATGTCATGGTCGAATATGACACCCAAAAATTAGATCTGTAGGTCAGCATTTGACCTACAGATGACCTAATGATGTCACGAGTGAGTGAGTCAAGTGAGTGAGTCAAACTGTAGCTGGATGTCACCTCTGATGATGACACAATGGCATTGTGATGTCATATTGCGGTGATGATGTCATCAGAGAAGTGCCGTCCAGAAGCGGCCAGGAGTCCAGCCGGACCCTGAGGCCCGTATATGCCTTGAATGTGAGCCGACGGATCATGCTTGATGAGGAGCATTTGTAACAGGAAGTGTAAACACAATCGGAAATTCTGATTGTGTTTACACTTCCTGTGACTCATAAACCTAGTCTGACTCATATGTGAGTCAAACTAGGTTTAACCAGGTGAGTCAGACAAGTTGGAGAAGGTAAAACAGCCGGCGTCTTGAACAGGAAGTCGTGACTAAAGATGCAGCGGTATAATTTTTTGACGGTATGATAACCTTGGAGAAAATTACCACGGTTTCACGATATCGCGGACCTTTATGTATTCTTGTCAAATCTGGGGGGGGGGGGGGTTTGCCATTGAACAAAATGTCTTTTATTTTTAAATAACATAATAGAACATTAATTTGGAACACCAGTAAAGATTGTATGTTAAGTTAACAGTATAAAATACTTATTTTCACTTGAACATTTTTTAAATAAATGGGGCCCTATCTTCCAACAGGCGCTTGCCGCTATTCCCTATTAGCGCTTGTGCACCTGTTTGCGCGTGGCTTAAGGCAGGGAAGATAGCAGTCCGCCTTGCGCCAGTGTCCAGGTGTTATGGCGAGTTTTGCACCCCAGCGCCGGCAGCATCCCCTCCTCACGGGAGCATATTGTAATGATGTATACAGAAATGTAACTGTTTAAAAGTGATACAGTAGACTGCACAGTGGCAGTGAATTTTTGCTTTTTTATTACCTTAAAGTGATAGTACTCCAAATGTGTTCTTTCGCTCGGGAGTAACACTGATGAAATCTTCCATCATGCCTCGAATGTTAGCATCAGCTAAGCGCCCGGCCCCGGCTAGCGGGGTAACAGTGCTGCTACAACTTGCAGTCGCAGCAGTTGCATTTGTGGAAAGTTTCGCCCTTTTACTGCCGCTGGCTGCCGGTGGCGGCTTCACAAAGAAATCCTAAATTCGGGTTTGCTGCTTTGCTTTTTTTGATGCCATGACCATCACAGTTAAGTGTGTGCGTGTGCTGTGCTCTCTGACTGCTCTGTCCTCTCACTCCTCATTCACTGTCAATGTGGCCCACCTTGTTTTTCGACAGGAAGTAAAATACATAAAATAGGAATAATTTAACTACTTAAGACATATTATTAGCCACTTACTGAAATCAAAATATTGTTAGAATATGAACATAACCAACAAAAATTAAATGAAACTTTTTTTAAACAATTAATTTTATTTTTTATTTGTTAAAGTGCAATACTTCCAGCATCCACCAGAGGATGCTGTAGCACCCTCAGCACCCCCACTTCCCACGGCCTTGGGTACGGATTCATGCCAGGGTGGTGGTGGGAGTGGGTCATCAATTGACGTTTGTCCTCGGCACTTTCGCTGATAGTATGATTGTACTGTACCTGCTCGCAGTTATTGGGGCACGGAGGGGGTTTGGGTATTCACTGTTAGAATAATTTGAATAGCTTTAGGTCATTTATGCTGCCACAGATACGACAGCTTATTCCTGCTCACCTTCCTCCGCCTTTCGGGGCTTGCGGGTGTTAACGAGGGCTGCACTGTAACTCCCAGGAAACTTAACTGCCTCTCGATCCAGGCAGTAGCCAGCACCGGTGTTAATGCCTTCGGGAGTTGTTGTTTCACCGGAAACTTTTTCAGAACCCGAACTATGTACTTCAGAAGGGGGAATCCGAATGCGTTTCCACAGTGGCTCTCGGATGTAAGCACTCCATTCTTAAAAAAATGCCGTTCAACAGGGTTATGAGTCGGATCCAGCTCCCAGGATCCCCAGAACAAACGTAACAATGTTTATCATGTCCTCCGGTAGCCAAACAACTCCTGAAGGCTCTCTCTCTCGGAACACTGCTGCTCGTCCAGGGGCTGCACCGAGTCAGAGAAGTCCGTGTGGGGCTCCATACCCAACACCAGGTGTTGTGGGGTTGGGTCGTGGGGAAGCCATTGTTCTTGATACAATCTCCCACTTTGGATCGCCTGTTTAAATGCAGCACAGATCATAGCGACCAGGCACATTGTCCAAACCACACTCCACAGCATCATTTTGCATCTACTGCATTAACGGCGGCAGTTACGACGAGTGTGTAGCTCAGATGTTTAAATTGTGCTGCGAGCCTTCACCTGCTGCCGCCACACACACACACACACACACACACACACACACACATACACACACACACACACACACACACACACACACACACACACACCATTATATCCTTCATACTTTTACCACCCACAGCCCTCCACATTAACAATGGCCTGCTACAACCAACAGGCAACGCTTTTCTGCACTGGCCATATGCTAGGGTTCGACCTAGCCTTGTTTTAACAGATGTCCATCTTTGAAGATAATTCTTAGTAGCTGTGAATATTTAATATGTCAAGCACAAGTCCCTTTAATCTCTCTCTTTTTTTCTTTTCTTTTTTACTTCAATGCTTATATTTATATGTAACCAATGCCATTTGTCTTGTACCCTAGTCCTGTTAGGCGGGTGGGGATGGGTGGGGAGGAGGGGAGGGAGGGATGTTTGAAAAAGAAAAAATGGAAGGACAATACAGCTCAAAATGTACTGCTGGTACAGCTGCCCTTCTTCACTCTTTATATTAATAATATTTTCTTTCCTTCTGAGCACTGTAACGTCAATTTTTATGCTGACGACACAGTTGTGTACTGTACTGGAGCGACACCTGCACAGGCAGTCACAAGGCTTCAGACTGCCTTTGACCGTCTTCAGCAGGCCCTGTCTGACATGAAATTGGTCTTAAATGCCAAGAAAACAAAATGGCTGATGTTCTCTAGAACCTCTACTAGCAATGAAAATCTGAGTATCCGCACAGTGCAGAACGAGCCAATTGATTGTGTTTCTTCATATACCGTAAATTCCGGACTATAAGGCGCACCGGTGTATAAGCCGCACCTTCAAAGTTGACTATTTTTTTCTTATATAAGCCGCACCGGACTATAAGCTGCGGGTGTTTTAACACATTGAATGCCAGCCATGTTTTCATTCCTGTAGGTAAGTTGTGCCAGGGGTGTTTTTGACGATTCTGGCTCATTTTAGAACAGCCGAGGATTATTTTCTGTTAAGAATTCATGAACACCAATCATCTAAAAATAACTAATAGAATGTGTGCTTTCTCTGTCTAAAAGAGTTAGTTTGCAGAGTTAGTAGTTATGTAGATATTAGCCGTTGAGTACAGCATGGTTTCAGCGTCTGGAAATTTATTCAGAGATAAATGGCTTTTTGTGAAACAGTCACTTTAACCATTCATTTTTGGCATCAGTAAGACCGTCAGACATTCTAAACAATAGTTTTGAACAGTAATTTCCTCCATAACAACAGGAAACACCCCTCTCATTCAAACTCCTCCCTCCGTGTGTCTTCTCCTCCTTCCTCCTAACAGCGGGCGTGTGTGTGTGTGTGTGTGTGTGTGTGTGTGTCTCCAAACTCCTCCCTCCGTAGGTGTGGCTTTGCAGTGTTTTGTCACAGGCGAGTTTCTGTTGCCTCACAGATCCTAAAAAAAGAGAAGGGAATCGCAGGAGCGGGGAAGAGGAGAGGAGAGGAGAGGCGAGGGGGGGGGGGGGTTAGACACGGGAGAGAAATTCCTTCGCGATCCCCTTCTTCCAATCTTGAGGCAGCCTACTCCGCTCTGCTGCTGCTCCTCTGGGCTGCTGCTGCTGGCGGCTCTCGGGCAGTCTGGCTTACTGTAAAAACGGGCTCGTTCGTTTCCTTGAGGTGTCGGCTGAGAGCTTTGAAGAAGCTTTTGCGATTCTGGTCTTATTTATGCGCAAAGGTACTCGAGTGTGTGTGTGTGTGCGCGCGCGTGTGTGTGTGTGTGTGTGTGTGGGGGGGAGGGGATCTCTGTCCGTTCTGTGTGTGTGTCTCGGGGCTCCTGACTGTAAAATCGCCAAGCCTGCTTTTGGTGTACCGTGGCTGTGGCTTCTCTCTGTATCTGTCGCCACTTAGTGGTCGGTAAAATAGATTACACACATGCTCTTGCTCCTATAATTATCTCGAAGATGTAAAAGGGGTTGATTGATGTACCACCGTCAAAAAAAAAAAATCTTTATGTAAGACGAGTTAGTCCGTCCTTGGCACTCAAGCGCTGGATTATGTAAGACGAGTTAGGTCGTCTATGGCACTTAATGTGTTAATGGGTTTTTTTTTTTTTTTTTTTTTTTTTTTTTTTTGTGTTTTAATGTTTAATTACCATATGTAATGCTCCCATTTATTAACATTTCAACAAAACAACATAACACAACACCACCTGTGTTGTTATTTACAGTGCACACAGTGTCATACAGTGTCATACAGTGTGGTGAAAAGAGGGCAAGAGAGGAAATTAAAACAGAAGTGGCTTTATAGTTAGAAAGAGTGCTAAAAAAGAGATTTTTTTATTTTTTTTTATTTTTTTTTGGAAAAAATCCATAGATAAGCCGCACCGTTATAAGCCGCAGGGGCCAAAAAAGGCCAAAAAACGGGAAAAAAGGTGCGGCTTATAGTCCGGAATTTACGGTAAATATCTTGGTATTTGGTTGGATGCAAAACTTTATTTTCGCGTTCACATTGACCATCTAACAAAGAAATTAAGGAGGAAAATTGGTTTTCTATACAGAAACAGATCTTGTTTTTCTCTCTGTACCAGAAGAGCAATTGTACAGTCTCTATTATTGTCTGTCCTGGATTATGGGGATGTTGTGTACATGCACGCCCCACCTACCATCTTAAAACCCCTTGATGCTGTGTACCACAGCGCTCTGCGCTTTATAACAGGTGACGGTTATTTAACGCATCATTGTATTTTGTATGATAAGGTGAACTGGCCCTCCCTGTCATCTAGACGAAAGCAACATTGTCTCTTGTTTATTTACAAGGCTATGATTGGACAACTTCCTTTGTATTTGTGTTCACTTCTAAACCAGGTTAATACAAATTATCAGACACGCTCACGATCTCACATTAGACTGTTAGTCCCGCGAGTGAGATCTGAGCAAGGAAAGACTGCATTTTCTTTTTATGCACCAGATGGATGGAATCGGCTCCAGGACACTTTAAAATTGGAGCAACTGATCTCCCTGGAATCATTTAAAGTACTCCTCAAAACCACTGTACGTGAAGAGTGCACTTGTTTTATCTAAACTGTTTTATCATCTCTGTCTGTACATTTCTGTATGTGTTCTTTGTAACAGGGCGCTCTTGTAAATGAGAGTTCGCTCTCAAGGGCCCTTCCCTGTATAAATAAAGGTAAAATAAAAAATAAAATAAAAATAAATAAAAATAAATAAGTTCAGATTAACTCATTCATGGCCAGTTTAGGACTGCCAATATTTAGCACAGGCCAAAGATTTTCATAATTGTTGGTCATCTTTCAAGACCCACAGTAAATTATCTATTAGCACCAGAGTGATTTGCAATACCTCAAAATGAAGATGTACGTCTCTGGGTTCACCAGGAAAAAAAGTGAGCTTTTAGCATGTTCTGTACTCTACTTATAGCCATTTATATACACCCTGTTTTCACCAAAAAGGCCTCTCTGAGAAAAGAAATTGCAGAAAATGGCATTTTTGTACAGCACACAATCTCAGGCAGAACTCGCTCTCAATTCTTTTATTTTGAACTGTATTGACATCAGACATGTAAATATTATTCGTTATGACACAAATGACAAAAAAAATATATATATATATATATATATACATGAAGTGCTTTACATTCAACAATACAGTTTACTCAGTGTGAGTGAGTGTGCAGACAGACACACAGACAGACAGACAGACAGACACACACACACACACACACACACACACACACACACAGAGAGAGAGAGAGAGAGTTCTGTCCATCGCACCTCCTTCCAAGGGAACACTATTGATCGCCCCGCAAATTAGCATAGGAGGGGAACACCCATCTGGTCTGAGATCAGCGTCTAACCTCCTCTGCCTTGCATCGTTTTCCTCCTCTCATTCGGGCTGGGACGAATGCTGCGACACAGGAACGGGTCGGGCTTGGCTTTGGGACCAGGCGCTGGAACCGGATCGATCATGTTCGTCACGGGTTTGACTACTGTGAACAATCCAGGTTCGCCCTGCAGCAAGGCGAGCAGTGCAGCGCGCCGAGGGGCGTTTCAATGGCGTTTCTCCTCTCTACAAGGAAGCGCGTTTCTCTGTTTTTCCTCCTGCTAATTTCAAAACAACAGCTGCGGTATGTGTTTGATCGCGTGTTGTCGGCTTGCCTTTCAGGCTAGGGACCTGAAAACATGTCACAGGCTGGGGAAGTGTTTGAACTACGCGCTGCAGTAATAAAAACAAAAACACGTCAAACACGTCATTGGCTGGGAGGGCTATTCCTGATAACACGTCAAAGACGTCTTTGGCCATGAATGAGTTAAAGGGAAAAAAGTATATCTATATTACATGTGTACAGTACTCGCATACATACACCTACACACTGTACACCCATCCAGACAGACACATACTGTATGACCCATGACCATTTATGCACTTTTCAAGAAATTATCAGGGCCCTAACTCCCCTTCCATTTCAAGTTCACAAAAATGTCAAGGACATATGTGACCCCTACAAAAAATGAAAGCAAAACAGAGGTTTAGAAGCAAAAATAAATACCAACTTTACATCATTCACAACATGAACACACGTCACAAACGTCACAAATAATCATCGGACCCCTACCTAGAACATAATGACCAATTACTCAGAGTTCCCCTCATTAGGCAATACTTCACCCACATCATTAGGCCTAACAAAATTCAAGAATGCCTCCCATACCTTTTAAAAAATATGAAATTTTCCTTTGACCAGATATGTGATCTTTTCCATTATAAGACAAAATGACATTTATATAATCCATTGGCCTAGTCTAGGCCTGATGACACTTTTCCAGGCAATGATTTCTTATTAGGAATCTAGGTTTCATTGAAAATGGTGTAGCCTGGAATATTACAGTATAATATGGTAAATGGTAAATGGCCTGCATTTATATAGCACTTTTATCCAAAGCGCTTTACAATGAGTAGATAGTGTACATTCACCCATTCATACACCGATGGCGGCAGGCTGCCACGCAGGGTGCCTACACACCATCAGGAGCAAGGAGGGTTAAGTGTCTTGGCCAAGGACACAACGACAGCAGCTGGGAGGGAGCGGGGATCGAACCGCCAACCCTTGCGTCATTGGCCGACCCGCTCTACCTCCTGAGCTAAAGCCGCCCATAATATGGCTGGATATTTGTGCCAGCATTTTATTTTTGCAAACATGCTGCTGGTGTAGATAGTGGAAACAGAGGGGGATGCTGCATGGTTCAAGAACTACTATAATGATCATAAGTGTACCTCCTACATCCGTTATAGGCCTCTTTTGAGATGTGGTGGTGTTCAAATTTTGACTCAAGATCCTCACACCTTCTATCAGGGGTGTCAAACTCATTTTAGTCCACAGGCCACATGCCAATTTGTGGCCTGCTCTGAGAAAATCAGTCACATTGACCACAAAACACATTTTCAGTTTTATAGACTATTGGAAAGAGGAGAATCTAAGATTTCTGGTGATATCAAAATGATCATGGTACTCCAAAGACTGAGTGAGATACACCCCTTTATGTCTTGTCTGTTTGAGAAAAAACTGCCTCAAATTTGGAAAAAATTAAGCTAGTTCTGCTTGTCACCCTAACTTTATCAGCTTCAAAACTATATTTAGCATTCGGATTTCACAATAATCTTTACACAGAATGAAAGCAGGCTTTATTTTACTAAAATCTTACAAACATTTTCTTATAAAATAATGTTTCTACACAAATGGGCCTCTGCTACATGTCACTGATTTTGTCAGAGCAGGTCACATTTGGTCTCAAGTGGGCCAGACAACGAAAATCAATGCATAATAACCTATACATAACAACACCTCCAAATGTTGCCCAACTTGCCATTTCTTTTAGTGTAAATAATTACAGGTACATTGTAGAACACATTTTCACATAGGGTTATGTCAGCTACCATCAAACAAATCAAATCTGCTGTCTGCAACTGTGCATTATAATTGACAGCAACTGTTCAATTCTCTATAGTCTAGGGTACATCCCGTGGGCTGGATTGAACCTTCTGGAGTGCCGGTTCAGGCCCCCGGACCATATGTTTGACACCCCTTAGTAGCATTTCCTTTGTATAAATGTGTTTGACTCATAGTAACGTTGCCACAGGGAAGATGTCGCAATCTCTCCACATGGGTAAACAAGCTGGAGTTGATACTTGGCACTGAATGTGAGACCAGCCATCCTGAGTTTCATCGTAATCTGCCAACAAGTCTCTGTTGAAACATGTTTTCAACCTGCTCGACGCAGGGTTCAGTACATTCCTGGCATTCCACCACCAAGACTTGGGAACCTTACTGGACCCATCTTGCAGGTGCCAGTAAAGCCTGTGCAGTGTTTCCCCATATATTTTGAGTTGTTTTTGTGGGTGGCCCGCAGTAGGACAAAGAGTGTTTGTTAACAACGTTGTTGTGTAGGTAGGTCTATTAGTCTATCTCTCTGTCCCTCTCTAGCTCTGTTGTGTCCATTGTCCCGGATGACCACCCCACTTCAGATAGCAACGTCACTCACACCTCGCGGCTTGGGGAAAAAATAGAACAGACGCGCAACAGAGCGGCAGCGCACTCTGCGGCGCAGCGCGGGCAGTGCGGATGGTCAGATCAGTTAACATGGGTGCCAATTGAAAGCTGGCTGCGCACCACGACGCTGTGCTGCGCTTATGTGTCCTGTGTGTTTTGGCCGTGAGTGTGGTATGGCTGTTACAAGTTAAAATACTTTAAAATGCTCAGCGCAATGCATGGAGTAGTTGCATCGCTCATGGGCCAGGCAGTCAAAGCAAGCATGAGGCGGACTTGTTTTGAGACCCTTTGAAACAGACCGACGCTTCTCGCTGTGATGTGTGATTTCTTGGTTGCAGACAGAGGTTGCAGACTTTCCGAGTGGTAGATGGGGCCGCCTCCCCATGTGCATATTAACGAATCACGATGCATTTAATCGGTGACGTGTCTTGAAAATGTTGGGGTTGTCCTACAACCCAGGTTTTACAAGTAAGAACGAGGATCCTCACACTATGCCCAGCTGCTCTCAGCAGTCCATTTTTTCAAAATTGACCCCTATAAAACCATCCATTGCACCTGAAGGCATCATGGCATCTGACTATGACACAGCCACCCGCTCCGCCCCATGACCAGCACGTCACGTCCGTGCCATTAGCCCAGATCCTCAGTCAAAGCGTCCAGCAATCTGCTATTCCGAAGAAATCAGCAAGGCTAGATATGTGAGAATCCTCGTTTTTTGTTTTTATTATTACTTTTTTATTTTACAATTTTCAGAACAAAAACAGACTCAGACAAAACAGAACAGAACAAAACAAAACCAAAAATATATACATATAACAACATTCCAATGTTACAGCGTTGTGCTATCAGCCACATCAAGTGCTTATTGTGCTTGTAAGAGATGTGCGTAGGATCCCATGCAAGGGGTCCATGAAAAGTCAGTTCGGCAAGTTACTTGTCGCTTTCAACCTCCTCTAAGTAGGCCAGAAATGGGTCCCAGATAGCCGAGAATTTCACAAGAGAATTGGTCCTCAGGAACCGGAGTCTCTCCATACGTACAACCAAAACCATGTCCGTCAGCCACAGCTTAAAATAAGGTGGAGAGGAAGACCCTGTGTCAGAGATTTCTGCACAGCCGTACTGAGGAGCAGAGAGGATTCCGAGCAGCCAAAGATGGTGAGTTCCGCCTCCGGCTGAATGGTTATTTTATAGGCCTTAGAGTACCAATCAAACATTTTGGCCCAAAATCCAGACAGTGAAGGGCAAAACCAAAAAGCATGGGATAGTGTACCCTCTGACCCATAATCCTTGTTCTTAACACGTTCACTGCCAATGACGAGTTGACTCGTCAAAAAAAATCCAACGGTTGACTGCCAATGACGAGTTGACTCGTCAAAAAAAAAAAAAAAAAAAATTGACGGTGGGACGTGGATCAACGCCCCCCACGTCTCCTATAAAAATATTGGAGCCACCGCACGTGTACAACCCATTCCACCGAAGTAGTATAATAGGGTGGGTACTATAGAGATTAACGGAAAGAACTCATTTTTTTAGGTGGGCGTGGTTTTGGGCACCTATACGTCATCAAAGGGGCGTGGCTTCTTTTTGTGAAAAGTCCATTTTTCAATAGTTCCTCAAAAAGGGCACTTCTCCATTTCGCCCTGTTTTTAAACCAATATGTGAAAAGTCCATTTTTCAGTAGTTCCTCAAAAAGGGCACTTCTCCATTTTAACCTGTGTTTAAAGCCATTTTGAACAAAAAGGCTTTAATTCGCTACTCTCAAAAAAGGGGCAATTCTGCATTTTCCCCTCATAGCAGCAGCTCCCAGCAGTAGCGTTTTTTTTTCGATATTTAATTATCACCCCCTATCAGCAGAGCGTTGCAACATGATGTTTTTTTTAACACGGGCAAAAGTTTTAACCATAGACAAATGTAATTAGGCCATTTAACAGCTATTTGTTAAATGGATCACGGTATACCGCATCACGCTTTTTGATCTCGGCCAAATACATTTGGCCCATTTTAGGAACTGAAACTAGTATTTTGTTAACAGCGGCGACCATTTTCACAATCTCAATCAATCTCTGACTCACCCATAGAGACCCAGGCTTCCCCTGCCAGCCCATCCCACCCCATCCCCCACGTTTTATCACTTCCGTTTTAAATAAACTTGTTTGTTTTTGACCGTCAGGTGGGGCGTTCCCGACAGCACGTAACGCCCCCTTGAAAGCTATGAATATCGGCGAGATCAGGTGGGCGTTCCCGGCAACACGTGACGCCCCTTGAAAGCTATGAATAGCTGCTTGCTCACGTATTTCTCTGACTCACCCATAGAGGCCCCACAGGTTCCCCCTGACAGCCCATCCCACCCCATCCCCCCTTATATCCTTTGCGTGCCTGTCAAGGACACACAGACCTAATATTTTTTATTTTATTTTTTTGTCCACCATTCAAATATTCCATAATTGCATCTTGTGCATGCAAATATTCCATAATTGCATGTTGTGCAGGCTATCTTATACTGTTTCGATAAAAGTTAGGCATAGCAAAGCATTCTGGGTATTCCCAAGGCTATTCTGTAGATTCCCTACGTGCAACACACACACACACACACACACACACACACACACACAGCCAGCCCCCAAACACAGCCAGCCACAAACATAGCGCGCATTAGATTGTGGGCTATGTGTGGGCAGTTTCTCCATCTCAGACCACATCCCAGATCACAGATTTCCCCCACTCCGGATCCAATTGTGATGTGACATCACCATGATAATTTTGATAGGCTATAAGCCTATTAAGCTTTGAATTAAATATGATCAATACAGATTGAGGTGGATTGAATAGCTACAGACTGTTTTTTCAATTGAATTGAAAAACGATTGAATACAGACTATGGTGTATGACTATGCCATTTACCCGTCTCTCAACCAGACCAGAGTTTCCCAGCATGCACTAGTGTGTTTCAACACTGTGTTTTTTGGAGATTACTTATGTGCTACGTTAGTTATGTCATATGGCAGTAAAATGCCACTGAATGACCAAATTGATTTATCTTGATTTTTTATTTAACACCAGCGTTAGTTTGTTGTTTATGCGTATGCAATAACGGATGCGTTATTATATTTACTGGCTATGGTTATTTCGAACCCCACATAGGTTACGCCAACCTATGTGTCCTATCAGAGTTTGTTACGTTATTGTACAGTACAATAAACAAAACAACATGATAGCATCAGCTGCATCACTATACGTGTGAGCGTAAGTATTAATGGTTTGCAACTTGTTTGTGTTGTACAGCATTTGGTTCAAACATATGGCGACATTGAATCAGTGTTAGCTTAGCGCTAGCTAGCTAGCATACACTACGATCTGTGAATAGAATTGGCCTGGTCTTGGTCGATATGACCAAAAATTGATATAACGTTAGAGTAGCATGGACCCCTCTCGTTATGACAACCCAGACCCCGGATATCCGTGACCTACGGGTATTATTTCAAAATATGGAATATGGAACGTGAACAAACATCTTAGTTTTATGTATCTGTTGTGTGATTGGACCCATTGTTTTTATTTTTCGTATTTTTATATGATTATTTTAATAGTTACTAACTATTAATAGTAACTAACTAGTCCTCCACACAGAATTGGTTAATTTACTGTGAGACTTTATCTTTCTCACTAGACTTTCCAAACGTTAACACACATCAAACACAACAACTCTTTCCCACTACACTTTCCAAATGTTAACACACGTCAAACACAACAACTCTTTCCCACTACACTTTCCAAATGTTAACACACGTCAAACACAGCAACTCTTTCTCACTACACTTTCCAAACATTAACACATGTCAAACACAACAACTCTTTCTCACTACACTTTCCAAACGTTAACACACATCAAACACAACAACTCTTTCTCACTACACTTTTCAAACATTAACACATGTCAAACACAACAACTCTTTCTCACTACACTTTCCAAACATTAACACATGTCAAACACAACAACTCTTTCTCACTACACTTTCCAAACGTTAACACACATCAAACACAACAACTCTTTCTCACTACACTTTTCAAACATTAACACATGTCAAACACAACAACTCTTTCTCACTACACTTTCCAAACGTTAACACACATCAAACACAACAACTCTTTCCCACTACACTTTCCAAATGTTAACACACGTCAAACACAGCAACTCTTTCTCACTACACTTTCCAAACATTAACACATGTCAAACACAACAACTCTTTCTCACTACACTTTCCAAACGTTAACACACATCAAACACAACAACTCTTTCTCACTACACTTTTCAAACATTAACACATGTTAAACACAACAACTCTTTCTCACTACACTTTTCAAACATTAACACATGTCAAACACAACAACTCTTTCTCACTACACTTTCCAAACATTAACACATGTCAAACACAACAACTCTTTCTCACTACACTTTCAAACATTAACACACGTCAAACACAACAACTCTTTCTCACTACACTTTCCAAACATTAACACATGTCAAACACAACAACTCTTTCTCACTACACTTTCCAAACATTAACACACGTCAAACACAACAACTCTTTCCCACTACACTTTCCAAACATTAACACACATCAAACACAACAACTCTTTCCCACTACACTTTCCAAACATTAACACACATCAAACACAACAACTCTTCCCCACTACACTTTCCAAACATTATGCGTTTCTAAGAGTTGGGGTCAATATCAATCTAGAATCTAGATTGATTTGATTCACTAATTTGGCGTTCTCTTATGCAAAATATCCAACATCCAATATCCAGAAGTAGTGATTACTACACAGAAGTAACTTTAGTTCCACCATTTGCTATTTGCTTCAAATATAATTTGGATCAGTTGTAACTTTGACCATTTCTAACAATTTCTAGACAGTGAATTTACACAAGCACTTGAGTGAAATTCATGTGAATTCAATGTGAACATGCATGAGCTGTGATTGAATGAACGCAGATTGTCAGATTTGTATACCAAACCCTTATCCTGGTGCCTGCAAGGGTCGTCTATACCACTAATGTTAGCCAATATGTGTTACAATATTGGGCTGGTTTCATAGACCTGGCCCAAAAGTACATACATACATGTTAGTTAGTCATAATAGTCAAACATGGTTTTTAATGTTCTGACTTGCTGAAATGTGTGCTGCATATATACATGTTAGTTACACATAATAGTCAAACATGGTTTTTCATGTTCTGACTTGCTGAAATGTGTGCTGCATATATACATGTTAGTTACACATAATAGTCAAACATGTTTTTCATGTTCTGATGTGCTGAAATGTTTTACACGTCACGTAAAACAGTTTTTAAAACAGTTAATTAGCCTACACAATGTGTAATTTCAGGTTATTGTAAGTTATTGCATAGTTGCAATCTTTCATACTTGCATACTTACAAGTGGGTTGTTTTTAATGGCATGTGATTTGCGGTTCTAATTACCCAATGTGTAATTTCAGGTGATTGTAAGTGTGTCATACATACATACCTACAAGCCTACATATCAGTTGGCTGTGTCAATGATTTTCTGTACCTCGTGGTGCGTCATCATTGTCTTTGTCAGGCTTAGAAGCAATGTCTAAACAGTAAACAGTTTATGACAAGTGGTGGCAGCATGCTATGCTACTACACAAGACGTGTTATGGTACATAAATAATATGTAGCGTGTAATAATCTGTAGAACTCTGTCAGAGTTCTACTCTGTCATTATTTTTACATTTGACTTTGAGAACTATGATGAACTGTTAGTCAGTACTCTGTACTGATGTACAAAAGTAACAAGATTGAGGTTGTGAAATCTTCAACCGGAATAAAAAACTGGATATAATACAACTGAATCAGTTAGGCCAAACTATTATCAGTCAGGTCGGTAATGACCGGGTGAAATTATATGAGTATTGTCCATTGTGTGTATGATACAACTTTGTTTATCATTCTGCCCCTCACACTATACAGTCTGTATTTAACTCAACACACTGTACCTGCCCCTTGACCTCGGAGGGGAAGAAAGGATATTGCCAAGGGTAGTGTCATAAGCTGATAGCAAGGTGTGATGATCACAAGCATTGTCATAAATATTGTGGTAAATGAAATTGGTAAATTGGTTAAGCAAAGCAAGTAATGCTTTTGCAATGAAGTTTGTAAGATGATATTCATAACTATTAGTTATATGTATTTTCTGAGATTTGGTTATATTAACTTATTATTAGGGGTCCAAGCACGAAGTGCGTGGATCCCTATTGTATCTGTTCCATTTATTATTAGGGGTCCAAGCACGAAGTGCGTGGATCCCTATTGTATCTGTTCCGTTTATTATTAGGGGTCCAAGCACGAAGTGCGTGGATCCCTATTGTATCTGTTCCGTTTATTAGGGGTCCAAGCACGAAGTGCGTGGATCCCTATTGTATCTGTTCTGATTATTATTAGGGGTCCAAGCACGAAGTGCGTGGATCCCTATTGTATCTGTTCCGTTTATTATTAGGGGTCCAAGCACGAAGTGCGTGGATCCCTATTGTATCTGTTCCGTTTATTATTATTCTTTTTTTTATTCTCCGCTAAAACAGTATGCACGGCAAAAACCGTAAGGGGTACAGTAGCCAGACTTTGCACATAGGTTGGAAATGTGCCCCACTACTCAGAGACAAAAAATTAGCCATATTGGCCAGATGGTGGCGCTATAACAGACCCTTTTGCGTATTGACCCATAACTGCTGAACCGTGAGGCGTAGAATCAAAATTCCACATCTGCTGGATTCCCTGGATCAATACGCATCTATCCATATAGACCACGCCCATTTAAGTCTGCTAGATTTTCCGCCATCTTGGACTTTCTCAAAAAAAAAAAAAACGAACTCGTCCTAGGCCATTTGCCCGAATGAGCGCAAACTTTTTGTGTGTCATCTCTGGACTTCCCTGATTCAAAATCTTAGAAAGAATTTGGATACGTGAAACCGTCTTGAAATGATAAATGTTTAAACTTTTGATGACACATGCCCTGACACTAAACACACACAAACACACACACACACACACACACACACACACACACACACACAAACAAACAAACAAACAAACAAACAAACACAGACACACACACACACATATACTAAAATGGCCACCACGGCTGTACTTCATCTCCCAGAGTGCTTCACTCCACACACAGGTGTCATACACACATACGCACGCACGCATGCACACACACACACACACATGCACACACACACACACGCGCACACACACACACACACACACACACACACACACACACACACACACAGCCCCTGGTGCAAGAGATGAGCCAGGGAATGGGATTACTCTCACAAAAAACTACACTTCCCAAGATGCAGCAGCAAAATGGCCGCTCATTACCAGATTGAGGACACCTGAAAAGGAATACATTCTCTCAGTCATGCTTCAAACAAACAGACAGCAACCAGAAGCACCAAGCTCTACTCAGAGTTTAATTTCAAAGACGCCAATGGTCGGTGAATATGTTTACATTCCTGTTGTTTTAAAATGCTGCTTAAATGTTTGATGCAATGCTGCTTAATTTATTTGTTAAATTGCTTCAATTGGAAGGAACCATTGTATTGCAGCACTGATTTCGTTTTTGTGTTTGCATCTTTGAATTCATATTGTGTTTTAGTTTAATAAGTTAAAAGCATAAGTTAAAAGTATAAATTACGAAAGAATAACACAAAGTTAAAAATGTTAAATTTATGTTTAAAACGCTACTAAAAATGTGGACATGAATGTACCATGTTAATGTTAATGTTTGAACTTGAAGTGATTGGTTGCGCCTTTACTGATCTGTAGATATCCACTGTGCCAATGGTGCCCTGTTGAATCTAAACTCTGAAGCTGAATTGGTGAGTTATTGTTTGTGTGTTTGCATCCCCCCCCCCCCCCCCCCCCTGGGAAGATGGGTGGAGCTATGGGTATAGAAATTTGAAATGTATTCCTATCTTGTGTGTTTAATTAAAGCCAAGTAAGATGTTAAGAGTTTTGGCCTTAAAGGGACACTCCACCGAAAAACAATGCTGATTTACTTTGCACATCTCACACATCCGAAAACAGTTTCGCAGGCATTCATTTAGTTTGACACTTATTGAGTTGATTTGTGAAAGGTATAGTTTGGTTTATTTGAAGTGTGGTACTATGCGGTACTTGTAATGTCTAAACTTTTAATGCCACCTGCTGTGACACCCCCCCCCCCCCCCATTCCCACACACACACACACACACACACACACACACACACACACACATGTGTGAGCCACCTAATTGACTCAGGGCTTGGAGACTCGGACTCAAATTCCCATAATCCATCACTCCCTGGGTGGCTATTCACATGCAACCAGCACCATTCTGAATGAAGGACGCCACTTCGAAAAAGTAAGTCTACTATCTTTTTTTGCACCCTATGCCACAGTAGTGACATTAGATAAAACATACAATATCATGCAAAAACAAAATGCCACCTACTGAACCTTGGCCTTGAATCTTTGAATTTGAATTACATACTCCAGATTTTCTAAAGTCAACCTATATGCAAATAGTGTCATGTCAATGTGAAGTTATAAAAGCTAAACATACTACTTCCTATGACTAATTTGTCTGTTTATGCCATGCTCTTCCACAGATCAACATCACTTGCAAAGTAATCAAACTGGTAAAACCCACAACTGAAGCAACAACCTGAGCCGGCACCACCATGAATACAACAACCTTCCTCCTCATTGACGCAACTGGAACCATTGACCTAGCTGTGTGGGGGTACTGTAAACCTGACATTGACGACTGGTACCACCTGACCAACCTATCCATACATGCATACAAACCAATACATATCTGACAACCACCCCAACCACAACATCAACACCCACCACTGCACTTGAATCATACACAGAACCACCACCACCCACCACTCAAAGCATCTATGGTGAAGTCTCTTCTGCCACCGTCACAAACAAGTACTTCTGTTTTTGGCACCTATCACTACTGTAAACTTTGACTCACTCACATACAAATGTCACAAATGCAATCAACGCCATAAAACAGAAACCGCAAAACACATATCCAATTATCTCTGTCCATCAATAACCAGGAAACATCATACACCATCCCACTCGCACTTATCACACCACTGCTTACAAAATCACCAACTCAAATGACTACAGACGAAATGGAAGAAGCTATCCTCATGCTCAATCACATCTGAGTTGACATAATAGACAAATCATAGCCCTGACTCAGACTTGACTCCAAGACTCGACAGTCCCTCCACACAGTCCAGAAACCCCGACTCAGCCCCACACAAGGACAAAATGGATTGATATATTTATTTTTACTTTAAGTTTTTCATTTCATAAAAACTATTATTTGCAATAAAAACTTATTGTTTGAATCATATATCTGCCTCCTTTGCTGTCTTTTGTCACAGTTTTTTATGCATTATATCCTAACTCCTTTAGTCAACCTTGAGCTTACACTTTTATTGCCAACTTGTAGATGTCCACTGTGCCCAAGCTTACCCTTTTAAAACATCTGAATAACAGACAAGTAACTTGTTAACTGATAACCTATTAAGCCACTAACAGTTTGACTTAAAGGGTGATTTACACAACCTGAATATTAATCTTGTTATACCTATACAGAGACACTATGTAATAGTTAGGATTTTACATTAATTTCAAGACAAATGGTTCAAATTCTGGCCTTGTGCTTATGCAGACCAGATTTATGACTACCACCACTACTACAAAAGCACTGGCTTTTCATTGTGACAACCAATTACTTATATCACCATTCAGGAACAGTTTGTTTAATCCTTTCCTCACTGAGCACATCTATAACCATGATCAGAAGTGTACAGTAGAAGCAGCACACTATCTTCATCCAATGGACTCGGAACACCACAAAAGCAACACCTCAGTAAGCTGTCCACTCATGGCTAACACATCTAAGCTTATCAGGAAGCTAGGATTTGAAATTATGACAGTTTGCCTAGAAAAAGTCCATTGCTTAATAAGCCTCTTTGACAGCCACCAAATGGCTTACCACCACCACTGCTACTTACTACATATTACTTGCAAACTTGGTACACTTGTGCACATATCAACTCTGACTAAATGTGCAATTCAGTGTCTATATTATCTGACATATAACCCCCAAGTCACCAGAAGCTTGGACCCCGCATCGCCGCTTGCGGCTATATTTTTTATTTTTATTTTTATTATTCTCCGCTAAAACAGTATGCACGTCAAAAACCGTAAGGGGTACAGTAGCCAGACTTTGCACATAGGTTGGAAATGTGCCCCACTACTCAGAGACAAAAAATTAGCCATATTGGCCAGATGGTGGCGCTATAACAGACCCTTTTGCGTATTGACCCATAACTGCTGAACCGTGAGGCGTAGAATCAAAATTCCACATCTGCTGGATTCCCTGGATCAATACGCATCTATCCATATAGACCACGCCCATTTAAGTCTGCTAGATTTTCCGCCATCTTGGACTTTCTCAAAAAAAAAAAAACGAACTCGTCCTAGGCCATTTGCCCGAATGAGCGCAAACTTTTTGTGTGTCATCTCTGGACTTCCCTGATTAAAAATCTTAGAAAGAATTTGGATACGTGAAACCGTCTTGAAATGATAAATGTTTAAACTTTTGATGACACATGCCCTGACACTAAACACACACACACACACACACACACACACGCACACACACACACACACACACACACACACACACACACACACACACACACACACATACAAACAAACAAACAAACAAACAAACAAACAAACACAGACACACACACACACATATACTAAAATGGCCACCACGGCTGTACTTCATCTCCCAGAGTGCTTCACTCCACACACAGGTGTCATACACACATACGCACGCACGCATGCACACACACACACACACATGCACACACACACACACACACACACACACACACACACACACATGCACACGCGCACACACACACACACACACACACACACACACACACACACACACACACACACACACACACACAGCCCCTGGTGCAAGAGATGAGCCAGGGAATGGGATTACTCTCACAAAAAACTACACTTCCCAAGATGCAGCAGCAAAATGGCCGCTCATTACCAGATTGAGGACACCTGAAAAGGAATACATTCTCTCAGTCATGCTTCAAACAAACAGACAGCAACCAGAAGCACCAAGCTCTACTCAGAGTTTAATTTCAAAGACGCCAATGGTCGGTGAATATGTTTACATTCCTGTTGTTTTAAAATGCTGCTTAAATGTTTGATGCAATGCTGCTTAATTTATTTGTTAAATTGCTTCAATTGGAAGGAACCATTGTATTGCAGCACCGATTTCGTTTTTGTGTTTGCATCTTTGAATTCATATTGTGTTTTAGTTTAATAAGTTAAAAGCATAAGTTAAAAGTATAAATTACGAAAGAATAACACAAAGTTAAAAATGTTAAATTTATGTTTAAAACGCTACTAAAAATGTGGACATGAATGTACCATGTTAATGTTAATGTTTGAACTTGAAGTGATTGGTTGCGCCTTTACTGATCTGTAGATATCCACTGTGCCAATGGTGCCCTGTTGAATCTAAACTCTGAAGCTGAATTGGTGAGTTATTGTTTGTGTGTTTGCATCCCCCCCCCCCCCCGGGAAGATGGGTGGAGCTATGGGTATAAAAATTTGAAATGTATTCCTATCTTGTGTGTTTAATTAAAGCCAAGTAAGATGTTAAGAGTTTTGGCCTTAAAGGGACACTCCACCGAAAAACAATGCTGATTTACTTTGCACATCTCACACATCCGAAAACAGTTTCGCAGGCATTCATTTAGTTTGACACTTATTGAGTTGATTTGTGAAAGGTATAGTTTGGTTTATTTGAAGTGTGGTACTATGCGGTACTTGTAATGTCTAAACTTTTAATGCCACCTGCTGTGACACCCCCCTCCCCCCCCCCCCCATTCCCACACACACACACACACATACACACACACACACACGTGTGAGCCACCTAATTGACTCAGGGCTTGGAGACTCGGACTCAAATTCCCATAATCCATCACTCCCTGGGTGGCTATTCACATGCAACCAGCACCATTCTGAATGAAGGACGCCACTTCGAAAAAGTAAGTCTACTATCTTTTTTTGCACCCTATGCCACAGTAGTGACATTAGATAAAACATACAATATCATGCAAAAACAAAATGCCACCTACTGAACCTTGGCCTTTAATCTTTGAATTTGAATTACATACTCCAGATTTTCTAAAGTCAACCTATATGCAAATAGAGTCATGTCAATGTGAAGTTATAAAAGCTAAACATACTACTTCCTATGACTAATTTGTCTGTTTATGCCATGCTCTTCCACAGATCAACATCACTTGCAAAGTAATCAAACTGGTAAAACCCACAACTGAAGCAACAACCTGAGCCAGCACCACCATGAATACAACAACCTTCCTCCTCATTGACGCAACTGGAACCATTGACCTAGCTGTGTGGGGGTACTGTAAACCTGACATTGACGACTGGTACCACCTGACCAACCTATCCATACATGCATACAAACCAATACATATCTGACAACCACCCCAACCACAACATCAACACCCACCACTGCACTTGAATCATACACAGAACCACCACCACCCACCACTCAAAGCATCTATGGTGAAGTCTCTTCTGCCACCGTCACAAACAAGTACTTCTGTTTTTGGCACCTATCACTACTGTAAACTTTGACTCACTCACATACAAATGTCACAAATGCAATCAACGCCAAAACAGAAACCGCAAAACACATATCCAATTCTCTCTGTCCATCAATAACCAGGAAACATCATACACCATCCCACTCGCACGTATCACACCACTGCTTACAAAATCACCAACTCAAATGACTACAGACGAAATGGAAGAAGCTATCCTCATGCTCAATCACATTTGAGTTGACATAATAGACAAATCATAGCCCTGACTCAGACTTGACTCCAAGACTCGACAGTCCCTCCACACAGTCCAGAAACCCCGACTCAGCCCCACACAAGGACAAAATGGATTGATATATTTATTTTTACTTTAAGTTTTTCATTTCATAAAAACTATTATTTGCAATAAAAACTTATTGTTTGAATCATATATCTGCCTCCTTTGCTGTCTTTTGTCCCAGTTTTTTATGCATTATATCCTAACTCCTTTAGTCAACCTTGAGCTTACACTTTTATTGCCAACTTGTAGATGTCCACTGTGCCCAAGCTTACCCTTTTAAAACATCTGAATAACAGACAAGTAACTTGTTAACTGATAACCTATTAAGCCACTAACAGTTTGACTTAAAGGGTGATTTACACAACCTGAATATTAATCTTGTTATACCTATACAGAGACACTATGAATGTACCATGTGGAGTATCTAGTAATAGTTAGGATTTTACATTAATTTCAAGACAAATGGTTCAAATTCTGGCCTTGTGCTTATGCAGACCAGATTTATGACTACCACCACTACTACAAAAGCATTGGCTTTTCATTGTGACAACCAATTACTTATATCACCATTCAGGAACAGTTTGTTTAATCCTTTCCTCACTGAGCACATCTATAACCATGATCAGAAGTGTACAGTAGAAGCAGCACACTATCTTCATCCAATGGACTCGGAACACCACAAAAGCAACACCTCAGTAAGCTGTCCACTCATGGCTAACACATCTAAGCTTATCAGGAAGCTAGGATTTGAAATTATGACAGTTTGCCTAGAAAAAGTCCATTGCTTAATAAGCCTCTTTGACAGCCACCAAATGGCTTACCACCACCACTGCTACTTACTACATATTACTTGCAAACTTGGTACACTTGTGCACATATCAACTCTGACTAAATGTGCAATTCAGTGTCTATATTATCTGACATATAACCCCCAAGTCACCAGAAGCTTGGACCCCGCATCGCCGCTTGCGGCTATATTTATTATTTTTTTTTTTTCTTCTTCTCCGGTAAAACTGTATGTACAGCAGAAACTGTAATGCTCAGCGTAGCCAGACTGGGCACATAGATTGTAAATGTGCCTCACTACTCAGAAACAAAAAATGACCCATATCGGCCAGATGGTGGCGCTATAACAGACCATTTCGCGTTATGGTCCATATCTTCTGAACCGTGAGGCGTAGAATCAAAATTCCACTTCGGCTGTATTCCCTGGATCAATACGCATCTATCCATATAGGCCACGCCCATTTGCGTGTGCCTAGATTTTCCGCCATCTTGGACTTTCTCAAAAAAAAAAAAAAAAACTCGTCCTAGGCCATTTGCCCGAATGAGCGCAAACTTTTTGTGTGTCATCTCTGGACTTCCCTGATTTAAAAACTTAGAAAGAATTTGGATACGTGAAACCGTCTTGAAATGATAAATGTTTAAACTTTTGTGTATTTACTTTTGTTCTTTTCCTGCCCTAAAAGTGTGTGGATCTCAGAAACCATACACCCCCCATCACCCAAACTTTCCACACAGGTTCACGACATCACCCACTACTCAGAGTAAAAAAATTACACCAATCCACCAGATGGTGGCGCTATAACAGCCAATTTCACGTTTGTCGGTCCATAACTTCTGAACTGCGAGCTGTAGAATCAATATTCCACATCTACTGGTTTCCCTGGAGCATCATGTATCTAACCCACTACGCCACGCCCATTTCTGTGTGGTAGATTTTCCGCCATTTTGAATTTGATCAAAAACCTACTTTTGCGAGCTCCTCCTAGACTGTTTGGCCAAATCACACGAACCTTTTTCTGGGTTATCTATGGACTACCCCGACCTAAAGTTATTAAAGGATTTTGGATACGTGAAACCGTTTTGAAATGATAAATGTCAAAAAGTGTGTGGATCTCAGAAACCATACGCCCCACATCACCCACCTTTCTACATAGTTTCAATACATCACCCACTACTCAGAGGAAAAAATTACACCAATCCACCAGATGGTGGCGCTATAACAGCCAACCACCACTACTACTGCCGCTGCTGCTACTACTACTACTACTATTCTTAGTACTTCTGCTGCTACTATTGCTACCACTCCCACTACTACCAACACTACTACTACTACTATTACTACTACTGCTACTACTACTACTACTAGTACTGCTTGGAAACCGTCAGGTCACCGGATCTCAACCAAACTTTGTTTACTTGTGCACATACCAAGTCTGAATAAATGTGCACTATCTGACATATACCCCCCACACACACACACACCCACAATGTCACAAACATATATATATATATATATATATATATATATATATATATATATATATATATATATATATATATATGTGTGTGTGTATGTGTGTGTGTGTGTATATATATATACGTGTGTATATATATGTATATATGTAGATACAACGCCCATACTGACCACAATACTGACCACCATGCCCTGACTGACCACCACGCCCTGACTGACCACAACGCCCTGACTGACCATCACACCCTAACTGACCACAACGCCATAGCTGACCACAACGCCCATACTGACCACAATGCCCATACTGACCACAACGCCCATACTGACCACAATGTCCATACTGACCACAACGTCCATACTGACCACCACACACATACTGACCACCACGCCCTGACTGACCACCACGCCCTGACTGACCACAACGCCCTGACTGACCACAACGCCCTGACTGACCACAATGAAACCACAGAGAAACTGGGGTCAGATATAACCTCTTCAGAGACATTCACTGCCTCTGAGTTAGGCCCTGCCCACTCCAGGGCAACTTCACAGCAGCCACATAAGTCATTCAGGTCAGGCCAGTCAGACCACATGCCAAAGCCAGGGGAATGACTGTCCAGCTTCCCGCTAGGTTTCGTCTTGAATCCCAGGAAGTTAGGATCTGACCCATATGCCAGGGGGACCTTGCATCTTTTTAGGTCAATGAACAGAGAAGCTCTGGTGAGCTCTCTGACATATTGGTCATCACTGTTCAACATATTTAAAAGATGGCTCCACAAGCCCTGAGATGCCAAGTTGACTTGAAAATGTCATTTACACCCTGATTCTAGCTTAAATGTTCACTGTAGCAAGGTTGTACCTTAGTTGGTGTAATTCCGCCGCTAGCTCCAGTGCACATTGCCAAAAGTGGTGCGCCTTTGCACTTATCAAGTCTTACTAAATGTGCACTATTTGGTGTCTGTCACATTTAACCCCCAGGTCACTTGGTGCACTTGTTCACATAATCTCTGACTAAATGTGCACTATTTGGTATATCTGATGTCTAACTCCCAAGTCCCCAGAAGCTTGGACCCCATGCGCGCGCGTGTACACATACACACACACACACACACACACACACACACACACACACACATACATACACACACACACACACACACACACACACACACACACACACACACACACAAATACACACACAAATCAACTCTCAATAACTGTCAAACTATTCATCATTCATCTAGTTTGACAGTTATTGAGAGTTGATTTGAGTTAATGAGTTATTAATTTGAGTTAGTGTGGACCAGTGATGTCACTGGTCCACACTTTAACACTCAATAACTGTCAAATTAAATGACAGACTTCAAAACAGTTTACAGTTTTCTGATATACTACTGATGTTCTAATGATACAAAGCTGGTTGAAAATGGGCAGAGTGTTCCTTTAAATAAAGTCATTTTAAGTCACAACTGTAAAATAGCTGATAGCCCCTATATCCGAAAACACAATTTGTCACTCATTGAGCCAAGTAATATTATGTCCAAGAAAGACTACAGTGAAACCACTTTACAGACAAGCTTGTTCTGAAGAAGAAAAATAAAAACACAGGTTGCCAGCCGGGCCCAGTGGCCTGGCCTGCAAAAAAAAAAAAAAAAAAAAAAAAAAAAAAAATGATGGGCCCCCCTGACGAGTGGGCCCGTGGCGGCCGCACCCTCTGCCCCACTGCTGGTATGATTACAGTATTTTATTTTTCACTGCAAGAAAATCTAGCCTACTATTAAGAAATAGCCTGTGAGAACTGTCAATTGCTTGAGTCTCACAGACAATGCGAGAGTTGGCAGAATTCTAACCTATTACTTTTGGGCATGTCACACAGCTGTTCACTTTACATTGATTTAAATGTGTCGCACATGTAAACACCAGATCGTATTAATCACTTCCCATGTAAACACTTGCCCCGAAATCTTCAAAGCGATTGATTTCAATCAGATCAAAAGTGTGCATGTAAATGCAGCTAGTGAGTAATACATGTTTCAGGTCAGGTGCAATGTTATAATACACAACAAATCCCCCCTTTTTTAACCTCTAATGTAATGTAATTTTTGGTTTTATATGTTGCAAAATGTATTCAGTACCCACTATTTTGTTTGTTTTACAGGTTGGAATTATATCATTTAATTTAGCCTGAAGATGGCAATTTTGGATCCAACTATTGGAAACCATTTTGGTACCTGATTTTCTGCCATATTATGGAATATAAGTATTAGATAGTCCTGGTATTTAATATTAAGAAGATATATGAATAGAGTCAGAGGAGATTAGTATCACTTGGTTCCTTTCATGCCATTGTCTATTGTGTTTATAGTTTGATAGATCAAAGATGAGTTTAATGTTACACTCCAGATCAGTAGGTGGCAGTACTCCCACCAAAAGAAGGAGAAGAGGACTTAGTGTCATGTGACATCGTTACAAGCAGACTTGCTCAGGAAGCACAAAGGTGAGGCAGCTCGAATGTGTTACACAATAAGTTATTTCCTTAAAGGAATCTTTTGGTCTATGGAATGTGTAACTTGTACTGCAATGTTGTTGTCCAAAGTTTTGAACTGATAAAGCATGATGATGAACATAGTGCTATATATGCAACTAGATGATGTAAACTATATCTTGTATGTAATGTATACCTGCTGAAACATAAAATGGATTATTTTTATTTGGATGTTATTGATTTTGTAAATGTCTAAATACAATCAATGTACTCTTAGTATTGGCATTATATGATATGAGGTCACACAAATTGCAACAAAAAAATATCTTTCCACTGTCCTGGTCCTATCCTTCACAGGCCTGCTGTTAGGGTCATTAGGATGATTGGGAGCACCTGGGCCCAGTGCACTCATTGGGCTCAAGATCATCTTCAGATCTTGCAGTTTCTCTCCTCATAAATCTGTTAATTTGTTTCATATATTAACTAGTTATATTTCTTTATTTATATTATTATTGTAACTTTTACTTTGGTCTATGACTCCACTCATATTTTACAATCATAGACTATATAAACATATGGAAGTAAGAAATAAATGAGGGGAGTCATATACCAAAGTAAAAGCAATATCTTTTTTAAAGGTATACTGTAATTCAGGGTTCAGCAACCTACAGTATAGGTGCCACCTTTGGCACGTGAAGGGTCGCACGGCAACACACAGTAGCAATAAGTGCCAAATTCAGATTTTTGTGTACATTTTTGGAAGTGCCCTGTCAAATTACCTAATAAACAACCATTTGCAATTACACAGCATGTTCTTTAGGATATTTACAGTAATGACCCACTCTCTGCCTCTGATTGATTGCTTTCCATGGTAGCAGCAGACCAATCTAGTAAGACGCCACTCCCTTATAGATTGCTCTGCTGCTGCCATGGAAGGCAACCAATCAGAGGCAGAAGTCACCAGACAATTGTCCAAGTCCCTCTGATCCGAGTCCCAAGCGAGTCTCAAGTCAATTGGTCCCGAGTCTCAAGCAAGTCCCAAGTCTTTCCTTTTGTCGGCAAGTCAAGTCAAGTCAAGTCACAATGTTATTTCAAGTCAAGTCTCGAGTTGTGTCACAGGTTATGTCAAGTCGAGTCACAGGTTAGAAAAAATGACAAGGCAGAGATTATTTAGGCTGCGGACGTGCGCGTTCATGTTAATACGTGCTTGTTGCCAAGCAACACACTTCTCTCAGACGAGCTAGAGACAGCTGACAGACAGCTCCAACTCAGCTCAAACTTATAGAGTTGTATTCAAAGCATAGAAACGTTATCACAGCTCAATTTAACAGCGCCAACACAAGCAGTTTGATCACAAGTGCAATCAGTAGCCTACTGAATGCGATGGCAGACTGCGCACTGCGGGCAGTTGACGAAGTCAGGAAGACATTGAAAGATCTTCTGACGCATCAGCTTAAAACCCGCCGACGAGCGGAGGTCCTGCGCTCAAAACGTCTATTTTACAGCACATATCGATCGATATTTTTGGAGAAGATTCCGGCCGCATCACGCGCAGATCAAGATGAGACAGCTGTCAGTGAGTAGCTACATGTACGCATTTGGGTGTAACTTTTACGCCTGCTCCATACACAGACGCAGCGCATACAGGGTGCACTAGTCATAAAATTAAGTTAGTCGTAACTTTGAGTTCTACATCGGACGTAGCGTGTAAACCTAGGCGTACGCCCAGCTGGTGCACTCGGCTGATCTTGTCACAAGTCCGAGTCGAGTTTCGAGTCATTTTCTTCCAAGTCCGAGTCGAGTTTCAAGTATTTACCTTCCAAGTCCGAGTCGAGTCGGAAGTCGTCAAATTTGCGACTCGAGTCCGAGTCCCTATGACTCGAGTCCAATTGTCTGGAAGTCACTACCATAAATATCCTATATATATATATATGGCTCTGGGCAGCAGAAAGCAGATAAAACATGCCAGCGCAGAAGACATAGAAAGACCGTGCTGAGTATTTCGTATAGTGCTTTCATTTCAATGTCCTGATTTTAGTGTGACATGCTGATTGATGAGCACGATTAAAAATGGCACTTCATATCAAAAAGGTTGCCGACCCGTGCTGTAATTCATAAGATTTCAGCTTTGTTTTCTTGGGTGATACCTATAGTTGATGAGTGTTAATTGCACATGAGTTCCAAACTATTATGTGACATTTCTCAGTTTGGATATTAACCACCTGTAATGCAAGCAGAAACTGGAAAAAAGTAACTTGTTGCTCTGAGGTGTGAGAAACCTACAGTAACCTGCAGAGTGAGTCTGTTGTGTTAACTCTGCTCACCCTGTATCACCAGACACCAAATTCTTAAATGCATACTGAAAATGTAAAGGTTTCATCAATGTGCTATAGACTCAATCACCATTTTGCTAACTCAATATCAGATATAGTGACTTAACAAATATTTATTTAAATGAAAATATTTGAGATTATAACTTTAAAACTATTAAACACAATCTATATATTAAACAAACAGAACAAAATGTGCATCAGTGAGGAGGGAGAGAAATCGAATAGTCTGAAGCTCTGCTTTGAAGTGATCATACAGAAAATGTCATCTAAATAAATGTCTGTTAAGTCACTATATATCTGATAGTAAGTTAATACAATGGTGATTTAGCATATGGTCCATTGATGGACGCTTTTGTATTTTCTGTATTGTAGCATCATGAACTTGGTGTCTCTGGTGACACAGGGTGGGCGGAGCTAACACACAATACTCACTCTGTAGGTTACTGTAGGTTCCTGACAACTCTTGGATGAAGTAGGATAACAAGCTACTTTTTTCCAGTGTCTGCTAGCATTATGGGTGATTACTATGGCCAAACAAACTGAGTGATGTCACATAACAGTTTGGATGTCATCTACAATTACCACTCATTGCAAATAGGTGTGACCCAAGATAACAAAACTGAAATCTTCTGTATTATCACTTTTTTTTCTTCAATTTGTGTGTGTGTGTGTATATATATATATATATATATTTAGGGGTCCAAGCACGAAGTGCGTGGATCCCTATTGTATCTGTTCCGTTTATTATTATTTTTCATATTCTCCGCTAAAACAGTATGCACGGCAAAAACTGTAAGGGCTACAGTAGCCAGACTTTGCACATAGGTTGGAAATGTGCCCCACTACTCAGAGACAAAAAATTTGCCATATTGGCCAGATGGTGGCGCTATAACAGACCATTTCGCGTTATGGTCCATATCTTCTGAACCGTGAGGCGTAGAATCAAAATTCCACTTCGGCTGTATTCCCTGGATCAATACGCATCTATCCATATAGGCCACGCCCATTTGCGTGTGCCTAGATTTTCCGCCATCTTGGACTTTCTCAAAAAAAAAAAAAACGAACTCGTCCTAGGCCATTTGCCCAAATGAGCCCACACTTTTTGTGTGTCATCTCTGGACTTCCCTGATTTAAAATCTTAGAAAGAATTTGGATACGTGAAACCGTCTTGAAATGATAAATGTTTAAACTTTTGTGTATTTACTTTTGTTCTTTTCCTGCCCTAAAAGTGTGTGGATCTCAGAAACCATACACCCCCCATCACCCAAACTTTCCACACAGGTTCACGACATCACCCACTACTCAGAGTAAAAAAATTACACCAATCCACCAGATGGTGGCGCTATAACAGCCAATTTCATGTTTGTCGGTCCATAACTTCTGAACTGCGAGCTGTAGAATCAAAATTCCACATCTACTGGTTTCCCTGGAGCATCATGTATCTAACCCACTAGGCCACGCCCATTTCTGTGTGGTAGATTTTCCGCCATTTTGAATTTGATCAAAAACCTACTTTTGCGAGCTCCTCCTAGACCGTTTGGCCAAATCACACAAAACTTTTTCTGGGTCATCTATGGGCTACCCCGACCTAAGGTTAGTAAAGGATTTTGGATACGTGAAACCGTTTTGAAATGATAAATCTCTAAACTTTTAATGAAACACACGCCAACACTAAATTGCCCACAACTCATTAACCGGTCAATTACAACTACTGCTGCTACTTCTGCTACCACTCCCACTACTACCAACACTACTACTACTACTATTACTACTTCTGCTACTATTACTACTACTACTACTAATACTACTACTACTACTACTACTACTACTGGAAGTTGGAATGTAGCATTTTGGGTGGGGTTAATGTGTTTTGGGGTTCTGCATCTGCTGTAGCATAATACATAGTTGGTTTAGATGTCACACAGTAATGCCCGATCCACAAAGACTTGACACCCACGTTTGAATAAAAACAAGTTTATGCCATAATAAGGTTATATCCGTGCCTTGTCATTGCTGTGGAAGGATGGTGTAGGGGTAAAGTAGCAGACACCAAAGCTGGAGGTCCTGGGTTCAAACCACGGCCAGGTAACTGTTTTATTTTTTGAAAATGTAGAATAAAGGTTAATCTGGATATAATTATGTATAACGCTGCTGAATACACACTGTGTACATAGCAGAATAACTGAATATGCCTATTTATGGTAACGTCATATTTCGACGTCCTCTTGACATTCCTGTGTAGATGTCTAAATGATCCCCAAATCGGCTGTGATTTGGCCTAGTCCTGGACGTCACTGAAAGATGATATCAGAACATCATCATGATGTAATTGTGTTTGCTGGGAGCCTTCTTTCAGATATATGAAAGGAAAAACATTCCAATACATTATTGTGTCTTCAGATGTGAAAGGTCCAAAAAGAGAATTAAATCTGAATTATCCTTGTCACTCATGTGTCCAGCTCAGTGGCCTTGTGGTCTGAATGTCCGCCCTGAGACTGGGAGGTCGTGAGTTCGATCCCCGGCCGAGTCATAGCAAAGACTATAAAAATGAGACCCATTTGCCTCCCTGCTTGGCACTCAGCATCAAAGGGTTGGAATTGGGGGGTTAGATCACCATATGATTCCCGAGCGCGGCGCTCACCGCTCCCCCAGGGGATGGGTCAAATGCGGAGAACAAATTTCACACATTGTGTGACAATCAGTGGGACTTTACCTTT